>NC_092733.1:24339345-24639345 GCF_047496885.1 Scyliorhinus torazame | reverse complement strand
CCCCGGAGAAGAAGGAGTCCTGCGCGTTCCAAACGCTCCCCAACCCCCCCCCAGCGCCCCATGTGCAACCCGCAGGCGCCGCCATTTTGGGTCCCGGCCACCACGAGGGGAGGAGGGGCGCCGCCATCTTGGGACCCCCCAGCCCTGCGCGACGCATGGGGGCGGCCATTTTGTCCACCCCCGCCGCCATCTTGTGACCCCCCCCAGCCATGTGCGATGCATGGGGGCGGCCATTTTGTTCACCCCCGCCGCCATCTTGGACGGCAACAATGGACCCCAGCATCGACGGCTCCACGGGGTTCGAGGAAGACGCTGAAGCACTACGACCACGTCTGGCCTCAATGACGCTGGACCAAGCACGGCCCCGGACGCTCCAGACGACGACAACAACGGTGCTGATCAACGGACACGAGACACCATGCCTGGTCGACTCCGGGAGCACAGAAAGCTTCATCCACCCCGACACGGTAAGGCGCTGTTTTTTGACAATCCGTCCCAGTGCGCAAAAGATTTCCCTAGCTGCAGGATCCCACTCCATACAGATCAAAGGCTTCTGCATAGTGACCCTAACGGTGCAAGGGAGGAAGTTTAAAAACTACAGGCTCTACGTCCTTCCCCAACTCTGCGCGCCCACATTACTGGGATTAGACTTCCAGTGCAATCTGCAGAGCCTAACTTTCCAATTCGGCGGCCCAATACCCCCACTCACTATCTGCGGCCTCGCAACCCTCAAGGTTGAGCCCCCATCCTTGTTTGCAAACCTCACCCCGGATTGCAAACCCGTCGCCACTAGGAGCAGACGGTACAGCGCCCAGGACCGGACATTTATTCGGTCCGAAGTCCAGCGGCTACTGAAGGAAGGCATAATCCAGGCCAGCAATAGTCCCTGGAGAGCACAGGTGGTAGTAGTAAAGACAGGGGAGAAGCAAAGGATGGTCATAGACTATAGCCAGACCATCAACAGGTACACACAGCTAGATGCGTACCCTCTCCCCCGCATATCCGACATGGTCAATCGGATTGCCCAATATAAGGTCTTCTCCACCGTGGACCTCAAGTCCGCCTACCATCAGCTCCCCATCCGCCCAAGTGACCGCAAGTACACAGCCTTCGAGGCAGACGGGCGATTATACCACTTCCTAAGGGTCCCATTTGGCGTCACAAACGGGGTCTCGTCTTCCAACGGGAGATGGACCGAATGGTTGATCAACACGGGTTGCAGGCCACGTTCCCGTATCTCGACAACGTAACCATCTGCGGCCACGATCAGCAGGACCACGACGCCAATCTCCAAAAATTCCTCCAGACCGCTAAAGCCTTGAACCTCACATACAACGAGGACAAGTGCGTTTTTAGCACAAACCGGCTAGCCATCTTGGGATATGTAGTGCGCAATGGGATAATAGGCCCCGACCCCGAACGTATGCGCCCCCTCATGGAATTTCCCCTCCCTCACTGCTCAAAAGCCCTAAAACGCTGCCTGGGGTTCTTTTCATATTATGCCCAGTGGGTCCCCCAGTACGCAGACAAGGCCCGCCCCCTAATACAGACCACGACCTTCCCTCTGTCGACAGAGGCTTGCCAGGCCTTCAGCCGCATCAAAGCGGATATCGCAAAGGCCACGATGCGCGCCATCGACGAGTCCCTCCCCTTCCAGGTCGAGAGCGACGCCTCCGATGTAGCTCTAGCGGCCACCCTTAACCAAGCGGGCAGACCCGTGGCCTTTTTCTCCCGAACCCTCCACGCCTCAGAAATCCGCCACTCCTCAGTGGAAAAGGAAGCCCAAGCCATAGTGGAAGCTGTGTGACATTGGAGGCATTACCTGGCCGGCAGGAGATTCACTCTCCTCACTGACCAACGGTCGGTAGCTTTCATGTTCGATAATGCACAGTGGGGCAAAATTAAAAATGACAAGATCTTAAGGTGGAGGATCGAGCTCTCCACCTTCAACTATGAGATCTTGTACCGTCCCGGAAAGCTGAACGAGCCGTCCGATGCCCTATCCCGCGGCACATGTGCCAACGCACAAATTAACCGTCTCCAAACCCTCCACGAAGACCTCTGCCACCCGGGGGTCACTCGGTTCTACCATTTTATAAAGTCCCGCAACCTCCCCTACTCCGTGGAGGAGGTCCGTACAGTCACAAGGAACTGCCACATCTGCGCAGAGTGCAAACCGCATTTTTTCAGGCCGGATAGTGCACACCTGATCAAGGCTTCCCGTCCCTTTGAACGCCTCAGTCTGGATTTCAAAGGGCCCCTCCCCGCCACCGACCGCAACACATACTTCCTGAACGTGGTGGACGAGTACTCCCGTTTCCCCTTCGCCATCCCCTGCCCTGACATGACAGCGGCCACAGTCATTAAAGCCCTTAACACCATATTCACACTGTTCGGTTGCCCCGCATACGTCAATAGCGACAGGGGGTCCTCCTTCATGAGTGACGAGCTGCGCCAGTTCCTGCTCAGCAAGGGTATAGCCTCGAGCAGGACGACCAGCTACAACCCCCGGGGGAACGGGCAAGTAGAGAGGGAGAACGGCACGGTCTGGAAGACCGTCCTACTGGCCCTACGGTCCAGGGATCTCCCAGTTTCACGGTGGCAGGAGGTCCTCCCGGACGCCCTCCACTCCATCCGGTCGCTACTGTGTACCACCACTAACCAAACGCCTCATGAGCGCCTCCTTGTCTTCCCCAGGAAGTCCTCCTCTGAAACGTCGCTGCCGACCTGGCTGGCAGCCCCAGGACCCATCTTGCTCCGGAAACATGTGCGGGCGCACAAGTCGGACCCGTTGGTCGAGAGGGTTCACCTCCTCCACGCGAACCCGCAGTACGCCTACGTGGAGTACCCCGACGGCCGACAGGACACGGTCTCCCTGCGAGATCTGGCGCCCGCCGGCAACACACACACCCCCTCGACACCAATCACCCCCTCCCTGCCACCGGCGCACCCTGCGACAGCCCCCTTCCCGGGAGGATCGGTCCTCCTCCCAGGTCCGACCAGAAGTGAAGCTGAAGCAGAAACCGTAAAGCTCCCGGAGGCGACAACATTGGAACAAGCACCACCACCACCGGGGCTGAGGCGATCGACAAGGACGACCAGACCGCCCGCCCGACTCGTGGCATCGGTGTAACACTAGAATGTTGTGGACTTTAACGAGAATGTTTTTTTCCCTTTTCCCTCTTACGAATACTGTAAATAGTTCAAAACAAAAAACCCTGTACATAGCCCAGTGTAGGGCACTGTGATGACATGCAAAAGTTTTTTTTCCTCCCAGGACCAGCCTTGTAAACCCCTACCACCATGCGAAGCACCACCCCGCCGGGTTCATTTTTAACAAGGGGTGAATGTGGTAGTATGCATTAGGGGTCATGTGGGACTGTGAAGCCGTGATGTCATTGGCTGACAGATCCCGGGTCCTGGTTGGCTGTTGATCTCTAGCTCCGCCCTGAAGGCGGAGTATAAGAACCAGGAATTCTCCCCGCAGATCCAGTCTGTTGCTGAACTGCGGGGAACGAGTCACGCTTAATAAAGCCTCATCGACTTCACCTCTATTCATCTCTCGGGAGTCTTTGTGCGCTACACACTCATCTTAGTGTCGTCTGCAAACTTGGACACATTGCCCTTGGTCCCCAACTCCAAATCATCTATGTAAATTGTGAACAATTGTGGGCCCAACACTGATCCCTGAGGGACACCACTAGCTACTGATTGCCAACCAGCGAAACACCCATTAATCCCCACTCTTTGCTTTCTATTAATTAATCAATCCTCTATCCTCTATCCATGCTACTACTTTACCCTAAATGCTATGTATCATTACCTTATGCAGCAATCTTTTGTGTGGCACCTTGTCAAAAGCTTTCTGGAAATTAGGATATACCACATCCATTGGCTCCCTGTTGTCTACCGCACTGGTAATGTCCTCAAAAAATTCCACTAAATTAGTTAGGCACAATCTGCCCTTTACGAACCCTTGCTGCATCTGTCCTTTCTACCGTCCTTCCTTTTTGTTGGTACAAACTTTTGCTGAGCACTGTGAAAAATTGCTTGGAAGGTTCTCCACTATTCCTCAACTGGTTCACCATAAAGTCTTTGCTCCCAGTCTACCTTAGCCAGCTCTTCTCTCATCCCATTGTAATCTCCTTTGTTTAAGCACAAAATGCTAGTGTTTGATTTCACCTTCTCACCCTCCATCTGCATTTTAAATTCCACCATATTGTGATCGCTCCTTCCGAGAGAATCCCTAACTATGAGATCATTAATCAATCCTGTCTCATTACACAGGACCAGATCTAGGACCGCTTGTTCCCTCGTAGGTTCCATTACATGCTGTTCTAGGAAACTATCGCGGATACATTCTATAAACTCCTCCTCAAGGCTGCCTTGACCAACCTGGTTAAACCAATCGACATGTAGATTAAAATCCCCCATGATAACTGCTGTACCATTTCTACATGCATCAGTTATTTCTTTGTTTATTGCCTGCCCCACCATAATGTTACTATTTGGTGGCCTATAGACTACTCCTATCAGTGACTTTTTTGCCTTACTATTCCTGATTGCCACCCAAATGGATTCAACCTTATCCTCCATAGCATCGAAGTCATCCCTCACAACTGCCCGGATGTCATCCTTAAATAACAGAGCTACACCACCTCCCTTACCATCCACTCTGTCCTTCCGAATAGTTTGATACCCTTGGATATTTAACTCTCAGTCGTGACCATCCTTTAACCATGTTTCAGTAATGACCACTAAATCAGTCAGTCACGATAATTTGCGGCATCAACTCATTTACCGTATTACGAATACTACGAGCATTCAGGTAAAGTACCCTTATGTTGGCTTTTATACCTCCGTTTTGAATCTTAACATCTCTATCAGTTAACCTCTCCTAAGTTATTTTTCCTTTTAACTTTTCTCCTAATTTTCCTTATCGTTGAGCCCATATCTTCATGTAATAACTGCTGCTTCGCTTTCCATTTATGTTTTTACTTCCCGTTTTATTCCTTTTAGTATTACTGGGCCTATTCACTGAGCTCCCCTCAGTCACTGTACCTTGTACTGTGGCCCTTTTTGATTTTTGACAATGGCTTCTCTGCCTTACACTTTCCCCCTTACTGCCTTTTGTTTCTGTCCCCCTCTTACTTCCCTCCGACTTCCTGCATTGGTTCCCATCCCCCTGCCACATTAGTTTAAACCCTCCCCAACAGCACAAGCAAACACCCCCTCTAGGACATTGGTTCCAGTCTTGCCCAGGTGCAGTCTGTCCGGTTTGTACTGGTCACACCTCCCCCAGAACGAGTTCCAATGCCCCAAGAATTTGAATCCCCCTCTCTTGCACCATCTCTCCAGCCGCGCATTCATCCTCTGTATCCTGACATTCCTACTCTGATTAGCTCGTGGCACTGGTAGCAATCCTGAGATTAATACCTTTGAGGTCCTACTTTTTAGTTTAACTCCTAACTCCCTGAATTCAGCTTGTAGGACCTTATCCTGTTCTCTATCTATACCGTTGGTACCTATATGCACCACGACGGCTGGCTGGTCATCCTCCCCGCCCCCCCCCCTCCCCCCCCAAGAATGTCCTGCAGCCGCTCCGAGACATACTTGACCCTTGCACCAGGGAGGCAACATACCATCCTGGAGTCTTGATTGAGTCTGCGGAACTGCCTGTTTATTCCCCTTCGATTGAGTCCCCTATCACTATAGCCCTGCCACTCTTCTTCCTGCCCTCCTGCGCAGCAGAGCCAGCCACGGTGCCATGAACCTGGCTGCTGCTGCCTTCCCCTGGTGAGCCATCGCCATCAACAGTATCCTAAGCGGTATATCTGTTTTGCGGGGAGATGACCGCGGGGGACACCTGCACTGCCTTCCTACTCTTGTTCTGTCTTTTGCTCACCCATTTTCTATCTCCCTCAGTAATTTTCACCTGCGGTGTGACCAACTCAGCGAACGTGCTATCCACAATGTCCTCAGCATCGTGGATGCTCCTAAGTGAGTCCACCCACAGCTCCAGAGTCGTCAAGCGATCTAACACGAGCTGCAGCTGGACGCACTTCCTGGGCGTAAAGGAGTCAGGGACACCGGAAGGGTTCCTGAACTCCCACATCGCACACGCGGAGCATGGCACGGGTCTGGGTTCTCCTGACATGTCTTAACCCTTAAATTAATTTATATATTATTGTTATTATTTTTAAAAACTTGTTTTAATATCTCTCCTTATTATACCGATTTGGTTTTTAAACTTAATTTCTAAACTGTAAATTCTTACCTTCACGTACCGCTTACCTTCGCTTTCACCACATATGCCATGGTATATCACCTTTATATCACCTACCTTCCCAGGGTGCTCCCTGGCTTTCTCCCTGCTGATGCAAAAGTTGCAAAACAGAAGGAGAAACAATGGAAAAAGCACCTCTTTCCTGTCTGCACCGAATTCCCGCTCTGCTTCAAATTCCCACGGTTTGACTTCACTCTGGCTGTCTCACTCCGGCTATGTCCCCTCACATTCCTGGACACTAACTGGCAATTTATCATGACTAATCCATCTAACCCATACATCTTTGGACTGTGAGAGGAAACCGGAGCACCCGGAGGAAATCCATGCACACGCGGGGAGAACGTACAAACTCCACACAGTGACCCAAGGCCGAAATTGAACCCGGGTACCTGGCACTGTGAGGCAGCCGTGCTAACCAGTGTGCCACCATGCCGCCCAGAAAACACCCTTGGATACTGATAACCCTTTGCTCTGGCTCCTGTGCAGGTTAAGTGGGATTACGGAGATAGGGAGGGGGGAGTAGGCCTAGGTAGGCTGCTCTTTTAGAGAGTCGGTGCAGACTCGATGGGCCAAATGGCCTTCTTCCACACTGCGGTGCTTCTATGATTCTAATTCCAGCCCGAGAGTTTCTCACTGAGTCGCAGCTGCTCTTTGCTTGAAGTCCACATAATATAAAAGGTACAATCCTAAAGCAGGTAGGAGCAGAGGGAGCTGGGTGTATATTACAGATGGGCAATGAATGCTGGCCTTGCAAGCGATGCCTACATCTCATGAATGAATGAAAGAAAATCTGTGCACAAGTCAGTGAAAGTGGCAGAACAGGTTGAGCGAGTGGGTTATTAAGCAAAGGGTTTGCTGGGCTTTATTAACAGAGGCAGAGAGTACAAGAGTAAGGAAGTTATGTTGAACTTATACAAGTCACTAGTTTAGCCTCAGCTGGAGTATTGCTTCTGGTTCTGGGCACCATACCTTAGGAAGGAGGTGAATACATTGGAGGAAATGCAGGGAAGATTCACGAGAATGATTCCAGCGATGGGGAACTGCAGTTATGAAGATGGATTGGAGACGTTGGGGCTGTTTTTCTTGGAGAAAATGACGCCGAGAGTAGATTTGATAGAGATATCCATGAGGGGCAGAGTAGATCGGGAGAAACTGATCCCATTCCTGAAGGGGTTGAAAACCAGAGGGGGTAGATTTAAAGTTATTGGCAAAAGATGCAAAAGTGATATGAGAGAAAGCTTCTTCACATGGCAACTGGTCCCGGTATTGTTACGACACCCTGAGCAAGAGCGTGGTGAATTCCAGCCCCACGTGTCCTGGAGTCACAACATGAGTGATTTAACCAATAATTCTGAGAAAAATCGCCGACGTCTTTGGCCCTTGGCTGCCCAGCAATTACAGTCACCAGGTTTGTAAGTTGAAACAGAACAACTGTTTATTTATAGCAAGAATAATGATGGAATACGCAGTAATTACAACTGGATAACAAGGAAACTAACCTACTACATCCTTTTACTGACCCACCCTCTACCCACTCACACAAGACAGGCAAACACAGAGGGGAAAGGGGTGAAAATAATAAGGATGAAAGTCAAAAGAGTCTTTGCTTCCAATAGTGGTTCTGTAGCAGACTTTCCTCACAGCATGCTGGTTGATCAAACCCCCTGGTTTACAGCTGGTAATGGCCTTCTTTGCAGAGTCATTGATTCAGTACAGTACTTACAGACAGCAGGCCTTCTCGAGAGTTGCTTTAGTTCTTCTCAAACTGGGCCTTCATTCAGCTCGAGGTCCACACTCAGGCCTATTTCTTTCTTAAGACAATTTATTTCACATCAAACCTTGCTTTCAATTTATGGTCTGACTTCAGGCCTTTGTAGTCTCAAGAGAAAGACACCTAATCTTGCTGCAGAGCGAGTCAGCCCCCACACTGGCCTTCTGAAGAGGGTTAGTTAGCTCCTTTTTGGAGAGTGTTAGCCAGATCCCTCCATCCAGGCTGCAGAATCAAAGTTAACAGGGACTGAATAGGAACAAACAGGCAGGACCCTTACAGTCTGAAATCTGTTACCTGGGAGTGTGGTGGAGGCAGATTCAATGCAAAAAGTCTAAAGAGAATTTGACTGTTATCCCAAAAGTAAGAATGTACGGGGTTACGGGGAGAAGGCAGGAGAGTGTCACCAAGGGAATCGCTCTTTTGGGGAGCCGGGGCAGACGCGATGGGCCGAATGGCTTCCTTCTGTGCTGTAGCAATTCTGTGATTCCGTGGCCAGTGTGTGGAGCAATCCAAACAACTATGCGACTTTAAATAACAAGGGCTTCAACAATGATCCAAGTTCACTGGACAGGAAGTGAAATTTTTCTCCTCCACAGGACATCATTTCAAACACCAGTGATCTTCTCGGGAATGATTCCCTGTGGGAAAACATGGAAAAGGAACAGCGACTGCTTTCAGCATCTATTTTACTGCAGTCCATGAAAGACCTTGTCATTGCAACCGGTCTGAATTTACCCGATCAGGGAAAGAAAAATTCATCAAGTAAAAACATTGGTGAGTTCAACAAAGTATATTTTATATCATGTATTTTCTTAAGGCAGTTGTGTGCATTCTATCAGCCATAACCTGCACTGGCCTGGATGAGAGTGACATTAAGGCAGCATTTGACCGAGTGTGGCATTAAGGAATCCCAGCAAAGTAGAAGACAATGGAAATGTTAGTAACTTGGGGAAGCCAGCAGGAGTGGAAATAAGGATTTATTGAACTATGTACAACTCTCTGCCCACGGCAGTAACTCTCTCCCATCTAGTCCTTGGTGGGAGAACCAATAGCTTTTATGTGTCGTCTGCAACGAACTCCGGCTGGGTGGTCTCCTACCTTGGAAGCTCGTGCCCCACGGGTCGCAGGGGGAGATCGACAATGGTTTCCCCGTGGTCCTGGTGGGGGTTATGACAGAAATCAAGCAGAAAGCTCTCCATTGGTTGGAGTGATGCTTCTCGGACAGAAGGAAAATGGTCAATCAAGCTGTTGGAGGTCAGACCCGGGGTATCACTACAGGACTTCCTCAGGGTAGGCAGTAGGCCCAACCGTGTTTCGCTGATTCAACAATGACGTTCCCTCCATAACAAAGTCAGGAGTGAGGATGTTCGCTGACGATTGTATAATGTTTGGCATGATTCGCGACCCCACAGGTACTGAAGAGGTCTGTGCCCATGTGAAGCATGACCTGGACAACATCAGTTTTGTGCTGGTAAGCAGCAAGTAGTATTCGCGCCACACAAGTGCGATGACTATCTCCCACAAGACAGGATCTCCCTTTGAAATTCAATGGCATTATCATTGCTGAATCCCCCTGTCAACATCAACATTACCACTGACCAGATACTGACCAACCCATATGAATATTGTGGCTACAAGATCAGGTCAGGGGCTGAGGATTCTGCGGTGAGTAATTCACCTCCTGACTCCGCAAAGCCTCTCCATCACCTACATGGCACAAGTCAGGAGTGTAGAATACTCCCCACTTGCCTCGAGGAGTTCAACACCATCCAGGACAAAGCAGCCCTCATAATTGGCACCCCAACACCACCTTCAACATTCACTACCTACATCGCCAATGCACATTAGCAACCATAAGACCATAAGACATAGGAGCGGAAGTAAGGCCATTCGGCCCATCGAGTCCACTCCACCATTCAATCATGGCTGATTCCAACTCCATTTACCCGCTCTCTCTCTCCATAGCCCTTAATTCCTCGAGAAATCAAGAATTTATCAACTTCTGTCTTAAAGACACTCAACGCCCAAGCCTCCACCGCCCTCTGTGGCAATGAATTCCACAGACCCACCACTCTCTGGCTGAAGAAATTTCTCCTCATCTCTGTTCTAAAGTGACTCCCTTTTATTCTAAGGCTGTGCCCCCGGGTCTTAGTCTCCCCTGCTAATGGAAACAACTTCCCTACGTCCACCCTATCTAAGCCATTCATTATCTTGTAAGTTTCTATTAGATCTCCCCTCAACCTCCCAAACTCCAATGAATATGTGTGTACCAGTGTGTACCATCTGTGAGATGCCTGAGGCAACTCAGCACCATCCAAACCCACAACCTCCACCACTTAGAAGCAACAGGTGCAAGGGAACATGGCCCCCGGAAGTTCCTCTCCAAGCCATTCACCATCCTGACTTGGAATAACATCGCCGTTCTTTCACTGCCACTGTGGAAAAGTCCTGAAATCCCACTATAACAGCACTGTGGGTTCAAGAAGGCAGCTCACCACCACCTTCTCATGGGCAATTAAGGATGAGAAATAAATGTTGGCCTAGCCAGCAACATCCGCGGTTCTTAAATTAATAAATAAAAAGAACCTTTACATAACATCCAGTTTTGGAATCTGTGTTAAGATGTTAAGTCATTCTCCAATCTCTGAGATATTAGATAAGTTTGCCAAGACAGATACGTATTACCCTGAGTGCCAATCCCGGCCCCGGTGAATCCGACACCGTTTTTCATTGGAATCGCTCGTGCTCCATGAGGTGCCAGTGCTAGCCCATTAATGGTTGATGAATTGCTCGGAGACTGGAGCCACTTTTGCTGTTGTAGAAGTCCACCGATTCTGTCCTGGAGTCAAGACTTAGTCTCGGAAATGGAGAATCCCGCCCATTGACTCTTCTGGTGATTCACTGTTTAACCTGAGAGAAACTGAACCATCAAGACCCAGGTTCTTACCAAATATGTTCTATGTATCACCAGAGAACTAAACCCAGGCACCGTCTCACCTGGTTTACAAAAACAAATTTCTATTGCCTTGGCTACAGGATATTATGGGTTGATGGAGATGATTTTTTTGTAAAATTTAGAGTACCGAATTATTCTTTTCCAAATAAGGGACAATTTAGCGTGGCTAATCCACCTAACCTGCACATCTTTTGGGTTGTGGGGGTGAAACCCACGCAGACACGGGGAGAATGTGCAAACTCCACACGGACAGTGTCCCAGGGCCGGGGTTCGAACCTGGGTCCTCAGCGCCGTAAGTCCCAGTGCTAACCACTGCGCCACGTGTCAGTGCACCGATTTAGATGATTTGATGGTGAAGATGGAAAGGAGCTAACTCTTCGAGTGAGAGAGTCCACGGGATCATGACCTTCAAAATTGATCTAGTCATTGAGGGTTGATATTCAGAAGCACTCATTCATAAAATGGGAGATGGAATTTCCTCAACATTCTCCCCAAAAAGCTGTTGAGACTCGTTCAATTGAAAATGCCAAATCTTCACGAAGTCGGGGGAGGTAACTGGGGTGTTTGAGGACTTTTACCATAGGCTGTACAGTTTGGAGCCTACGGTGGGGAATGAGGGCATGAGACAGTTTCAGGACAGACTGGAATTCCCTGTGGTTGAGGTAGGGAAGGTACAAGGGTTGGGGGCCCCGAACGGACTCAAGAAGTAATGGGGTGGCTGGGGTCGATGCTGTCCGGAAGGCCCCGAGTCCGGACAGGTTCCCGGGAGAGTTCTCGAAAAAGTTTGGCACAGAATTGGGGCCCCTGCTCGGGCGAGTTACAGGTACTTGGGGATTCATAGAGTGGCGCATAGTTGAGCCCAATTGCATAAGCTGAATTTGGCAAATCTGGTGGAGGGGGTGAAAGAGGATTTTAAGAGGCGGGATTGTTTTTTCCGCTGCTTTTGACTGCCAAAGATTTTGTTTATCTTCCAAAATCGACAGACGGACGGAGTGGTGAGTTGGCATTGCTGAAAATGCTGAATTATTACTGGGCGGCGAATGTTGAAAAGATCAGGAAGTGGGCAGTTGGGGAGGTGTGGCGGCGGATGGAGGAAGCCTTGTATAGAAGAATGGGTTTGAGGGCACTGTCATTGGCACCTCTTCCGTTCGCGGCGGCCAATTACTCCGCGAGCCCAGTGGTGATTTCAGCGCGAAGGATATGGAATCAATGCTGGCAGCATTTTAAGATGGAGGCAATGCCAGTGTGGGCGCCAATCACAGGTTTCTTCCAGCAGATCTAGATTCCACATTTTGGGTGTGGGAGAGGGTGGGGATGGTGTGCTTTAGGGACTTGTTCGTGGGGTGGAAGTTTGTAGAGTTGGGCGAGCTAGAGGAAGAGTTTTCACGACTAAAGGGAATTGGTTTCGTTATTTGCAGGTTAGACACTTCGTTAGGAAGGAGTTGGTTACATTTCCAAAATCCGCCCCCCCCCCCCCCCCCCCCACCCACCCAGCACTGCAGGATAAAATCTTGTCCATACGATGAGATTGGGGAGGGAAAGATCTCGGGCATATATAGGGAGTTGATGGAGAGAGGGCGGTCTTCAGTGGAGGAAATAAAACCAAAACAGGAAGAGAAGCTGGGGACGGTTGTAAAGGTGGGGCTATGAAGTAAGGCTCTACGGAGGGTAAACATGTCCTCCTGGCGTGCGAGACTGAGTGTCATCCAATTTAAGGTTGTGACGGTGTCAAGGATGAGTCGTCTTTTTTCAGTAGACGATAGCTGCGCGCGGAGTGCAACGGGAGCAGCGAATCATGTCCACATATTTTGGCCATGCCCGAAGTTTTAGTAGTTTTGGGAGGCCTTTGTGGGAACTATGTCATAAGTGCTGGGGTGAAGGTGGCTCCGAGACTGTGGGCGGCAATATCTGGAGTTTCAGAGGATCCGGGAGGGAGGCGGATATTGTTAGGATAGTGGGATTCGGAACCACCTAAAGCGACTGTGTGGCTGAGTGACATGGCGGAGATTTTGCACCTGAAAAAGATAAAGTTTGCGATTGGTGGTGCAGACGAGGGATTCTTCTCAAGGTGGAGGTTGTTCATTGACTTCTTTAAAGAGAGGTGAAGCATTAGAGTGGGGGGGCGGGGGGGGCGTTGGTGGGGATTCTTTTGTTATTATAGTTAGAAAATGGGTGTTTGGGTTGTGACTTGTGAAAATTGATTTTCGATGTTACATCTCTTATTGTTTCCTGTATAAAAATGAAAATACCTCGACTAAAAATATAAAAAACAGAAAATGCCGAATCTGAGATTTATATATTTGTGTCAGGCGAGGTCATAAAGTTTTTCAGAATCAGGAGAGGGACAATGGAATTAAAGTACAAAATTGGTCAATATTAAATGAAATGCTGGCAAATGCTCGAGGGGCTGACTGACCTCTTCCTGTTTCTATGTCCTTCAGACAAATGTAGATTAACTCCCTCAAATCTACCACATTCTCAAACCATCCATCACGTTGGTGTTGGACGAGGGTCACACAGAGAGAGCAAATCAAGCCATTCACCATCCTGTCTTGGAAATAAATCACCTTTTCTTCATTATAATGTCCAGCTTTGGTTTCCCATCTCTAATGCCCTTGAGAAGTTTGTGATGAGCTGTCTTCTTGAACCGCTGCAGTCCAAGGGGTGTAGGTACACCCACAGTGCTGTTAGTGGGGGAGTTGCAGGATTTTGACCCAGTGAAGTAACACGGATATGTCTCCAAGACAGGACGGTCGGAGTGACTTGGAGGGGAACTTCCAAGTGGTGGTGTTCCCATGTATCTGTTGCCCTTGTATTTCTAGATGGCAGTGATCGTGGGCGACATTCTCTGACCCCCCGCCGGGTTGGAGAATCGCCGGGGGCTGGCGTGAATCCCGCCCCCGCCGGTTGCCGAAGTCTCCAGCACCGGAGATTTGGCGGGGGTGGGAATCGCGCCGCGCCGGTTGGCGGGCCCCCCTGCTCGATTCTCCGGCCCAGATGGGCCGAAGTCCCGCTGATAAATTGCCTGTCCCGCCGGCGTAAATTAAATCACCTACCTTACCGGGGGGACAAGGCGGCGTGGGCGGGCTCCGGGGTCCTGGGGGGGGCGCGGGGCGATCTGGCCCTGGGGGGTGCCCCCACGGTGGCCTGGCCCACGATCGGGGCCCACCGATCCGCGGGCGGGCCTGTGCCGTGGGGGCACTCTTTCCCTTCCGCCTCCGCCATGGTCTCCACCATGGCGGAGGTGGAAGAGACTCCCTCCACTGCGCATGCGTGGGAAACTGTCAGCGGTCGCTGACGCTCCCGCGCATGCGCCGCCCGGAGATGTCATTTCCGCGCCAGCTGGCGGGGCAACAAAGGCCGTTTCCGCCAGCTGGCGGGGCGGAAATTCCTCCGGCGTCGGCCTAGCCCCTCAATGTTGGGGCTTGGCCCCCAAAGATGCGGAGCATTCCGCACCTTTGGGGCGGCGCGATGCTCGTCTGATTGGCGCCGTTTTGGGCGCCAGTCGGCGGACATCGCGCTGTTTCCGGAGAATTTCGCCCCATGTGTTTGGAAGGTGCTGTCTAAGGAGCCTTGGTGAGTTCCTGCAATGCATCCTGTAGATGGTGCAAATGGCTGCCACTGTGCGCCGATAGTGGCGAGTGAATGCTTGAGAAAGAGGTGCGAATTAAGCGGCTACGTTTTCCCAAGGCCATGGCTGACCACTGGTTAAAAATATAATGCTGCGGACTTCCGGGTGCGGCGATGACCAGCTGAGTCGCACGTTTCGGCAGCTCCCGGTGAAACGGACTTTTGGGCTCTTGATAGGAGCCCCAACGGCAATTTTGACGGCTAAAAACACTGTGCGGTAAACCAGAAGGGAATCCCCCCTGGATACGGATGAAAAAAGGAGGAGAAAGTGGCCGGATTGCAGTGGATCCTTTAGAGCAGCGGCAAGGAAGGCAAGCAAAAATCAAGATGGCGTCGGAAGGTGGCAGTTTAACATGGGGCCCTGAACAACAAGAGTTCTTGAAATGCTGTGTGGAAGAGATCAAAAAGGAAATGAAGAAAGAGCTGTTGGCCCCGATACTACAGGCGATCGAAGGGCTAAAGGAGGAACAAAAGACCCAGGAGCGGGAGCTTCGGGTCGTGAAGGCAAAGGCAGCCGAGAATGAGGACGACATACAGGGCCTGGTGGTGAAGACGGAGATGCATGAGGCACATCAGAAACGATGTGTGGAAAGGTTGGAGGCACTGGAGAACAGCGCAAGGAGGAACAACCTGGGGATTCTTGGTCTTCCTGAAGGTGCGGAGGGAGCGGACGTCGGGGCATATGTGAGCACAATGCTGCACTCGTTAATGGGAGCGGAGGCCCCGGCGGGTCCGTTGGAGGTGGAGGGAGCATACCGAGTGATGGCGCGAGGACCGAGAGCAGGAGACATTCCCAGAGCCATAGTGGTGAGATTCCTCCGTTTTAAGGATAGAGAAATGGTCCTTAGATGGGCAAAGAAAACTCGGAGCAGTAAATGGGAGAACGCGGTGATCCGCGTTTATCAAAACTGGTGTGCGGAGGTGGCGAGAAGGAGGGCGAGCTTTAATCGGGCCAAGGCGGTGCTTCATAAAAAGAAGATAAAATTTGGAATGCTGCAACCGGCAAGACTGTGGGTCACATATCGAGGGAGGCACCACTACTTTGAGACGGCGGATGAAGCGTGGACTTTTATTGTGGAAGAAAAACTGGAATGAGCGGGTTATTAAAAAGAACGTTTGAACAAAGTGGTGGGGCGAATGTGGGGGGCGAAGAGGGGGGTTAAAAAGGGGGGAAAGAGGAGTTTTATGTACTAATCCTGCGATGTGGTAACTTTTCTCTCTTCCACAGGTGGTGATGGGGGGAGGAGGGGAGGTGGAGGAGATGGGGCGTTGGCCATTGGGGGCGGGGCCAAGGGAGAAGCGCGGGCTTGGTTCCCGCGCTATGATAATCATGGCGGGAATAAAGAAGCAGGAAGGAGGGGGCGTCGCACGGTGCAAGCCGAGGTCACGGGGGGAAGCCGAGGTCGGCCAGAGTTTGCTGACTTCTGGGAGCAACATGGGGGGAGTAATTACGCTAGCGGGGGATCTAGCGGGGGGGGGGGGTGGGAGGGGGGAATTACTGGGTTGCTGCTGCTGGGGAGAGGGGGGAGCTGGTATGGGAGGGGATGGGCAGGGGGTCACCGCCTGGGGGAGATACAGCTGCGTGGGAACCGGGTGAGGAGCTGGAAAAAGGGGATGGCTAATCGACAAGGGGGGGGGGTAGGAAGCCCCCCAACCCGGCTGATCACGTGGAACGTGAGAGGGCTGAACGGGCCGATAAAGAGGGCATGGGTACTCGCACACCTTAAGAAACTTAAGGCAGATGTGGTTATGTTACAGGAAACGCACCTGAAACTGATAGACCAGGTTAGGCTACGCAAAGGATGGGTGGGGCAGGTGTTCCATTCGGGGCTAGATGCGAAAAACAGGGGGGTGGCTATATTAGTGGGGAAGCGGGTAATGTTCGAGGCAAAGACTATAGTGGCGGATAACGGGAGCAGATACGTGATGGTGAGTGGCAAACTACAGGGGGAGACGGTGGTTTTGGTAAACGTATATGCCCCGAACTGGGATGATGCCAATTTTATGAGGTGGATGCTAGGACGCATTCCAGACCTAGAGATGGGAAAGCTGATAATGGGGGGAGATTTTAATACGGTGTTGGAACCAGGGCTGGATAGGTCGAAGTCCAGGACTGGAAGGAGGCCGGCAGCAGCCAAGGTACTTAAAGATTTTATGGAGCAGATGGGAGGTGTAGACCCGTGGAGATTTAGCAGACCTAGGAGTAAGGAGTTCTCGTTTTTCTCCTATGTCCATAAAGTCTACTCGCGAATAGACTTTTTTTTGTGCTGGGAAGGGCGTTGATCCCGAAGGTGAGGGGAACGGAGTATACGGCTATAGCCACTTCGGATCACGCTCCACACTGGGTGGACTTGGAGATAGGGGAGGAAACAGGAGGGCGCCCACCCTGGAGAATGGACATGGGACTAATGGCAGATGAGGGGGGTGTGTCTAAGGGTGAGGGGGTGCATTGAAAAGTACTTGGAACTCAAAGATAATGGGGAGGTCCAGGTGGGAGTGGTCTGGGAGGCGCTGAAGGCGGTGGTTAGAGGGGAGCTGATATCAATAAGGGCACATAAAGGGAAGCAGGAGAGTAAGGAACGGGAGCGGTTGCTGCAAGAACTTTTGAGGGTGGACAGACAATATGCGGAAGCACCGGAGGAGGGACTGTACAGGGAAAGGCAAAGGCTACATGTAGAATTTGACTTGCTGACTACGGGCACTGCAGAGGCACAATGGAGGAAGGCACAGGGTGTACAGTACGATTATGGGGAGAAGGCGAGCAGGTTGCTGGCACACCAATTGAGGAAAAGGGGAGCAGCGAGGGAAATAGGGGGAGTGAGGGATGAGGAAGGAGAGATGGAGCGGAGAGAGTGAATGGAGTGTTCAAGGCATTTTATAAAAAATTATATGAAGCTCAACCCCCGGATGGGAGGGAGAGAATGATGGGCTTCTTGGATCGGCTGGAATTTCCCAAGGTGGAAGAGCAGGAAAGGGTGGGACT
The DNA here is from genome assembly GCF_047496885.1 of Scyliorhinus torazame. Lineage (NCBI taxonomy): Eukaryota > Metazoa > Chordata > Chondrichthyes > Carcharhiniformes > Scyliorhinidae > Scyliorhinus > Scyliorhinus torazame. The sequence continues at coordinate 24,621,719 of NC_092733.1, read as the reverse complement.
GGGAGCACAGATCGAGGTAGAAGAAGTGGTGAAAGGAATTAGGAGCATGCAGGCGGGAAAGGCCCAGGACCGGATGGATTCCCAGTCGAATTCTACAGAAAATATGTGGACTTGCTCGCCCCGGTACTGACGAGGACCTTTAATGAGGCAAAGGAAAGGGGACAACTGCCCCCGACTATGTCTGAAGCAACGATATCGCTTCCCTTAAAGAAGGAAAAGGACCCGCTACAATGCGGGTCCTATAGACCTATTTCCCTCCTAAATGTAGATGCCAAGGTCCTGGCCAAGGTAATGGCAATGAGAATAGAGGAATGTGTCCCGGGGGTGGTCCACGAGGACCAAACTGGGTTTGTGAAGGGGAGACAGCTGAACACGAATATACGGAGGTTGTTAGGGGTAATGATGATGGCCCCACCAGAGGGAGAAACGGAGATAGTAGTGGCGATGGATGCCGAGAAAGCATTTGATAGAGTGGAGTGGGATTATTTGTGGGAGGTGTTGAGGAGATTTGGTTTTGGAGAGGGGTATGTTAGATGGGTGCAGCTGTTGTATAGGGCCCCAGTGGCGAGCGTGGTCACGAATGGACGGGGATCTGCATATTTTCGGCTCCATAGAGGGACAAGGCAGGGATGCCCTCTGTCCCCATTATTGTTTGCACTGGCGATTGAGCCCCTGGCGATAGCGTTGAGGGGTTCCAAGAAGTGGAGGGGAGTACTTAGGGGAGAAGAACACCGGGTATCTTTGTATGCGGACGATTTGCTACTATACGTGGCGGACCCGGCGGAGGGGATGCCAGAAATAATGCGGATACTTGGGGAGTTTGGGGATTTTTGAGGGTATAAATTGAACATGGGGAAAAGTGAGTTGTTTGTGGTGCATCCAGGGGAGCAGAGTAGAGAAATAGAGGACCTACCGTTGAGGAAGGTAACAAGGGACTTTCGTTACCTGGGGATCCAGATAGCTAAGAATTGGGGCACATTGCATAGGTTAAATTTAACGCGGTTGGTGGAACAGATGGAGGAGGATTTCAAGAGATGGGATATGGTATCCCTGTCACTGGCAGGGAGGGTGCAGGTGGTTAAGATGGTGGTCCTCCCGAGATTCCTCTTTGTGTTTCAGTGCCTCCCGGTGGTGATCACGAAGGCTTTTTTTAAAAGGATTGAAAAGAGCATCATGGGTTTTGTGTGGGCCGGGAAGACCCCGAGAGTGAGGAAGGGATTCTTACAGCGTAGCAGGGATAGGGGGGGGCTGGCACTACCGAGCCTAAGTGAGTATTATTGGGCCGCTAATATTTCAATGGTGAGTAAGTGGATGGGAGAGGAGGAGGGAGCGGGTGGGGGGGGAGGAGGAACCAGAAGGACTCTCAGGGTTGTTAATATATACTGTATAATATGTATAGGTCGTTGCGACAGATAATTATATATTGGACTGTTAAATTATATTTTTGGAGAGTGTTACTTGTGATAAGGCAGTTGCCAATTAGGGTTAGTTTTCATTTTTGTTATTTATTATTTATTCACTTTCTGTTTATAAAATAGGTCATTGTTATTTGTGTTGTTATAATATTGTGTAAAGGATGCACAATGTACTGTGTTGGTTGACCAAAAATTTTCAATAAAATATTTATTTAAAAAAATATATATATAATGCTGCTCACATCTGGTTCCCTCACTGCGTCTCTCCTGAACCAAATCATTATTTTGGGCTGGTGCTGTATGCAAACTGACAGGTTAAACAATTTAGAACATCAGACTGTGACTAAATCCCACCCCTAGTTGAAACATTACAAGGTTTGATTTATTTCGCTCTCAGATGTGGAAATAAGAACATTTCGAGGGAAGAACAGTTCTTCCCTGAAAAGAGTCAACTTACGAACAACAGACATCAAGATGCATATTAATCGACAGACTGCCACTGGAAGTAAAACAAATGGTAAATTTCCTGGTTATTTCCACTTTCCTTCAATTCCCCTTTTTGGTTTATACATTATTCTCATTCAAGTGAATTCAAGGTTATATTGTGTGTGTGTGTCTGTGGGCGGGGTGAGGGTGGTGGGGGGGTCAGTTCAAAGGTGCTTTGGTAAGAAGTTGGGCATTGTGTTCTGTTCTGAACTGTTCTGAATGCCATGCCCTGGATTTGGTGCAGAGAAGATCGACGAGGCTGAATCCGAGTTATCTGTTGAGTTTCAAGATTAGACTGGAGAAATTGGATTTTGGAAAGGAGAGGCGGACAGTGAATCTTCGAGGGGCACACGGGATTAAAAAAACAATTTAGAGTTCCGATTCATTTTTTTCCAATTAAGGGGCAATTTAGCTTGTTCAATCCACCTACCACTGCAGCACGGGCAGCACGGTAGCATTGTGGATAGCACAATTGCTTCACAGCTCCAGGGTCCCAGGTTCGATTCCGGCTTGGGTCACTGTCTGTGCGGAGTCTGCACATCCTCCCCGTGTGTGCGTGGGTTTCCTCCGGGTGCTCCGGTTTCCTCCCACAGTCCAAAAGATGTGCAGGTTAGGTGGATTGGCCATGATAAATTGGCCTTAGTGTCCAAAATTGCCTTAGTGTTGGGTGGGGTTACTGGGTTATGGGATAGGGTGGAGGTGTTGACCTTGGGTAGGGTGCTCTTTCCAAGAGCCAGTGCAGTCTCGATGGGCTGAATGGCCTCCTTCTGCACTGTAAATTCTATGTTAAATTCTATGTTGCCCTGCACATCTTTGGGTTATGGGGCGAAACCCACACAAACACAGGGAGAATGTGCAAACTCCACACGGACAGTGACCCAGAGCCGGGATCAAACCTGGGACCTCAGCGCCGTGAGCAGCAGTGCTAACCACTGCGCCACCGTGCTGCCCGTCACGGGATATTAAATAGCAAGGGTACAGTTAATCCGAGCACCACGTCTGCGCGTCCCGTGCACTGCAATAAGTGGTGAAAACTGGCGAAGGAAAGTTGATGGGCAAACAGCAGGAGGAATTTCCTCGGTCAGGGTGATTCACGTTTGGAATGGTCTTCGGGGTAGTGAGTGAAGGAAAAAAAACGTTAGACCCATTAAAGAGACAGGAGGTGGTCTGGTGGAAGGGAACATAGGTTTTCTGCCTGAGTGGATCAATTAATTACCAAACAATCTTCCTGATCTTGGATCTTGCTATTCCCTTCTGTCTTCATTGCGCTGCCAGAATTAACTGCTCTCCAATCCTGATTTATGAATGCCGCTGATTCCCACTGGATCTTACAGCGATCTTTCCTTGGAATCTGGTCCTGATCTGCCCTAGTTCTGCAGCAGGAGTTACACATATTTTGTAGACCTCATCTACCCCAGTGGATTACACTCCACTCTGAGTAATGTTTAACATTCCCTCCAGGGACAGACTTTGCTGCAGTGGCTTTGATCGCCTTCAGGAACATGGATCCCATCCTGAACGGAAGCGTTTTCAACTCCAGCAGCAACTGGTGGAAAACTGGAGACATTTGAATTGATCTCCAACGTGGTTTCAGCCGTGGATAATTAACGGGAAGGCCGGGATCTCAGCCCGGCAGTCACCTTCACTTCAGGCACACTAAGGTGGGTAAAGACTGAATAAGCAAAATGCTGCAGGTGCTGGAATTCCGAAATAAAGACAGAAAATGCTGGATGAACTCAGCAGATCTGGCAGCCTCTGTGGAAAGAGAAACCGAGTGAACGTTTCAAATTCATATGACTGTACGGACTCAAAACTTAACTCTTCTCTCCACAGCTGCTGCCAGACCTGCTGAGTTTATCCAGCATTTACTGTTTTTATTTAGTTTTGCAAAGAGTTGCATCAGTTCAATGGACATGAAGTAACAGACTGAATTCCACCCCAGTCTCACAATGGGTAGAATTTTCCAAAGGTTCCAGAGTTCTGGGTCGGGCAAGAAAGGCAGTGTGAAACTCACTGGTTTCACAGCTTCCTTTGCTAGCCAGATCAAACGGCACGCTGTACAATTTAGATTTAGATATATTTATTGTCACGTGTACCGAGGTACAGTGAAAAGTATTGTTCTGCGTACAGTCCAGACAGATCGTTCCATACATGAAAAACATAGGACATGCGATAAATACACAATGTAACTACACAGACATAGACATCGTGTGAAGTATATTGAGTGCAGTGCTACACAGTAGAAAAGAGGCGTGGAGAAATCAGTTCAGTCCATAACAGTCATTCAGGAGTCTGAACAGCGAGGATTTCAAAATGCTGGTGTGGACGATGCAGCCAGCTGGGGAGCGGGGTCTAAACTCTCCAGCAATGCAGGGATTTGGAGATCAGGGTGGGCCCAATCTCGGGGTGAAGTTAAAGACCCCCCCCCCCCTCCCACCCGGGATCCCGAGCAGACAAGGGGAACACCACCAACCTTCAGAGGGCCAACCTCCCTCTCACCACTCAATGGTTGGGTCACAACCTGCCTATTCCCCCCCCCCCCCCCCCCCCCCCCACACCATGCAGTAATATGACTCAGTCCCACCCTATCCTCACTGCTTCGGGGCAACCCCACTCCCCCCCCCCCATTCTAAATCATCGCCACCCTCACCATGCAGATGCAACCCCCCTCCTCCACCATCGACCCCTCCCGGATAATAGGGATACCCCAATGGGGTTCCCTAAAGGCCATGCTCCTCGCAGTGCTAATTTGGCAGTGCTAAAACTGTCAGGTCGGCACTGCCAGAGGGCGGAGCCTGCATGCCAGGGTACAGTCTTGCAAAGTCCCTGACCTGGGAGCTACACTGGCCTCCACACCCGCCGCATGGTCTTCTCTACTGCTGCAAAGCAGTAGTGAGTCCTGCCAGCCGGGGGGAGGGGGGGCAAACGGTGAACTAGAAGGTACAGTGTTATACTGTTTAGGTATATTCATATCAATTGAAACTGATGGTAATCAGGTTCAAACTGATTAGGTTGCTGGTGGGAATGGGAAAGATCTCAATCTGAGGTCTCTCTGGCACAAATTTGATTATGGCCCTCTCGAGAGTTAGCGGCCATAACAGGATTTGCGTCCATGGTGAACGGGCCCAGAAAATCACCCCCAATGTATTTGTGCAGTGAAGCAGCAGTGTCAGGTCTAAAGATCCGTTTATTCAGTTAGCATTGGGCTGGTAATTGTTGCAGTAATTTCTAATGCTTGCTCTCCACAGAAATCAAACAAGTTTTGGAAACGCTACTGTGCCCACTGGAATTATGCAGCTGGGAAAAGTTATTGGTCTCTCAATGGGTGCCATGTGAGCAGCTCCAAAAATGTATACTCCCGGTGTCAGTGCGATCATCTCTCCGGCCTCGCTCTGTTGATATCTCCTGATGAACAGGACAATGTAAGACGATATCACATAGTGGGGGACTGCAACGATGAAACCAGAAATATTGATCAGATGACACTATGAACTAAAAATTTGGCTCCGTAGTGCCTGGGGGTTTGGCACCACATTATTATAATTCTGGAAAAGACCCAGACCCCCCTCCCAGAGACCCCCTAAATAATGTGACCCCCCCCCAGAGACCCCTAAATAAAAAGGCATTCACAGACCCCCCAGAAAAGAGACCCCTGACAGGAAGCCCCCGAGAAAAGAGACCCCTGTGTGGAAGCTAGAGCACAGTCCAGACAGAGGCAGTGAAAAAAATTATTGTTGTAACACTCACCTGGGCAATACACCTGCTGGTTTAAACAATAAGCACCACGTATCAATTCCTGGAAAGAGTAAGCAATCAGGGGCGAAATTCTCCCAAAACGGCGCGATGTCCGCCGACTGACGCCTAAAACGGCGCAAATCAGACGGGCATCGCGTCGCCCCAAAGGTGCGGAATGCTCCGCATCTTTGGGGGCCGAGCCCCAACATTGAGGGGCTAGGCCGATGCCGGAGGGATTTCCGCCCCGCCAGCTGGCGGAAACGGCCATTGTTGCCCCGCCAGCTGGCGCGGAAATGACATGTCGGGGCGGCGCATGTGCGGGAGCGTCAGCGGCCGCTGAAAGTTTCCCGTGCATGCGCAGTGGAGGTTGTCTCTTCCGCCTCCGCCATGGTGGAGACTGTGGCGGAGGCGGAAGGGAAAGAGTGCCCCCAAGGCACAGGCCCGCCCGCGGATCGGTGGGCCCTGATCGCGGGCCAGGCCACTGTGGGGGCATCTCACGGGGTCAGATCGCCCCGCGCCCCCCCCAGGACCCCGGAGCCTGCCCACGCCGCCTTGTCCCGCCTTTCAAAAGGTGGTTTAATCCACGCCGGCGGGACAGGCAATTTATCGGCGGGACTTCGGCCCATCCGGGCTGGAGAATCCAGCGGGGGGCCCGCCAACTGGCGCGGCCCGATTCCCACCCCCGCCGAATATCCGGTACCGGAGACTTCGGCAATCGGCGGGGGCGGGATTCACGGCAGCCCCCGGCGATTCTCCAACCCGGCGGGGGGTCGGAGAATGACGCCCCAGATCCTTGACCTGCAAGTCATTCATTCATTTCCCCTTACTAGTTGACAGCTTCCACACCCACATAGCTGTCAGCTTTGCTTCACTCATCGTCCTTCACGGTTGAGTAACTCTGAAGTTTTCTAGCCACAATGTTTATAAACATCAACCACTTCAGAGAGTTAAGTGCTGTCAATTTCCATCTGAGCACCTCAAAATCACTCAAGTATGAAGGGGGATGATTAGAATGCACCTGTTTAAATACCTGGACACCAGATTCACCCGGTCCCCGGTACTCACCAGCCGCACCTTGGAGACTTTGCCTGGGCGCCATTTAGTACAGGTCAACACATACATGGACCAGTCGTAACGGCACCTGGGGCTTGCCAGCAAGAAATCCCCCTAAGTGTGGCTGCAGAGGGAGAAAGTCCCTGAGGCCAAACAAATGGCAATGTGCCATTGGATAGCGAGATGTTTCTCGGCGCTGATCAATAAACATGGAATTGAAAGCTAGTCTCAGTAATAGTGACCAGGAAACTGCCATCGATAATTATAATAGCAAAATACTGTGGGTGTTGAAATCTGCAACAAGAACAGAAAATATTGGGCAATCTCAGCAGGTCTGACAAGGAGTCATCCAGACTAGATACATTAGCTCCCTTCTCTCTCCACAGACGCTGTCAGACCTGCTGAGATTGCCCAGCATTTTCTGTTTTTGTACCATCGACTGTTGTTGGAATAGCCACAAAAGTATAACTGATTGTTGTAAACGCCCACCTGGTTCTTCAGGGAAGGCAATTTGCCTTCCTTACCCGGTCTGGCCTACATGGGACTCCAGATCCACAGAAAGGTGGTTGATTCTCGACGGCCCCTCTGAGTTGGCTTTGTGAGCCACTCGGTTCAAGGGCAATTAGGGATGGGCAACAAATGATGGCCTAGCCAATGATGTCTGTGTCCCAAGAACAAATAATGAAAAACAAACCATTAATGTCCTTGCCTGACAAACATCCATCAATCTCAGTTTTGACATTTTCAATTGAACCCCCTCAGCTATAAGACTTTTTTTGGGAGCGGGGAGAGAGAGTTCCAGATTTCCACTAGATTTGTGTGATGAACTTCTCCGCCACATTACCCATTAATGGCCTAGCTCTAATTTTTTGGTTATTCCCCCTGCTCATCAACATTATCCCATTTACTGAACAGCATTTTGTGATGTTCTGAAAGACAAATATAAAATGCAAATTCTTTCTTTACGTAGCTTCATCCTGGTGTTATCGCCATAATAGCAACAGTCGTGCTCTGTGTATCGGTGGTGTGCCTTGGGATCAGCGTTATGACATTTGCCCTCTGCTCCAGTTTAAAAAGTGCCCTATATGCCACTCACATGCATCTGTGCCTGAGTCTATTCCTGGCAGAGCTGCTCTTCCTGGTCGGGATTGACGAAACCAGGAACCGGGTAAGAGACCCCTTCATAGCCAGCTGTACACACGACTGTTTTTGTGTGTTTAGGAATGTGTGTGTTTACATCAATGGATGTCTGTGTATCCAGACAGCTGTGGTTGTGTGTTTATTGGGTGGAGGCAACCCCTGTCTCTTGTGAATCCCTTAGTTCTTTCCCCCTCAGTCAGTGATTGCGTCAACTGAAATTCCCTCCATCTCTCTGTCATCACATTGCTTCCCCTTTAAGACACATCTTAAACTTACATCTTTGACCAAGTCTTCCATCCTAACGTTTCCTGCCTTGGTTTGGTGTCAGTTTACATTTTTTCTTTGATAACAAGCTTGTGAAACGCTTTGGGATGTTTTGCTATGTTAAAGGCACTTTATAAATGCAAGTATTTTCATTGTTAACCATGTGCTTGTGTGTGGGTGTGAGTGTAACTCCAAGTGTCAAAGTGCTACACCATGGGCGAAATTCTCCGGTATCAGCGCGATGTCCGCCGACTGGCGCCCAAAACGGCGCAAATCAGTCGGGCATCGCGCCGCCCCAAAGGTGCGGAATGCTCCGCATCTTGGGGGTCCGAGCCCCAACCTTAAGGGGCTAGGCCCGCGCCGGACTAATTTCCGCCCCGCCAGCTGGCGGAAAAGGCCTTTGGTGCCCCGCCAGCTGGCGCGGAAATGACATCTCCGCGGCGCTGACGGCATGCCCGCGCATGCGCAGTGGAGGGAGTCTCTTCCGCCTCCGCCATGATGGAGACCGCGGCGAAGGCGGAAGGAAAAGAGTGCCCCCACGGCACAGGCCCACCTGCGGATCGGTGGGCCCCGATCACGGGCCAGGCCACCTTTGGGGCACCCCCCGGGGCCAGATCGCCCCGCGCCGCCCACCCCCAGGACCCCGGAGCCCGCCTGCGCCGCCTTGTCCCGCCGGTAAGGTAGGTGGTTTAATCTACGCCGGCGGGACAGGCATTTTAGCAGCGGGACTTCGGCCAATCCGAGCCGGAGAATCGCCGGGGGGGGGGGGGGGGCCGCCAACCGGTGCGGCGCGATTCCCGCCCCCCGCCGAATATCCAGTGCCGGAGAATTTGGCAACCGGCGGGGGCGGGATTCACGCCAGCCCCCGGCGATTCTCCGACCCGGAGGGGGGTCGGAGAATCTCGCCCCTGATCTGTGATAGTTCTCACCTGTGTGGATGTATGCCTACTATCTACCTATGTGTTGGCTGTCCATCTAGCTGTTTATCTATCTGTCTGTCCATGGATTAAGTGTGTGTGTGTGTGTGTGTGTGTATTTATCGACGTGTGTCAGTTTGTTTTTTTAATTCATTCTTGGGGTCTGACCCAATGCATGTTGCCCTGGTTTCCATTGAGAAGGTGACAGTGAGCCACCTCCTTGAGCCATTGCAGTCCACGTGGTGTCGGTACTCCAACAGTGTTGGTAGAAATGGAGATCTAGAATTTTGACTCATCGACAGTAAAGAATTCATGATAAACTTCCGAGTCAGGATGCTTAGTGACTCAGGGACAAACTTGTTAGAGGCGGAGTTCCCCTGTGTCTGCCATCCTGTCCTTCTGAATTGCGGGTTTGGAAAGTGCTGTAGAAGGAGCCTTGGCGAGTCGCTGCAGTGCATCTTGTAGTTGGTGCACACTGCAGCCACTGTGTGCTGGTGATGGAGGCAGTGAATGTTTAGGGTATTGGATGAACCACCGATCAAGCAGACTGCCATCTCCTGTATGGGCACGTGTAAGTGACTCCAAATCTATGTTAAGATTCATTGGGCAGAACTTTCTGGCCCTTCTCGTAGGCAGATCTTCAGGTCCCACTGAACACAATCCCTGCAGCAGATTCCCGGGCAACAGAACGGGCGAGCCATCCAAAACACCATAAACATTGGCAGAACCAAAACATCCCCACGGCAGCCAATAGCAAGCCCTCCTCTTCCGCTGCCGGAAAACGTCCCATGAAAACATGCCACTGTGGGGCCCACCCATTGCTTTTTCCTCTTGTCTAATGAATTGAATCGTTTTTCTTAGTGTTTTGCCGGTTAGCAGATCCCAATGTTTTCCTCCTGCCACCGTCAGTCAGCCTCAGTGTGAGTGAATAGGTCTCCCTGGCTGGCTGAGTCCAGCTCTCAATGTGCTTCAGTACAGGGCAGGTTCTGGCTCTCATTGCTCATGCGCAGGGAGTTTGCAACTTATTTTAAATGTTTGCTCAGTTGCCCCCAATTCCTGGTTGGTTTTAGAAATTTTATTCGAAAGAAGTTAAAGTCAGAAGTAAAAATGAAAAGGCCCCGAATTGTCTTGTGTGTTCCACCAGATTTCTACCATATCTCCAGAATCGATTGGAACCCATCAGGAAAAGACAAGGACACAACCATGTTAACCCCCTTACCCCTCCATTCTAGGATTTAGCCTCATAAGTTAAACCTTAACACATTCCTTCCAGTGTCAGTGAGGCTGGAGAGTCCCTACACTGGGAGTACCGACTTACCTGCCCCTGAAAGGACACAGGAGGCCTGAAAACCAGGTGGCATGATGTTGAACCGGATTCTAGATTGACACAAGTTGGTCTCACCAGGGAGATCCAGGTCTGAGCAACCAACCGGGACTTTGAAGAAAAGGTTAATTTACTTTTAAATCAAATAGTGTTACTTATAGGACAGCATGATAGCATAGTGGTTAGCACTGTTGCTTCACAGCTCCAGGGTCCCAGGTTCGATTCCCCGCTGGGTCACTGTCTGTGCGGAGTCTGCACGTTCTCCCCGTGTCTGCGTGGGTTTCCTCCGGGTGCTCCGGTTTCCTCCCACAGTCCAAAGACGTGCAGATTAGGTGGATTGAGCATGATAAATTGCCCTTAATGTCCAAAAATGGTGAGGTGGCATTACTGGGTTACTGGGTGGAGGCATGGGCTTAAGTAGGGTGCTCTTTCCAAGAGACTCGATGGGCCGAATGACCTCCTGCAATGTAAATTCTTTGAATTTTATGAATTCTGTAGCCGGGAATGGAAGGGGAAATAGTACAGATGGTGGTAAGGGAAGCTCCTGCAGTGGTACTGGTGCCCACGGGCTCCATCTAAACGGTGCACCTTCCTGCTGTTGCCCATAAACTTTAGCAAGGGTACAGCTGTTAGTTTTGAGACTGTGCCCAGGTGGAATTGTAAGGACTCAGGGCTTCATGACAGGTTCTCATGGCATTGTTTTAATTGTTTCAGGTGGTGTGTGGGATTATCGCAGGATTTCTGCACTACTTTTTCCTGGCAGCATTTTTTTGGATGTTTCTGGAGGCAGTACAGCTCTACAACATGATCAGAAACATCTTAAATATGAGAGTTTCCTATTTGAAGAAAACCAACAAGTTCATGTGCGCCTTTGGCTATGGAGGCCCTGCTATCATTGTGATCATTTCTGTTGCAGTGTATCCTGATGGCTATGGGTCACACACTAAGTAAGTGATGTCTCATTGTTTTCCAGCCTTTCAATACACATTGGGCCTTTCTCGTTCTACTCAACTCATGCTCTTGTGGACTTCAAATTTCCTCCTCTTTGATGCAGCCTTGTTTTGTCAATAATGACGCCACAATTTATGTTTCTCTAACTGACTCTTTCATTTTCTCATGCCCTTCCCTCCTCTCCTCTCCTCGGCCCTTGGCTCACCTTCTGTCTCTCTCCTTCTCTCTGCTCTCTTTCTCTCATCTCCACTGTTTCCAATTATCTCTTTCACTTACATGTCAGCCGGGGTTCAGTTGCTAACTGTCCTGCCTCTGTGTAATGGGATTTCGGGTTTAAGTTCCACTCTGGGGCTTCAACACACAAAACTGCAGCCTGACTTTCCGATGCAGTACTGAGGGAGTTATGCACAATTCCACTGTCTTTCAGAGGAAATATTCAAGTGAAGCCCCAGTAGTAATTGGACGATGACCGGATCATCAGTTTTATGTATATTGACCAGGCCACCAAGCAGAATTCCTCTGCTGTTCTTCAAAATAGTGACATGGAATCTTTTGGCGGGAAGCCAACTTGGGAATCTGATCGACGTTTCAACTAACAGATGAGGCTCGTGCGGTTGAGAAATGCCAGCCTCAAACAGCCCAAACAGGCCCCACAAATAACCAGAATCAGTGGACGCGATTCAATGAAAATATTTCTCAGTGTGGTAGCGAGCAGGAACAGCCGCGAACTTCCATGCCTGACGAGGCTGTCACCGTTAATTGGTCCACTTAATGGGCTTCATGTCACAAATCATGGCTCGCCATCCAATTCGCCAGCACCGTGCTTGCCAGCCATCGCGAACACGGTAGAGCAGCATCTAAACTGCTCTTGCGCAGCCAATCTCACTCAGCCCGCAGCCATGGCGCTCAGACAACCGGACCCAAGATTTGGAGATGCAGACCTGTGGAGGCTCTTAGAGGCGGTCCCAGCCAGGGGGGATGTCCTGTTCCCCCGAGGGTCGCAGAGGGTGAACCACAGGGCAGCCAGTGCCGCCTGGGGTGAAGTGGCAGCGGCCGCCAGCTCGGGCAGCACTGTGACGGTCGTGACAAGGACAGGCCTCCTGTAAACGGCCTTGGTACTGCTGCCTCGCGGCGTCGAGGACTCGGGTGTGATCACAACCCCAGGTCACTGTCCCTGTGCAGTTTACGCATTCTCCCCATGTCTACATGGGGCTCACCCCCGCAACCCAAAGATGTGCAGGGTAGGTGGATTTGCCACGCTAAATTGCCCCTTAATTAAAATAAAACGTCAGTGACCTACACCAGGTCGCTCGGGTGAGTTGACACTGAACTCCGCCAACCAACGCGAACCCCCTCCCGAACCTTCCTTTTATCCCCCACCGGCCAAGCGTTCACCCCCCCCCCCCCCCCCCCGCAGTGCAGTGATCCAAGCGTGTGGCAAACAATGCCCCCTCTGAGTCTCACAACCAGATGACCTATCAAACTTGAGTTGCTGATGCCATACAGACTGACCACATGTCCAATCTCCCACAGGACCTCCAGGCGACGGCCCACCAGGGTGGTTCCCCTCGCCGTCTCCCATGAGAACACCTCGGAGGAAAGCTCCGAGGTTGCAACCATCGATGCGTCACACTGGTCATCCCCACCCTCCACCAGCGCAGAGACACACACCTCGATGGGCCATGTTAGTGGACAGGCGTCTGGTGCACAATCTGATGAGCACCACAAACTTGCTGATGCGCATCAGGTGGAGGCAGGAACGCCCAGGTGAGACAGCAGTCAGAGAACTGCTGGATCCCGGGACCCAGTTGGGTCCGAGTCAGAGGCCGAGCCTCTGGAACAGGGTTACCCGGAGCTGATGCAGTCGATAGGGAGTGGCCGTGAGGTTCAGAGGGGAATGTCAGCGACACACCAGCAGGTCCATAGCCGATTGGAGGAGTCCCAGCGACTACAGGTGCAGGAGATGTTGCCGGCACTGCGTGGCACTGAGGCCAACACTGCTAGTGTGGCAACCGCAGTGGAGAGCCTGATGCACAATGTCACAGCATGAGTGGAGGTGTCTAAGGCTTGGCTCAGTCGGTGACGGCCATGGCTGAGGGCCTCGATAGACTCTCGACTCGATGGAGGAATGTGACCCAGTACCAGGTGGACCTTGATGGGGCGCCGTGGGACATGTCACGGACTCAGACAGGAATGGCCGAGTGGAGGCGCTGAGGCGCTTGTTGCTGTCTCAGGCTGGCATTGCTGAGGCGCTGCAGAGCATGTCCAGTCACTGAGGAGCCGAGGGTGTCAACACCATGGTGCAGACATTCGGTAGCCGCCAGGACTGGCAGGGCCAGAAGCTGGGACAGCCAGGGCTCAATCCAGATGCCCCTCCATTCCGAGGTGAACCCCAAAGCCCTATGGGCACCGAACAGGAGGAGAGAGTGCTGGTTGCCAACCTGGACCCATCCTATGGAATGGCGATGGTGACCACCAGCTCCCCTAAGTTCCACCCCTCTGATGAGTCTGTGTCTCGCAGCCAGCACTCGGAAGAGAGGGGCACAGCGGGGCATGCGCTGGGGCCTTCCAGCCTCGGAGCCTCCAGAGGATACCTACCAGGGGCACCGAAGGCCATGGGACGTTGTCGACAGCAGGCTGCCTCCATCTCTGATGTGCATCCTGGTGAAACACCTAGACGCAGCGGAAGAGCAAGGAAGGCTAAGTAGGTCGAGGATCACTGAGAGGGCATGGGGGGGAAGCGGAGTAAGGAGGTAGATAGGGGGTAAGGAGGGGATTGTACCTGGGGAGAGGGGCGGGGAGGGTGGGGTGCCGTACACTCGTTAGCAACAAATTAAAAAACCTTCACCACAATCAGTATGACGCCTCTGGCTCTATGTTCCGCGATGCCGACCACGAATCCCATGCCCCATCCCCCCCCCCCCCCCCCCCCCCCCCCCCACACGCCTCCAGCACACCCTGCCCACGCACACCCAGCCACAGTGGGGTCCCTGCTCACCAGACCCCACACCCTGCACCCAGACACCCAAACAGAACATTAGCAAACCCTGGCCACGGACATGTGCCCGGGACTGGGGCCCATCCCCTGGGTGTTCGGGTGTTGGCTGCTGCGTCTGGTGTTGCCTCTTGCAGTGTTGAGGCACAATATGCTCCAATTGGGATGCTGGGCAATAAGCCCCACATGTTGCATTTGTGATATGTGAGGTGCTCACTTAACTCCGATTGCCAATTCCCTATTAGCAGCAGCCTTCAGTCGCAGAGCCAGAGGCCTCTGCGGTCAGTTGGAGGTATGGGCGGTCAGTGGGCAACAGGCAGGTTGCCACCGGAACGGGTAAACATGATCCACGGGTTTGCATGGAGGGTCCACGCATGGGTACCAACCCCCACCCACTAGCTGAGACTCCCCGGCCGCACAGCTCCCATACAACCCCCCCCCCCCCTCCCCCCATGGCAGTCCATCCCAAATGAGACTGGACACCCCCAGTTCCCCCCCACCCCCCTCCGAGCACAGTGGGCTCTTTGCCAGTGAGCAAAGATGGCTACTCACCTCCTCGGGTCCCGGCAGCAGCTCATCAAGCAGGTTCACGTTTTTGAAAGGGAGCACTAACCGGCGCCTGTGTGTCCACTTGCTGGGGCGCCGTTTGGATGACGGGAGGCTGTTGGATATGGGGTGGCTCCCGTTATTTGTATGGAAATCATTCTTAAGTGGCGATTATTGTTTTCTTGTCGTGCTACGGTGGGATCCTGATTTCGCCCACGGGAATCGGCTGGTTGAATCGCGAATGGTTTGCCTGTGAAATCGGCACACAGGTTCGGCATTCAGGATCCGTGGCGATGTTAATGTCTGCCTTTATTGGGGGACAGAAATCTCCTAAATGTCAGTCTGTGACCTGTAAACATAAAGATCATGGGCGGGATTCTCTGTCCCTCCAGAGCCATTTTCCAGCATGGCCCAACCCCGCCGACAGCGGGATTATCCGTTCCCGCAGCCGGCCAATGGGGTTTCCCATTGTGGCCACCCTACGCTGTCGGGAAACGTTGCCAGCAACGTGGCGGATCCCACTGACGGAGAATCCCGCAGCATATCATCACCCCATCAGTGCTCAGGGTACAGAAATGTTGTTGCATGATGAAGATTTCACACTTGGGGGGTTTTATTCTCTTCTTCACTCATCATTCTGACTGATTTATTTTCTTAACTTCCAGCTGCTGGCTTGATGCAAAAACAGGACTCGTGTGGAGTTTCCTTGGGCCTGTGTATCTGATTATTGCGGTAATCTTTATGCTGCCTGTTTCAAGATTCTGGTGTTTGATTTATAACTGTTGCACCTACTGATTATGTTTGCAATGCGCAGTAAACATTTTTGGATCTATTTCGATATCTAACTTCACTCCCATGCACTGCAATCAAGCTGCCCCTCATCTGCACTCAATATTTTCCTTCCTGATAGCATATATTAGAAAGCATCTCTTCCCATTCTTGGAACAGACAAAGTTAAATATTCAGCCAGTGATGTCTAGAATTGGAACATGCAAGAGCTGTTAAAAATGTATTGTCTATTCCTAGCAGATTCCCTCTGCTGGTACATGTGTGTTTGGCACCCTCAAGTGGACAAGATGCACATTGCAGTTTTCAACACATACACATGACGCGATCGAACCAAATTCGTTTTAAGTGTTGTAGTGAGCCACACTTAGAACAAATTTCTGAGAATGTTGAGACCGTTACCAGTATCTAATGTTTATTTGACCACTTATCAATGCCACACGGGCCTCAATTGACTGCCCTGCCAGCTGATTCGCCAGGACGGTGCCCATCAGCTCCCCACTAACGAGGGGGAGCAACACTTAAACTGATCCCACAGAGCAAACCCCAGACGGCACTCAGTCATGCCACCACTTGGATAAGCACAATGATTCGGGGGTGCTGACCTGGTCAGGCTCATGTGCGGTCGAGTCCAGGAGGGATACCTATTCCCCCAAGGGGGTCGGAGGGTCAGCCACTGTAAAGCCAATGTCGCCTGCCCATCAGCTCGAGGAGTGTGACCAGGAGGACTGCTACCCAGTGCCGCAAGAAGCTCAACAACCTCCACGGGTGAGTTTGTAGCGGCCCCGTGGCACCAGTCCTGCCTGCCATCCCTCCACATTCCCCGCAACACTGCGCCTGGCACCACCTCTCCAAGCGACTCTGCGCCTGGCATCACACCCTGTGCCCCTCCTGCACTTGTGGACTGTTAGTTGGGATGCCACACAAGTCCCCGCACGAGCCCTGGAATGAACCCAAGGAGTGGACGTTCAGAGTTGCAGTGACCATGACGGCCACCGGGAGAAGGTAGCCTCCTCCTCTATGTGATGCCAAGGCCGCAAGGACATGGCACAGGTGCCGCACCAATGTTGGCTGCTGCTTCTGTGCTGTTGCTACCCCCAGATGTACAGGCAGAGTATCCAGGCCTTACAGTCTGATTGGGATGCGAGGCAGTAACAACCACTACTTCATAGCACGCGTACCCACGGGAATCCACAAAGCTCGCCAATTCCCCATCAGCAATAGCCGTCAGCTGTACAGCCAGCAGTCGCCACGGTCAGTGGGAGTTAAAGTGACCTTCACCATATTATCACAGAGAGGGTTCTGTTCGGTGGGACCGACAGGCAGCAGCTGAAGTTGCCCCCGTTATGGGTATCCACAATCCGGGGCAGACCCGTAGGTGGTAGACCAGCAAACCCCCCTCCTTCACCCCCGCCCCTCAGACCAGGGCCAACACCCCGCCGATGGCGGCCCAACCCTCAACTGAGCCCTTCCTCCAGAAGACTCTCCCACCCCCTCCCTCTCCACGGCAGATTTCCAAGGTGGCTACTCACCTCCTCGGATCCCCACGGCAGCCATTCCACTGGCTTCACGTTTTTAATAGGTGGACTAAATGGCGCCTGCGTGACCACTCACTGGGGAGGCAGTTAGATCACGGGTGGCCGTTCGATAGGGGGTCCTTCCCGTTATTGGGGACTTAATTTGTGATTATTGGTTTCTCGCCACATCTCGGCGGGATCCAGACTCGCCAACGGGAGTGGCCAGTTATATCGGAAAACAGTCAGTGCCAGGCAAGGTTCCCGATTTTAGCCTCTGCCGATACCTAATCGGCCCGCTCATTTTCACCCCAGCGTGACGAGGCCGGTAGATCGCACCCCATATTCTGCAGTATCTAACAGAGCCTCTCTCCTCTATATCCTTCTTCCCCCCCCCCCCCCCGTACCCCCTCTGCCACAGCCTCCCTCCCCCACCCTCTTCCCCATAACCCCACTGCTTCACTCCAATGCCAAACTCCTCATAGCCCCTCCTTCTCCCTCTCTCTAATCTCTCTCTCCAAAAACCAGTTACTTCTGAGGAGAAAGAGCAAGTATTCAGAAAAAGAAAGAAAAGTTTGAAATTCCACTACTTCTGGCTGTGAGCATCACTGGCAAACCACACACGCATTTCAGAGTCAGAAAGTCCTAACTCCAGGTATATTCCATCAGAATTTGTTGATGTTCACTCCACATGTTATCAAATCTTCCAACAGGTCAACACAGTTTTGTTCTTCACATTCCTCTGGATATTGAAACGAGAAGTTGCCAAGCGTGACACTCAAGTGTCTAAACTTAATGACACGAGGTGAGTGTCACAGTGTCTGGGGTTTGATGGAAATAGCTTCAAGTTTACAGAAATGTTTATGAAAGGAAATGTGTGCAGGTCTATGGGGAAAGAATAAAGGAGTGGGACTAATTGGATTGCTCTTTCAAAAAAACCAAATATGATGGGCTGATTGGTCTGCTTTTGGGCTAGATGATTCCATAAGGATTATACAAGTACCTTCAAAGGTAAGCATTATTAAAAGGAAGAGATTGAAATGTGATTATTAGTAATTTAAAATGCATTCAATAAAGTATGCAGATCACAGCTCATTAATAAATCTATATTTAGACAGCATGCGGTCACATTTACTGGAAATAAGTTTGCCAATCCCTTGCTAACTTATGAGGTAAACCACATTTGGCTGGGCTGCAAAGATCGTGATAGTTCATTGCAGTTCAGAGCCATACAAAAATGGTAATCAGAAGACTTACCTCCATGGTCTCAACATGAATACAGATCGCGCAAGTAAAAGGTCAGTCTCGAGGGTGCAGTTGGGAGGGGGTGCTGCTCTCTCAGACACAGGTCTTTCAGCAGTCTCAATCAAGCAGCAGCACGGCGTCCCAGTGATTAATCTGTCCCTTGCTGGAGAGAGTGATCGTTTGTCACTTCTATGATGTGATGGTTGCTTGTCGCTTAACAGCCCGAGCCTGGATGTTGCCCAGGTCGGACGACATCCCGGCATGGACTCATCGTTTTGTGGGGAATTGCAAATGGGGCTAAACACTGCGCAATCACTGAACTTTCCTTCTTTTGACGTTATGATGGGGGGGAACAGATGGCGCAGCTAATGACAGCCAGGCCCATTATGCTGTTCATAGGAATTCCTGCAGTGATACCCTGCGACTGAGATAATTGGCTTCTACGTCTGTCTAAGGGAAGATGGGTCACCATTTATGCCACATTTGTTTCTGAGCTATTGGTATTGCGTTTCTATAAACCGCTTTTTACATCGATAGGTTCTATCCAACCCTAAATCCAACGCTTCACCCTCCCCAAGAACAGTCCTGAGGGATTCAGTCTCCCACAGCATCCTCGGCCCTTAGGGAAGGCGCCTTGGAGACATGCGGGCTTTCTACTTCACCTTGGAAGACATCAACATCAGCAGAATGGGATAGGAATTTTGCAGCATTGCCAGTGGGTAGAGTGTAGGATTCTGGCCTTCTGAACTGCAAGGGCAATGAATCCTTTGGAAGGAAAGACCGACCCGAGAGAGAAGACTGGAGATCATCAACCTTAGGACCAACTTGGACTAGAAGAGAAGAAATCCGGATTCTTTGAGGAATGTTTTGCTCCCTCAAAACACACAGGGAAAAGCCTTCAGAAGACGAATGATCTTGAACTCCAATGAAGACTCTCACAGCCGCATCATTTAGTGTTGAATAAAGACAGAAAAGGTATTAAAGATCTGAAATTCCAATGAATCCGGACTGCAAAGGAACAATGTTTTCGGGATCCTTAAGGGGGAGGGGGGCAGCCCCAAGTCATGATCCACATAGGTACCAACGACATAGGTAGGAAAAGGGATAGGGATGTAAGGCAGGAATTCCGGGAGCTAGGGTGGAAACTTAGACTTAGGACAAACAGAGTTATTATCTCTGGGTTGTTACCCGTGCCACGTGATAGCGAGATGAGGAATAGGGAGAGAGAGGAGTTGAACACAGGGATGGTGAAGGAGGGAGGGTTTCAGATTTCTGGATAATTGGTGCTCATTCTGGGGTCGGCGGGACCTCTACAAACGGGATGGTCTGCATCTGAACCTGAGGGGTACCAATATCCTTGGGGGGGGGGGGGGGGGGGTGGAATTTGCTAATGCTCTTCGGGAGGGTTTAAACTAGTTCAGCAGGGGCTTGGGAGCCTGAATTGTAGCTCCAGTATACAGGAGGTTGAGAGTAGTGAGGTCATGAGTAAGGTTTCAAAGTTGCAGGAGTGTACCGGTAGGCAGGAAGGTGGTTTAAAGCGTGTCTTCTTCAATGCCAGGAGCATCCCTAATAAGGTGGGTGAACTTGCAGCATGGGTTGGTACCTGGGACTTCGATGTTGTGGCCATTTCGGAGACATGGATAGAGCAGGGACAGGAATGGTTGTTGCAGGTGCCGGGGTTTAGATATTTCAATAAGCTCAGGGAAGGTGGTAAAAGAGGGGGAGGGGTGGCATTGTTAGTCAAGGACAGTATTACGGTGGCAGAAAGGACGTTTGATGAGGACTCGTCTACTGAGGTAGTATGGGCTGAGGTTAGAAACAGTAAAGGAGAGGTACCCTGTTAGGGGTTTTCTATAGCCTCTGAAAAGTTCCAGAGATGTAGAGGAAAGGATTGCAAAGATGATTCTGGATAGGAGCGAAAGCAACAGGGTAGTTGTTATGGGGGACTTTAACTTTCCAAATATTGACTGGAAACGCTATAGTTCAGGTGTCCCTGTGATAGTGAGGAACTCACTACTGATTGAATAAACCTCCTCAGCTGCTGTAGATGAAGGTTGTTTCTAAATAAAATATTGAACATTCCATTACAGATGTTGAGTCGTTCAAGGGCTGGTCATCATCTGGTTCTACAGGGTTTCAGGAAGAACATCCACATCTCCAATTATAAGCTGGCATGACTGTGGACAGCACAGAGAGATACAATGATCATTCACCCCTTCAGATTTGAAGCTTTGTGCCATCTGGACCTTTCAACTTGATGTCTGATGAATGAAGGGTTATTGGCTGAAGACAGACCAGATCACCCACTTGTATGTTAATGCCAGATGCAGTATTAATTTTAAAGGTAGTTGACGCACTAAGCGTCAAGAACCACAAAGACATGAGAGACTTAACTAAGGCTTTAATATACTACATGGGAGGCTTAGCCGACACAGACGACCCCAGACAGAATGGGGCCGGTCCCAGAAGAGGGTTCTTATATGTAACTCCCGGGGGAGTGGCTAAGGCGGAGCTCTCCGTGGCCAGGTCGGGTTACCTACCAGTGACCGAACCTCTGCAGAGCTACAGTACAATACACAGTATTACAGGGCCACGTTACACACAACTATTATATACTATGTACAATGGTAGGGAAGTACAGTGGTGTATCACCACAGTAGTGTCAAAGCCTTTAACTTACAATGCAGCCAGCCAATGGACTGTTTTTTATTCATTCATGGGATGTGGAGGTGCTGACGATTCTCCTGCAGGCTCTGTGTGGCCAGCTCTCGAGGGAAGAGGATTTGCAGCTGGTGCTGAGGTAGGGGCCTCAATGGGTCTTTCACCCATGGGAAAATGTGCGACTAACTCTTTGGCAGTGTGATCCTGTATGGACTAAGCCAACATTTGTTGCCCTTCCCTAATTGCTCTTGAACTGAGTGTCTTGCTCAGCCATTTCAGAGGGCATTTAAGAGTCAACGACATTCCTGTGAGTCTGGAGTCACATGTCAACTAGGCTGGATAAGAACGACAGATTTCCTTCCCTCAAGGATATTAGTGAACTCGGTAGGTTTTTACAATCATCGACAATTGATTCATGGTCATTATTAGACATCTGGGGCGACATTCTCTGACCCCCAGCCAGGTCGGAGAATCGCCGGGGGCTGGTGTGAATCCCGCCCCCGCCGGTTGCCGAAGTCTCCGGCACCGGAGAGTCGGCGGGGGCGGGAATCACGCCGCGCCGGTTGGCGGGCCCCCCCGCTCGATTCTCCGGCCCGAATGGGCCGAAGTCCCGCCGATAAATTGCCTGTCCCGCCGGCGTGAATTGAACCACCTACCTTACCGCGGGACCAGGCGGCGTGGGTGGACTCCGGGGTCTTGGGGGGGACGCGGGGCGATCTGGCCCCGGGGGGTGCCCCCACGGTGGCCTGGCCCATGATCGGGGCCCACCGATCCGCGGACGGGCCTGTGCCGTTGGGGCACTCTTTCCCTTCCGCCTCCGCCACGGTCTCCACCATGGCGGAGGCGGAAGAGACTCCCTCCACTGCGCATGCGTGGGAAGCTGTCAGCGGCCGCTGACGCTCCCGCACATGCGCCGCCTGGAGATGTCATTTCCGCGCCAGCTGGCGGGGCACCAAAGGCCTTTTCCGCCTGCTGGCGGGGCGGAAATTCCTCCGCCGTCGGCCTAGCCCCTCAATGTTGGGGCTCGGCCCCCAAAGATGCCATTCCGCTCCTTTGGGGCGGCGCGATGCCCGTCTGATTGGCGCCGTTTTGGGCGCCAGTCGGCGGACATCGCGCCGTTTCCGGAGAATTTCGCCCCTGATTCTACCGTTTTTATTGAATTCAAATTTCAACATCTGCCATGGTGGGCATCAAACCTGGGTCCCCAGGGCATCACCCTGGGACCTGGATGACTAGTCCAGTGACAATAGCACTACACCACCCCCTCCCCAATTACTTCCCCTAAAACTCTGTAACTTTGTCTTGATTTCTAATTTCTTGAATTGTGTGCGTTTCATGAATATTTTCTGATCTTCCACCTCGATTAAAGTTGTTGGGTGTGCAGAGACAATTCAAATGCCCAGTCTACCAACACTGGGAGCATTCTATGCCCCTGCTGAGAAGTCCATGCATCTATGTTTTTTGCACCGCAACGTGAACATCTCAAAATGGCCACTGTGGTTTTTCCTAACCTTTCACCAGTTTTGGAGGCTTTCTCGTGCTGGGGGGGCTGATGCTTGAGGCGGGGGTGGGGGAGGGGGGGGAAGGGGGCTGAACAGACGTCACTACTTGTAGGCCTCTTCAAACAAACAAGATTTTAATAGCTTATTGTCACAAGTAGGCTTCAATGAAGTTACTGTGAAAAGCCCCTAGTCGCCACATTCAGGCGCCTGTTCAGGGAGGCCGGTACCCAGTAAACAGAGTGAATTATAGTCCACTTTATTTCAATAAGTTCAGCCTGTCTCGCGTGATCAATTGTGGGATTCCAACGGCAGGCTAAGGTATGTGTGAATGGCCTTGAGAAGGGTGTCAAAGTCCACAGTGGGCTCCTTCAGCCCCTGCTTCAGGAGAATGTTGTTGCTCTTTAACGTATGATCCCAATGTCATCCGATAGCTGAGGCAGGGTTTCTTCCAAAACCTTCCAGCTCTGGTCTCTCTGCGGACTATCAAATTTTTCAAATGGCTCCAGGAAAGCAGGGGCTGCCCGAGTTATGCCGGCATCATCATCGCCTTCCAGTTTGCCTCCTCCTTCTGTAGAGTTGTACGTACGAGCTGCTACCGGGTTTTTTTATTCAGTCTCTTGCTGTTGGTCCATCAGTTTCACCAATGTAATTTTTACATTGATGTCTCCACTGTGCCACCATGTTTTGGATGGTCCCTCTGGTCTGTGGACTCATGGAGTGGTTCTTATTACGGGAATGCTTGACCTATCTCCCTTAGACAGACTATAGATGCATTCTGTTACTTAATTCACGATATTCAATGAGGGAAGTAGAGAGAAATCACTGAATTATAGACCAGTAAGCCTAACATCGGTAGTGGGGAAAATGCTTGAATCCATTATCAAGGACTTTATAGCGAAACATTTAGAAAGCAGTGGCAGGATCAGTCAGAGTCGGCATGGATTTATGAAGGGAAAATCAGGCTTGACAAATCTGTTGGAATTCTTTGAAGAGGTAACCAGTACAGTCGACCAGGGGGAGCCAGTCGATGTGGTATATTTGCACTTTTAGAAGGCGTTTGACAAAATCCCGCATAAGAGATTATTCTGCAAAATTAAAGCGCATGGGATTGGGGGAAATGTATTGAGGTGGATAGAAAACTGGTTGGCAGAGAGGAAGCAAAGAGTAGGGATTAATGGATCCTTTTCAAATTGGCAGGCAGTAACCAGTGGGGTACCACAGGGATGGGTGCTGGGACCCCAGCTATTCACAATATATATTAATGATTTGGATGAGGGAACAAAATGTAACATTTCAAAGTTTGCAGATGATACCAAATTAGGTGGGTGGGTGAATTGTGACGAGGATGCAGGAACCTGTACAGCAAGATCTGGACAGGTTGGTCGAGTGGGCAAATCAATGGCAGGTGCAGTATAATTTGGATAAGTGTGAGGTTATTCGTTTTGGAAGCAAAAACAGGAAGGCAGATTACTACCTGAATGGTTGTAAATTGGGAGGGGAGTGTGCAGCGGGACCTGGGTGTCCTTGTGCAGCATTCGCTGAAGGTAAGCATGCAGGTGCAGAAGGCGGTAAAGAAAGCTAATGGTATGTTGGCCTTCATTGCGAGAGGTTTCGGGTATAGAAGCAGGGATGTGTTGCTGCAATTGTACAGGGCCTTGGTGAGGCCACACCTGGAGTATTGTGTGCAGTTTTGGTCTCCTTCTCTGAGGAAGGATGTTCTTGCTCTCGAGGGAGTGCAGCGAAGGTTTACCAGACTGATTCCAGGGATGGCGGGACTGTCATATGAGGAGAGATTGACTATGTTGGGATTGTTCTCGCTGGAGTTCAGAAGAATGAGGGGGAACTCATAGAGACAGGGTAGATGTTGGGAAGATGTTATCAATGATGGGTGTGTCCAGAACCAGGGGTCACAGTCTGAGAATTCAGGGTAAACCATTTTGGACAGAGATAAGGAGACATTTCTTCACACGAAGAGTGGTGAGCCTGTGGAATTCATTACCACGGGAAGTAGTTGATGCTAAAACTTTGAATATATTCATGAGGCGGTTGGATATAGCACTTGGGGAGAATGGGATCAAAGGCTATGGGGAGAAAGCAGGATTAGGCTATTAAGTTGGATGATTAGGCTATTAAGTTGGATGATCAGCCGTGATCGTGATGAATGGTGGAGTAGGCGCGAAGGGCCAAAAGGCCTCCACCTGCTCCTATCTTCTATGTATCTATGTAACACTTGTTTATTAGTACAGGCACAATGGGCTGAATGGTCTCCTTCTGCACTGTAGGGATTCTATATTCTATAGAGTAGGTATGTTGCTCCTGAACATGGTTATTCCAGCCTCTCCCTCTCCCTCTCTCTCTCTCTTGAGCCTAACACATGACTGACTGATGTCATCATGATCTCCGTCAAACATCAGCATCTCCATTCTGTTAGGCCTGACACTACAACATCCACCTTGTCTTTGTCGAAGATGGGAATGCTCATGGCGCCTTCTCCTATTTACAGCTTACAGGTCCACAAGCATTCCTGACAGGGCTGTAGAGCTTTGATCTGACATATTGACAAAGGAATCACATAGCTTTGTCGATAACATCTTTGTTGGGACATTGTTAGAATCAATTATCATGGATGTAATATCAGGAAATCTGGAGATGTTGTCCATCAGAGTCAGCATGGTTTTACGAAGGGCAAATCATGTTTGCCAAATTTGCTACAGTTCTTCGAAGATGTAACAAGCAAAGTGGATAATGGGGATCCTGCAGATGTAAGTCCTGTAGACTTCTGGAAGGTGTTTATAAGGTGCTGCACAAGAGCAGATCACATGGGATTTGGGGTAATTTATTAGTTTGGATAGAAGACTGGCTGATGGACAGAAGACAGACTGTTGGGATAAACTGATCTTTCTCTGGATGGCAAGATGTAACTAGTGGGGTGCCACAGGTTACAGGTCCTAGGGCCCCAGCTACTTATAATCTATATAAACGACATGGATACAGGCATAGAAGGTTCTATAGCCAAATTTGCAGACAACACAAAAATAGTGGGACAATCAGTTACAATGAGGAAATAAGAACCTTGCGAATGGACACAGATAAGTTAGGAAAATGGGCCAAAATGTGGCAGATGGAGTTTAACGTGGATAGGTGTGAGGTCAAGAATTTTGGTCGGAAAAATGGGAAGGCAGCTTATTATCTAAATGGGGAGAGATTTCGGGGTGCTCCATGCAGAGGGATCTGTTCATGTGTCACAGAAAACTAGCATGCAGGTACAGCAGATAATAAAGAAAGCAAATGGAATGTTAGAATTTATAGCTAAAGGCATAGAGTATAAAGGTAGGGAAGTGTTGTTGCAACTATATAAGGCATTGGTGAAACACTGCACAAGAGTTTGCACTGAGTGCTGAATTTGGTGCATTGGAGTGTTATAGCGAGAGTTTGGTGACTGAGGGGGTATAAAGGTTCATTTTTATCTAGTCTTTCTTTTGTTTAGTTAATTAACTTAAAAGTTGCTGTTTGGTTTGGAAGAAGGTGAATTTTCAATCAGCTTTGAACAAAGGTTCTACTTGTAGGTACTTGCAGCTGGAGCTTGTTAATTAGGTAATTGGATTTGGCCAGTTTTCAGAGGCTAGGTTCACAATATAAAAATGACCCACCTACAGTGCAGACTTTGTTTGCACTGAGTGCTGAATTTGGTGCATTTGAGTGCTATAGTGAGAGTTTGGTGACTGAGGGAGTATAAGGGTTCATTTTTATCGAAAGTCTAGTCTTTCTTTTATTTAGTTAATTAACTTAAAAGTTGCTGTTTGGTTTAGAAGAAGTTGAATCAGCTTTAAACAAAGGTTCTACTTGTAGGTACTTGCAGCTGGAGCTTGTTAATTAGTTAATTGGATTAGGCCAGTTTTCAAAGGCTAGATTCACAGTATAAAAGTGATCCACCTACAGTGCAGACATTGTTTGCACTGAGTGCTGAATTTGGTGCATTTGAGTGCTATAGTGAGAGTTTGGTGACTGAGGGAGTATAAGGGTTCATTTTTATCTTAAGTCTAGTCTTTCTTTTATTTAGTTAATTAACTTAAAAGTTGCTGTTTGGTTTAGAAGAAGGTGAATTTTCAATCAGCTTTAAACAAAGGTTCTACTTGTAGGTACTTGCAGCTGGAACTTGTTAATTAGTTAATTGGATTAGGCCAGTTTTCAGAGGCTAGATTCACAGTATAAAAGTGATCCACCTACAGTGCAGACTTTGTTTGCACTGAGTGCTGAATTTGGTGCATTTGAGTGCTATAGTGAGAGTTTGGTGACTGAGGGAGTTAGGTGAGGAAGGAGTAAGGTGCTCCTTTCATTTTGTTTCCTACATTTCCGCAAAGAACGCGAAGGGAGCCAGGGGTTTACAGAGAGTGCAGCTGACTGGGAGCAGAGTCAGAGGGCAGCGGTCCAGTTGGTCCACAGGACAGCTATATTCTGTAAGGTAAGAGGGGTTGGAGGCTAGGCCAGTTGCATGCTCTCCTGTAGGATGTGGGTGGTAAGGGACACCACCGGTGTCCCCGCTGACTATACCTGCGGGAAGTGCATCTAGCTCCTCAGAAACTGTGTTAGGGAACTGGAGCTGGAGCTGGATGAACTTCGGAACATCCGGGAGGCAGAGGGAGTGATAGAGAAGAGTTACAGGGAGGTAACCACACCCAAGGTACAGGACAAGAGTAGCTGGGTTACAGTCATGGGAAAGAAAACAGACAGGCAGATAGTGCAGGGATCCCTCGTGGCCGTTCCCCTTCAAAACAAGTATACCGTTTTGGATGCTGTTGGGGGGGATGACCTACCGGGGGAAGGCCCTAGCGGCCAGGTCTCTGGCACTGAATCTGGCTCTGGGGCTCAGAAGGGAAGGGGGGAGAATAGAAAAGCAATAGTAGTAGGAGATTCAATGGTTAGGGGAATAGATAGGAGATTCTGTGGTCACGAGCGAGACTCCCGGAAGGTATGTTGCCTCCCGGGTGCCAGTGCCAGGGATGTCTCGGATCGAATCTTCAGGATCCTTAAGGGGGAGGGGGAGCAACCAGAAGTCGTGGTGCACATTGGTACCAACGACGTAGGTAGGAAAAGGGGTGTGGAGGTAATAAACAAGTTTAGGGAGTTAGGCTGGAAGTTAAAAGCCAGGACAGACAGAGTTGTCATCCCTGGTTTGTTGCCGATGCCACGTGATTGCGAGGCTAGGAATAGGGAGAGAGTGCAGTTGAACACGTGGCTGCAGGATTGGTGTAGGAGGGAGGGCTTCAGATATTTGGATAATTGGAGCGCATTCTGGGGAAGGTGAGACCTGTACAAGCAGGACGGGTTGCATCTGAACCAGAGGGGCACCAATATTCTGAGAGGGAGGTTTTCTAGTACTCTTCGGGAGGGTTTAAACTAATTTGGCAGGGGAATGGGAACCGGATTTGTAGTCCAGCAACTAAGGTAGCCGATATTCAGGACGCCAAAGCGTGTAGTGAGGCAGTGGGAAAGGGAACACTGACAAAGGAGAGACTTGCAGGCACGGAGATGGGTTGAAGTGTGTATACTTCAACGCAAGAAGCATCAGGAATAAGCTGGGTGAACTTAAGGCATGGATCGGTACTTGGGACTACAATGTGGTGGCCATCACAGAAACTTGGGTAGAAGAGGGGCAGAAATGGTTGTTGGAGGTCCCTGGTTATAGATGTTTCAATAAGATTAGGGAGGGTGGTAAAAGAGGTGGGGGGGCGGGGGGGGGTTGGCATTGTTAATTAGAGATAGTATAACAGCAGAAAGGAAGTTCGAGGAGTATCTGCCTACTGAGGTAGTATGGGTTGAAGTCAGAAATAGGAAAGGAGCAGTCACCTTTTTATGAGTTTTCTATAGGCCCCCCAATAGTAGCAGAGATGTGGAGGAACAGATTGGGAAACAGATTTTGGAAAGGTGCAGAAGTCACAGGGTAATAGTCATGGGTGACTTCAACTTCCCAAACATTGAGTGGAAACTCTTTAGATCAAATAGTTTGGATGGGGTGGTGTTTGTGCAGTGTGTCCAGGAAGCTTTTCTAACACCGCATGTAGATTGTCCGACCAGAGGGGAGGCCATATTGGATTTGGTACTTGGTAATGAACCAGGGCAAGTGATAGATTTGTTAGTGGGGGAGCATTTTGGAGATAGTGACCACAATTCTGTGACTTTCACTTTAGTAATGGAGAGGGATAGGTGCGTGCAACAGGGCAAGGTTTACAATTGGAGGAAGGGTAAATACGATGTTGTCAGACAAGAATTGAAGTGCATAAGTTGGGAACATAGGCTGTCAGGGAAGGACACAAGTGAAATGTGGAACTTGTTCAAGGAACAGGTACTACGTGTCCTTGATATGTATGTCCCTGTCAGGCAGGGAAGAGATGGTCAAGTGAGGGAACCATGGTTGACAAGAGAGGTTGAATGTCTTGTTAAGAGGAAGAAGGAGACTTGTGTAAGGCTGAGGAAACAATGTTCAGACAGGGCGCTGGAATGATACAAGATAGCCAGGAGGGAACTGAAGAAAGGGATTAGGAGAGCTAAGAGAGGGCATGATCAAGGTAGGATCAAGGAAAACCCCAAGGCCTTTTACACATATGTGAGAAATATGAGAATGACTAGAGCGAGGGTAGGTCTGATCAAGGACAGTAGCGGGAGATTGTGTATTGAGTCTGAAGAGATAGGAGAGGTCTTGAATGAGTACTTTTCTTCTGTATTTACAAATGAGAGGGGCGATATTGTTGGAGAGGACAGTGTGAAACAGACTGGTAAGCTCAAGGAAATACTTGTTAGGAAGGAAGATGTGTTGGGCATTTTGAAAAACTTGAGGATAGACAAGTCCCCCGGGCCTGACGGGATATATCCAAGGATTCTATGGGAAGCAAGAGATGAAATTGCAGAGCCGTTGGCAATGATCTTTTCGTCCTCACTGTCAACAGGGGTGGTACCAGGGGATTGGAGAGTGGCGAATGTCGGGCCCCTCAAAAAAGGGAATAGGGATAACCCTGAGAATTACAGGCCAGTTAGTCTTACTTCGGTGGTAGGCAAAGTAATGGAAAGGGTACTGAAGGATAGGATTTCTGAGCATCTGGAAAGACACTGCTTGATTAGGGATAGTCAGCACGGATTTGTGAGGGGTAGGTCTTGCCTTACAAGTCTTATTGAATTCTTTGAGGAGGTGACCAAGCATGTGGATGAAGGTAAAGCAGTGGATGGATTTTAGTAAGGCATTTGATAAGGTTCCCCATGGTAGGCTTCTGCAGAAAGTAAGGAGGCATGGGATAGTGGGAAATTTGGCCAGTTGGATAACAAACTGGCTAACCGATAGAAGTCAGAGAGTGGTGGTGGATGGCAAATATTCAGCCTGGATCCCAGTTACCAGTGGCGTATCGCAGGGATCAGTTCTGGGTCCTCTGTTGTTTGTGATTTTCATTAATGACTTGGATGAGGGAGTTGAAGGGTGGGTCAGTAAATTTGCAGATGATACGAAGTTGGTGGAGTTGTGGATACTGAGGAGGGCTGTTGTCGGCTGCAAAGATACATAGATAGGATGCAGAGCTGGGCTGAGAAGTGGCAGATGGAGTTTAACCCTGAAAAGTGTGAGGTTGTCCATTTTGGAAGGACAAATATGAATGCGGAATACAGGGTTAACGGTAGAGTTCTTGGCAATGTGGAGGAGCAGAGAGATCTTGGGGTCTATGTTCATACATCTTTGAAAGTTGCCACTCAAGTGGATAGAGCTGTGAAGAAGGCCTATGGTGTGCTCGCGTTCATTAACCCAGAGGGATTGAATTTAAGAGCCGTGAGGTGATGATGCAGCTGTACAAAACTTTCGTAAGGCCACATTTGGAGTACTGTGTACAGTTCTGGTCGCCTCATTTTAGGAAGGATGTGGAAACTTTGGAAAAGATGCAAAGGAGATTTACCAGGATGTTGCCTGGAATGGAGAGTAGGTCTTACAAGGAAAGGTTGAGGGTGCTAGGCCTTTTGTCATTAGAACGGAGAAGGATGAGGGGCGACTTGATAGAGGTTTATAAGATGATCAGGGGAATAGATAGAGTAGACAGTGTAGCCACCTGGGATTGGCCACTTCCTGACTTTAAAATGGAGATCCGCTAAGAATGCAGGTAAATTCAGCCAAGCGCAGGCAAAACCAGCTGGTGCAAAGTTTCCTGTGTATCAGAACTTGCAGCAACCCGGACAGCACTGAAACTAACAACCATCTACATATTAATGAGCGATCCCCGGGGACAATTGGAAACAGTTAAGGTAAACAAGGCCAAGCCAGACTCCTCGGCGCCAGCAGGAGCCAAGACAAAGGAAGGCCAACGGACACTTAAGGACCGCCCAGCGGTCAGGGAACAAATCGATCCAAGTGATCAGAACTCGGTCCAATCACTTGGAACCAGGTACGGGGTCCGCCCAAAAGGGCGCGAAGCCCCTGGGGACTATAAAATAGAGTCCCCAAGTTCAATTCGTCCTTCTTGGCAGGGTCTCTCAGCAGCTCGAAACAACCCTTGATCGTGACCTGCCTAGCAGCTGCACCAACCAAGTAAGTCTCCTGTCAACGCACGGTACGGGATAGGCGCTCCTAGCTACCAGTCCATACCAGCTTTAAAGCCTGCAGACTCAGAATCGAACAAAAGGCCATTTGATCCCCTGACCTGGTGGGCCAGTTCCAAAGCTAAGTATAGGCCTATAGTGTTAGAGATAGTCTAGTAAGTAGAGTTTTATGCATGAGTAGTGATTGACTGTGTATAATAAATGTGTTTTGATTTGAACCTTACTAACTGGTGTATTGAGTTATTGATCAGCACTTGAACTTGAACCTTGTGGCGGTATCATAAAGATACCTGGCGACTCTAGAGCAAAGGTTATAAAACAGAGCAAATTAAGACACAATGAGCAACAACAGTCAGAGACTTTTTCCCCAGATGGAACAAACCATTACAAGGGGACATAAATTTAAGGTGAATGGTGGACGATATAGGGGGGACTGTCAGAGGTAGGTTCTTTACCCAGAGAGTAGTGGCTGCATGGAATGCACTGCCTGTGGAAGTAGTTGAGTCGGAAACATTAGGGACCTTCAAGCAGCTATTGGATAGGTACATGGATTACGGTAGAATGATATAGTGTAGATTAATTTGTTCTTAAGGGCAGCACGGTAGCATTGTGGATAGCACAGTTGCTTCGCAGCTCCAGGGTCCCGGGTTCGATTCCGGCTTGGGTCGGTGTCTGCACGTCCTCCCCATGTGTGCGTGGGTTTCCTCCGGGTCCTCCGGTTTCCTCCCACAGTCCAAGGATGTGCAGGTTAGGTGGATTGGCCATGATAAATTGCCCTTAGTGTCCAAAATTGCCCTTAGTTGGGTGGGGTTGCTGGGTTATGGGGATAGGGTGGAGGTGCTGACCTTGGGTGGGGTGCTCTTTCCAAGAGCCGGTGCAGACTCGATAGGCCGAATGGCCCCCTTCTGCACTGTAAATTCTATGATAAACACCTGGAGTACTGTGCACAGTTTTGGTCCCCTATTTGAGGGAAGATGTAGTGGCATTGGAGGCAGTACAGAGGAGGTTCGCTAGATTGATTCCAGAGATGAGGGGTTTGTCGTATGAAGAGAGATTGAACAGTTTAAGCCTATACTCTCTTGAGTTTAGAAGATTGAGGGAAGATCAAATTGAGGATGGATAAAGTAGATGTGGAGCGGATGCTTCCTCTTGTGGGACAATCTAGAACGAGAGGTCATAGTCTCAGGATAAGAGGTAGCAAATTTAAAATGGAGTTGAGGAGAAACTACTTCTCCAAAAGGGTTGTGAATCGGTGGAATTCTCTACCCCAGACTGTGGTAGATGCTGGGACATTGAGTAAATTGAAGGAGGAGTTAGACAGATTTTTAATTGGTAAGCACGGTAGCACAGTGGTTAGCACTGTGGCTTCACAGCGCCAGGGTCCCAGGTTCGATTCCCCACTGGGTCACTGTCTGTGCGGAGTCTGCACGCTCTCCCCGTGTCTGCGTGGGTTTCCTCCGGGTGCTCCGGTTTCCTCCCACAGTCCAAAGACGTGCAGGTTAGGTGGATTGGCCGTGAGAAATTGCCCTTAGTGACCAAAAAGGTTTGGCGGGGTTATTGGGTTACGGGGATAGGGTGGAAGTGAGGGTTTAAGTGGGTCGGTGCAGACTCGATGGGCCGAATGGCCTCCTTCTGCACTGTAAATTCTGTATGTCTGTATGTATGTAATAGGTTGAAGGGTTATGGAGAACGGGAAAGAGGGCGGAGTTAAGGCCAGGATGCGATCAGCCATGATCGAATGGTGGAACAGACTCTATGGGACAAATGGCCCAATTATCCTCCTATATATCTTGTCAACTTACGTTGCTTCCACTATTGAACATGCATGCAAGCCCCTGTGTTGTGACTTCGCCAGGTTGATGCTGCTCGCAGCGTGCTCTTGAATAAAGGCTGGTCTCCGGCTTGATAATGATGAATGAGTGAAGCATATGTTAAGCAATGAGATTTCAGATTGTGCTTGAATACAATTTTGCTGGTGGTGATGAATCGCGGCTACCTGATGGATGTTCACTTTCGGGCTGCTGGTCCTGTTGTTGATCTATCCCACTAACCTTGCTGGCAGGTAACATGAAGGAGGTTGTGCTCGGTATGAAGATGGGATTTGATCTCTCCAAGGACTGTCCAGTGGTCTCCCCGACAATGCTGTTACAGACTTACACATCTGCCCACACATAAACCAAGCCAAGAGCAATAACTAGGTTTTTCGCTCGTGGTGGTTCTCTCAGCACTTGCCACAAGCTGATGGCTGAAGACTCGGTCAGCCCGATCAGTAGCGGCATTACCAGACCACTCCTGGTGATGGTGATTGAAGTTCCTCCTGTGTCTATATTACTCACAATTCTAATCTCTCGCTGAACTCTCTCTCTCTGTGATGCAGGATGATGACAGTTAAAGCCATTGCTCAAATGTTTGTCTTGGGCTGTCCTTGGATATTGGGAATTGTGCAAATTCCGGGAGACACCGTGATGCCCGCTATAACCTCCCTCATCAACAGTTTCCAGGGTACCTTCATCTTCATCCTGCTTTGTGTGTTAAATCTCAAGGTATGGTGTGTGCAATAAAGGGTTAATGGTTCTGTTCATGAGACAATGGTGTTAATGATGATGTAAGCATTTGAGAAACACCACTCACTTGATAATAATTTACACTTAGTCAAATTCCGAAGAAGTATTTTATTCAATCGATCTTGCAAGAACGGGTGCCGCTTGTCACAGTAGCAGACACACAGAATTTAACACAGCATGGTTTTTTATATACAATCTCTGAGAAACACACCCCACTCTCTGCCCCGATGGCAGTTTCCTTATCAGTGATTCCTTATTTGGACTTGTTATGTTCACTTTGGCTTCCCCCTTGCTTTGCCTAGCAGTGTTTTCAGTTAGCTCCTGGTACACCCTTGAACCGTCAATTAAAAATGATGTAGGATGAGGCCTCCCATCTGCACCTGCATCCTGTTATTGTAGATCCTGTTCATTCCCGAAGGTCAGTCTCACAGTTACAACAACTTGGGCACTGCAGTTTACACAAAACTCCACTTGACATCTTATTTCCCATCAAGCACTATTGTTGACATCTTCTCTGTTAACCAGAATTTATTCATGTAGAAACAACATAAATTGCTCATTTCCCATAATTCCCCGTTTTTTTCTTTTTACTCTTGTTGCTTTTTACACTATGTCGCCCCTTCTAGCCTTCCCCAAAATTATCCAACATTCTCTCAACCTCTCTTTCTATGGGGTCGTCCTCTCCTTCAGTCTTCCCTCTTTCTAGTAGGCAAATTGTTTCCTGGCCTCCCTTACAGGGGTAATGGCATCTGCTTGGTCAAGGCTGTTTCGATGAGCCTCTGCACCACGCCTCTTACACACGGGATGATGCAACAGCCTATTGCCACCAAAGCTCCTACTACTACGATAATGGAGGTGAGGATGGATACAATTAACCCTTTCCATTTCCCAAACATTCATCAAATGAGGTGGGTATGCTTTGTTTAGATCGTTTCCCTTTAACACTCCCCTTCTCCCTTTGTCTTTCATAGGCTATACTGAACAGTATGGCTAGCTGAACTAATGCGCATGTCCCTTTCCATTGGGGGGGTAGAGTGGGTCTTAGGATGTTTCCTCCGCAATACCACCATATATCTGCACATGGTATTTTTAGTGATGAGTAATTGCCCTGGGTGGTCACGTTCTTAGTCTCAAGACAAGTCTTGAGTTCTCCCATATCTTTACTTAGTCCTGTATCAGAACAACTTATACACGATTTACGATGCGTCACGGTAACCAAGAAGGAGGGAGGGTTTGCTGATTGTTTCTGCTTAACAGGAGGAAACATCAGAGATAGGGCAGTGCAGGTCTTGTTGCCCCAGGCGTTCTCATCTTGGTACAAGGCCATCATGCATTCCATGCTCCCTCTATTTTCTTTCCACCCCATTGGAATGGGCTCCAGATGGGCCTGTGGTCTACCTGATGGGCAAGCATAACAATTGTCTTTCTTCAGCGTCTGGGCCGAATACCTCACCCACTCAATCCACGCATTCTGTCCCTCATAGCCGGTTTCTATCTCAAAGGCTTGCTCTAAATCTTTTACTTCTATTATTTTGACTCCCTGTCCCACCTCCTGCTTTTCGTTCCTAGTTCCATTAGTGGGAGCTGCCCCTGGTCTATTGAGATACGGAAGCAGCATTTAGTCTCGCTATTTCTCATTTTTACTCCGAATAACTCATTTCTTCGTGAACAATGCTTCCCCCCCTCGGTAATCAAGAGCCTCCACCCTAAATTCCTTTCTATTCCCCGCTGACTCGCAGTCTATGTGGGTGTATAGATCAGTCCGTATTACCTGAGGGTACCGACTTTCTGGGATTGTCAATGTAACCAAACAACCGTTTCTGTCCTCCCACATTGTTAATATTATTATACATTGTATAGTCCATTTTAGCTGTAGTTTCGTCATATGATTGAATAGTTCAGGATTCAGTGTCTTTTCAACCTTATCTTTAATGGTTCCTCAGTGGCCTCCACATGCCATTGTTCCTGTTCAGGTGGTGATTTCACGGGACCCTTCGTTCTGCTGTAATGAGTCCAACCTTTTTCCGCGGTTCGTATGGCAGTCTCTGTGGTTAACAAGACCAGGAACGGTCCGTCCCAAGTGGGTTGAAGCTTGGTTTCCTTCCACGATTTCACCAGTACCCAATCTCCTGGTTTAAATTTGTGGACTGCGAATTCAAGGGGAGGTGTCTGCGCTAGCAGTCCTTGACTCCTGAGGAATGATAATGAGGAACAGTGCCAGTATATATTTCTTCACATAGATATCTTTACATTCTGCAATGGGCAATTCTCCCATTGTCCAAGGTATGGCAATCCGAACAACATTTCGTAAGGGGACAACCCCAAATCTTTTCTTGGAGCCGTTCGGATTCTTAGAAGGGCTATCGGTAAGCATTTTGTCCAGTTTCTAGTATTATTTTTGACAAATGATTTTTAAGGGTTTGATTTATCCTTTCCACCCGTCCCGTTGAGGGGGAGTGCCAAGGAGTGTGGAAGTCCCAATTTATCTCCAAAGTTCTCATGGTTTCTTGTAAGACCTTAGAGGTAAAGTGACTTCCCCTGTCCGAGTCTATATTTTCTACAACCCGTATCGGGGAATTATTTGCTCCAGAATGATTTTAGAGACTCCGCCTGCGGTGGCGGTGGTTGTAGGGTAAGCTTCTACCCAACCCGTAAGGTGGTCTACCAGGACTAGCACGTATTTCAGCCTTCCCACGGGTGGTAGTTCAGTATTTGCAGCCATCTCTGTAACAAACTGTCTCTCTCTCTCTGTATTGAAGCAGTGACTCCAGGCATGTTGCAGCCTTCTCTGTAACAAACGGTCTCTCTATCTCTGTCTCTCTCTGCCTCTCTGTCTCTCTCTCTCTGTATCTCTCTCTGTCTCTGTCTCTCTCTGTCTCTCTGTATCTCTCTGTCTCTCTCTCTCTGTATCTCTCTCTCTGTCTCTCTGTATCTCGCTCTGTCTCTGTCTCTCTCTGTCTCTGTATCTCTCTCTCTCTGTATCTCTCTCTCTCTGCCTGTCTCTCTCTCTGTATCTCTCTCTGTCTCTGTCTCTGTATCTCCCTCTCTCTGTTCTCTCTCTCTCTGTTCTCTCTCTCTCTCTGCTCTCTCTCTGTCTCTCTCTCCCTGTCTCTCTCTCTCCCTGTCTCTCTCTGTCTCTGTCTCTCTCTCTCTGTCTCTCTCTCTGTATCTCTCTCTGTCTCTGTCTCTGTCTCTGTATCTCTCTCTCTCTGTTCTCTCTCTCTCTGTTCTCTCTCTCTCTCTGCTCTCTCTCTGTCTCTCTCTCCCTGTCTCTCTCTCTCCCTGTCTCTCTCTGTCTCTCTCTCTCTCTCTCTCTCTCTGTCTCTCTCTCTGTATCTCTCTGTCTCGCTTCCCCCTGGCAGGTGTTTATTCTCCCACAGTCGCATGCCTGCTCTTCTAATCATACCCCTTTCTTCCCCCGTGAATAGGATACTCATAATGGACATTAATTCGGTCCATGTGTATATATTAGGACCAAAGAACTGATCGAATTGTTCTGCCAGTCCTAAGGGGTCTTCCATTAACGTCTTCATCTCTTTTTTTCTTTTTAATGCTCTGACTTCTCCTGAATTTAAAGGAGAATTTACAAATCCTACTTCTCCCTCTCCAATAGGGACTTCCCGAAGGGGGTTCATTTTTGTTATTTCTGGTTCCTCTACCTGCCCTAGCGCAGATCTTAATTGCATTTTATTCTCTCCTTCTTTTTCAGGGACTTTCTCTGATTTGCCTTTATTCATTTGTTGGTCATTTGGCGAGTCATCGTCGTTTGACTTATTCTTATAAGGGGGTGGCAAATTATCTAGGTCATCCCATTGTTTAAGAGGGGCGGTGGGAACGTCTTCGCCCTGTGGTGGGATTAATGGATATATTCAGGTGGCGTTCCTGCTGGGAAGCCAACAACTCGCGTAACTTACTTCTTTATCGGAACAGGGGGCGTCATTCTCTGACCCCCCGCCGGGTCGGAGAATGGCCGTTGGCCGCCGTGAATCCCGCCCCTGCCGAAGTCACCGGTACCGGAGATTGGGCGGTGGCGGGAATCGGGCCGCGCCGGCTGGCGGGCCCCCCCGTTCAATTCTCCGGCCCGGATGGGCCGAAGTCCCGCCCAGAAATTGCCTGTCCCGCCGGCGTAAATCAAAGCTGGTATTGACCGGCGGGACCAGGCGGCGTGGGCGGGCTCCGGGGTACTGGGGGGGGCGCGGGGCGATCTGACCCCGGGGTGTGCCCCCACGGTGGCATGGCCCGCGATTG
This sequence comes from Scyliorhinus torazame, assembly GCF_047496885.1. NCBI lineage: Eukaryota > Metazoa > Chordata > Chondrichthyes > Carcharhiniformes > Scyliorhinidae > Scyliorhinus > Scyliorhinus torazame. The sequence goes on along the minus strand of NC_092733.1, from coordinate 24,583,805 downwards.
GGGCCCACCGTTCCGCGGGCGGGCCTGTGCCGTGGGGGCACTCTTTCCCTTCCGCCTCCGCCACGGCCTCCACCATGGCGGAGGTGGAAGAGACTCTCCCCACTGCGCATGCGCGGGAAACTGTCGGCGGCCGCTGACCCTCCCGCGCATGCGCCGCATTTCCGCGCGAGCTGGCGGGGCACCAAACGCCATTTCCGCCAGCTGGCGGGGCAACAAACACCATTTCCGCCAGCTGGCGGGGCGGAAATCCCTCCGGCGTCTGCCTAGCCCCTCAATGTTGGGGCTCGGCCCCCAAAGATGCGGAGCATTCCGCACCTTTGGGCCGGCGCGATGCCCGTCTGATTGGCGCCGTTTTTGGCGCCAGTCGGCGGACATCGCGCCGTTGGGGGAGAATTTCGCCCAGGGTCTTTTATCATTGACATATATATTCAAAATTTGGTACACCAAATCTTCGTCTGAACCGTATTTCGGCTAAAAGACTGAGGGTTTACGGATTGCTTCTTTTATCCATATGAAGCAACTAAACTTTATCATTGTTTTCCTGTCCTTATTTTTTGTACAACTCTCAAAATCCCAATTCACTAACATCCGACCCAATGGGCTTTCTGGTGGGATATTCTTAGGGATTTTCTTATCGGCAACGTCCCCTTGTTTCGAGTTTTTACTTCCCATTGTAATATAATCAACTTTCACTTATTTCTAAGTAAAGTGTCTAGTTATGACTGGACCGTCAAAACAATTACAATTTTGAAAGTAATTATATCATCAATCCGCCCATACACTTATACGGATGTCTAGATATAAACTCCAGAGCCCTTGGGCGAAATTCTCCCCAAACGGCGCGATGTCCGCCAACTGGCGCCCAAAACGGCGCCAATCAGAAGGGCATCGCGCCGCCCCAAAGGTGCGGAATGCTCCGCATCTTTGGGGGCCGAGCCCCAACATTGAGGGGCTAGGCCGACGCCGGAGGAATTTCCGCCCCGCAAGCTGGCGGAAACGGCCTTTGTTGCCCCGCCAGATGGCGCGGAAATGACATATCGGGGGGCGCATGCGCAGTGGAGGGAGTCTCTTCCGCCTCCGCCATGGTGGAGACCGTGGCGGAGGCGGAAGGGAAAGAGTGCCCCCACGGCACAGGCCCGCCCGCATATCGGTGGGCCCCGATCGTGGGCCAGGCCACCGTGGGGGCACCCCCCGGGGCCAGATCGTCCCGTGCCCCCCCCCAGGACCCCGGAGCCTGCCCACGCCGCCTTGTCCCGCCGTTCAAAAGGTGGTTTAATCCACGCCGGTGGGACAGGCAATTTATCGTCGGGACTTCGGCCCATCCGGGCCGGAGAATCCAGCGGGGGGTCCCGCCAACCGGCGCGGCCCGATTCCCGCCCCCGCCGAATATCCGGTACCGGAGACTTCGGCAACCGGCGGGGGCGGGATTCACGGCAGCCCCCGGCGATTCTCCAACCCAGCGGAGGGTCGGAGAATGACGCCCCTTATATCATCAATCCGCCCATACACTTATACGGATGTCTAGATACGAACCCAAGTCAACAAGGTAATACTTAAAAGTCGTTTTTCTTACCGTGCTCCGTGCACAGAGTTGCCTGACTTTCACTTTCACGGCGTGCCTGCCACTGTACTCCGTTATTTGCTTCTTCAGAATGACTACCCTAGGAACTTATTCAGTTGACCGTGGGTAACAACTCAAGATGAACTACGAGACCGTTTAAATAACGGGACGTGTCTTCTCGGTTCCTCTTGAGCCGCCCCCCTTGATCAATGAAGATGATCCCGGACGAGCCCCCAATTGTGGGAAACACCGCTCACTTGATAATAATTTACACTTAGTCAAATTCTGAAGAAGTATTTTATTCAATCGATCTTGCAAGAACGGGTGCCGCTTGTCACAGTAGCAGACACACAGAATTTAACACAGCATGGTTTTTTATATACAATCTCTGAGAAACACACCCCACTCTCTGCCCCGATGGCAGTTTCCTTATCTGTGATTCCTTATTTGGACTTGTTATGTTCACTTTGGCTTCCCCCTTGCTTTGCCTAGCATTGTTTTCAGTTAGCTCCTGGTATACCCTTGAACCGTCAATTAAAAATGATGTAGGATGAGGCCTCCCAACTGCACCTGCATCCTGTTATTGTAGATCCTGTTCATTCCCGAAGGTCAGTCTCACAGTTACAACAACTTGGGCACTGCAGTTTACACAAAGCTCCACTTGACATCCTATTTCCCATCAAGCACTATTGTTGACATCTTCTTTGTTAACCAGAGTTTATTCATGTAGAAACAACATGTAAAAACAACATAAATTGCTCATTTCTCTTGGCATGACACCAAGTCAGGCGATCAAGAGTCTCCAAGTGAGCGAGCAAAATGCAGAATAATCTGTGCCAAGAAAACCGTGTATTACCATGAGGTATTTGTAAAAGAGTTCTAATGATTTGTTGAAGAACACAATGTGACGACAATGTCAAGTTGCTCGGAGACTAAGGAAATCCTCATCAAGACATGGTAACCAGATCGAAAAAGAACGTTGTCTCAGTTGGTCACAAGGCGATGTTAAACTGAGGCTCCTTCTGTCCTCTGAGAAATACATAAAGAATCCCATGACACTATCCTGAAGATGTTCAGAGCAGTTCTCCCTGGGGTCCGAGCCAATATTTAGCCCTCAATCAACGTCACAAAAGCAGATGATGTGTCATTATCACACTGCAGTTTGTGGGAGCTTGCTCCGTGCACATTAGCCACCCTCTTTCCACATTGCAACAGTGACAACATGTCAAAATTACACCATTGGCTGTGATGAGCTTTGGGTAGCCCTGACTTCATGAAAGCACAATAAAAATGTCTTTATTTCATGTAAACATCTCCAACCTTTCCGAACCTTCCAGTATTAAAGTGCGCAAATCACAGAGACTTATAATAAACAAAGAAAGTACAACTCATTGCATATGAACAAGGCCGACGCGGTGGCACAGTGGTTAGCACTGCCACTTCACAGCGCCAGGGACACGGGTTACATTCCGACCTCAGGTCACTCCCTGTATGGAGTGTGCAACTTCTCCCCGTGTCTGCATGAGTTTCCTCTAGGTGCTCCGGTTTCCTCCCACAGCCCAAAGATGTGCGGGTTAGGTGGATTGGCCGTGATAAATTGCCCCTTTGTGTCCAGGGATGTACAGGTTAGGTTATGGGGTTGGGGTGGGGTGGACATGGATAAAGTGCCCTTTCAATGGGTCGGTGCAGGCCTCGACGGGCCGAATAGACTCCTTCTGCACTGTAGGGATTCTATGATTCTATTCTTTTATGATAGTGGGCAGATAGTGGGGGGCATTCCTGCAGAGAGGACCTGATGATGTAGGTAAGGGAGAGAGACGGTACCTCAAGATGGAGGCGGCCTCCCAGCATCTTTCAAATTGTTGAAATTAAGAATGGCCACAGTTGCCCGAGGGAAACAGGCTGTAGCTGCATCTATTTCAAGGTTAGCTGTGGGGAGGATGGGGTGTTGAACAGGCGATACGGAGCGCTGATTCATGTGCCTCCTTTCACTGGCCATGTTGGATTGGATTGGATTGGATTTGTTTATTGTCACGTGAAAAGTATTTTTCTGCTAGCAGCTCAACAGATCATTAAGTACATGAAAAGAAAAGGAAATAAAAGAAAATACATAATAGGGCAACACAAGGTATACACTGTAATTGCATAAGCACCGGCATCGGGTGAAGCATACAGGGGTGTAGTGTTAATCAGGTCAGTCCATAAGAGGGTCGTTTAGGAGTCTGGTAACAGCGGGGAAGAAGCTGTTCTTGGGTCTATTCGTGCGTGTTCTTAGACTTCTGCACCTCCCGCCGGATGGAAGAAGTTGGAAGAGTGAGTAAGCCGGGTGCGACGGGGTCTTTGGTAATGCTGCCCGCTTTCCCCAGGCAGCAGGAGGTGTAGATGGAGTCAATGGATGGATGTTCAGTCACCATTGAGAGGAAGGTGGGTGAGGGGTTGCCCCTGACAACATGAAAATTCCATTTGATTCACGAGAGATGCCTTCATCGGCCCCTGAATTGCCTTAATTTTCTACATGTCACTTGCGGGCAGGTAGCCACTGTACCTCTACCCAGCTTCTTTGGAAATGACCTGGAAGCAGGAAGATGCCAGCAATCCGGTACGCCACTATTCCCCAGCAATTTATCAGCTTCAAGTCACAACCCATCTAACTTCATCAATCCAGCTCATAAGTCACTGCATAAATTAACTATATTTAAATTCCATCTAATTTATGCCAAGACCAGGTTTACTCTAAATATTATTCACATGATAATGTCACAGATTGGGCACAAATTCCTAATTGTTTGATTTTGGTTACATGTCGCTGAATTGCTGACTGTGTGTTGCATTGTGAATTAAGGTGAGGGCCCAGTATCGAAAATGCTTTGCCAGGATGTGTAAGGCAAAGGACACAAGCGACTCACAGATGGATGCTGACGACACAATGATAACCATGTCGGTAAGTGGGCCTTGTTGGCATCTTAAATCAACAATCACCCTGTAAGACATAGCTATAATTATATATATATATATAGAGAGAGATTTTATTCGTCCATGGGATGTGAGCATTGCTGACTGGGCCATTCCTGAGAGTATTTAAGAGTCAACCACATTGCTGGTGGTCCTGGAGTCACGTGTAGACCAGACCAGGTAAGGATGGCAGATTTCCTTACCGAAAGGGCATTACGATAATCAACAATGATTTCATGGTCATCATTGAGACTTTTAATTCCAGATTTTTATTGAATTCAAATTCACCATCTGCCCTGGTGGGATTCGAACCCAGGTCTCCCGAACGTCAGCCTGAGTCTCTGGATTACTAGTCCAGCAATAATACCATTACGCCACTGCCTCCCCTATTAAGGAAATGTACTAGCAAAACGTTAATCATGAGAACTACTTCAATAAGATAAAGTCAGAACAAATTTATTAATTTCTACAATAATCAATTGCAATAAACTCAAACAGTGGTTTAAAACCTAACTTGGACTATCGTAAAGACGCCATATTTCCCATGACTGGATGGGGGCATGCTCAGTGACTTATTTTCTTGCAGCCTTTGGTTTTTGGATCTTCTTCTCTGTTTTTCTCTCTCTCGCTCTCCCTTGTCTCGAGTCTTGTTTGCCCATGTCTTCATTTCTCCACTGCACAAATCTGATTGGGGAGCCCTCTTTCATCCTGGCACTTATCCAATCGACCCCTCCTTCCCTCAATCATCTTCAGCCTCGGGGTGTTCATGCTTTTCTTGACCAACCAGGAATAGTTCCCGTGGCTGTTGCTAGCCTTACACATTTACATATTGCCCTTTGTATTTACCACTGTATCTCAAAACTTTTACATCCCGTAGTTTCTTACCTTGTGGAGTCAGACATCTACATTCCATTGTTACTCGAGCAGTTTGGCACAGACAGCCTTCAAGGTATCACTTTGTGTTCCAGTCAGCAGCAGAACTTGAGATAGCATTCCCATGGTCACACTGCCTTGGCATCATTCTACACTAAGGCCTATTTCCTAGGTTTTCCCCCTCTAACATACTCCCATGACAACTTCCTAATAAAGTCATATATTAGTTTCTAATAATAAAGTTAGAATTTAACAATTATTATTCTGGTTAGTGACGTATTAATCTTTCATTGTAGAGCTGAAAGCAATGATGAAGCTGCTGTTCTCACTGGCTGTGCTATGGAGATCTAATGGATGAAGAAATGAAGACCACCATCATCTTTGCTGCAGTGATGAGAATTCTGTTATTGCTGTCTTTTGTCTGATATGTGGTAGTCGTGGTCCTGGACTTAGTCTGGGGGCAATGCAGTTGGCAAACTCTATGTTTTATTAACATGATGCTAACTATTTACAAGGTGGTCTCCACATAATGCTGTAGATGGAACTATCTCTCCCCATGCTCTGCTATCATGCGATGTTATGTGTCAGGTGATGTAGGCTATATGTTGACATTTAAAGTTAACTCTTTTTACTACAAGAATGGACTTTTCAAAGATGTTAGAACCATCCTGCACTGAAATACTTGCAAGTTACCATGAGCTGTTCGGTCCAACCAGTTTGTGTCGATGTTTATCTTCCAGGAGAAGAAATAGTTCTAATCACATTTATCCGCTTTATTCCAAACTTCCTGTCAACTCATTACCTACAGACATTTATCAAGTATAATCTTAAAAGTCTTCTCCACCTGAAACAACAATCCTGGTAGTGAATCCCACAGCCTCATAGCCCTCAGTATGAAGAAATGACTCATATCCTCTGTTTAAAATCTCGTCCATTTAATCCTGTATACAGTAACCTTTCAACTGCTGGAAATATCATCGTTCTACATAATTTGTCTTTTCAGGATTTCAAACCTTTCAATCATGTGAACCTTGGAACAGCAGGAGGTGATTCAGCCCCTCAAGCCCGTTATGCCATTCAGTTAAATCATGGCTGATGCTGGACCTCTACTCCACCTCTTCACCTTTTCTTCATATCTCATCAGATCTTTAGACAACAACAATCAATTGAACTCAGCATTGAAGGTTTCAATTGATCACCAGTATTCAGAGCCTTGCTTTGTGTTAAAAAAAGCTTCTCGATTTCAGTCCTAAATGACTGAGATCGAGTTCATAACTCCTCAGAATTTGAAACATTTCCCGTCCTCTTGCAGCAAGGCCTGGACAACATTCAGACCTGGGCTAATAAGTGGCCATAATGTTCACATCACACTAGTGGCAGGCAAAACTTATCTTCAACTAGAGAGAATCTAACCATCGCCCTTTGACATTTAATGGCAATACCATCGCTGAACCCTTCCCCCACTATCAACATCCTGGAGGTTACCATTAACCAGAAACAGAACTGGATCAGCCATATAATTACTGTGGATACAAAAGCAGGTCAGAGACTGGGAATTCTGCAGTGTCTAACTCATCTCCTATCTCCTGAGGGAATGCCCATTACTTGCTAAGCAATGGCCCATAACTTCTACAGAGTGGCAATCTCTGTCAGATTGCTACTCGCGCCAGACTTACCTGTGCTGGTCGGACCCAGTTGGAGAGGAGGTGGGAGCGAGGAGCAGCTAAGTCTGGAAGGGAGGGAGGCGGGTCAGTGAGGGAGGGATCAGTCAGGGGGGGGGGGGGGGGGGTGGGGTCAGTCCGGGAGGAAGGGAGAAAGGAGATGGAGTCAGTCTGAATGTGGCTCAGTTCGGCAGGGGTCGGGTCAGGTCGGGCCGGGGATTCATCAGGTTGGTGGGAGGGGATCAGGCTGGGGGCGAGGCTGGGTGGTCGGGTCGGGTATGGGGGGGGGGTCATGTTTGTGCGGGGTGTCCTTTGCGAGGCTGGGTCTGGGTGTTAAAATAGTTATTCTGGAGTTTAAAGTTTTTTTCCCCCTTCTAACTCTTTCACAGTAACTCTCAGGGTAAAACTGGCAGAACCATCTGAAGTTAGCAATTTAAATCGCTTCCCTTACGTGGGAAGTTCCAAGAGGGATTCCCAGCACATCATAGGGGTACCTTCTAAGTGCGACCCTGGGGAACCCAGAGGTTATTTCACTTTGATGGAATACTCTCCACTTGCCTGGATGAGCTCAGCTCCAGCAACACTCAAGAATCTTAGCATCATCCAAGACAAAGCAGCTCTATTTGATTTGCTTCAGTTTGATGCCCTGTCTGAAAGATGGCAGTGCATTGCTCGCTTAACACTGCAACGGTCTGCTAGCCTAGAGTTGGTGCTTGGGTCTGTGGAACAGGACAAGACTTTCCGATTCAGAGGTGAGAGTGCAATAGCCACTGATCCTCAGCTAATTACAGGAACCCTGGATAATATCTTTTGCCTCCCAATATATCACAAGCTCAGTTGGCTGGACAGCCTATCCGTGATGTGGAGCGACTCCAACAGTGTGGGTTCAATTCCCGTACCGGACTCGCCTTCTCAACCTTGCCCCTCGCCAGAGGTGTGGTGACCCTCACACAGGTTAAATCACCACCAGTCAGCTCTCAGGCGGGGGGAGCAGCCTATGTTCCTCTGGGACTGTGATGAGATTTGCATGCGTATCACAAGCCCACTTGCAAACTCCTTAAACTTTGGAATAGATTCTCCACCACAGCTGCAGTTAGAAATTATAGAATAAATTTAGCAATAGTAAATAGGAGGAAATCCCAGTTGGGCGGCACGTGGCACCGTGGTTAGCACTGCTGCCTACGGCGCTGAGGACCCGGGTTCGAATCCCGGCCCTGGGTCACTGTCCGTGTGGAGTTTGCACATTCTCCCCGTGTCTGCGTGGTTTTCACCCCCACAACTCAAAGATGTGCAGGTTAAGTGTATTGGCCACGCTAAATTGCCCCTTAATTGGGAAAAAAAAAGTAATTGGGTACTCTCAAGTAAATAGGAGGAAATCCTGCAGATCAGGCCCCAGACATGAATTTACATGGATCTTTTTGTTCAATGGCCCAGGAGCTGTCACCTTGCTGATGAGATGCGGTCAGCCTGAATGAAATAGAAGCTTCCATCTGCTCCGAAACTCAGTCAGAAATGTCTCATCCAGGATGCCCTACCGAATGTGGGAATTTGCGCTGATATCGGGCTGGCTGGCTGGTTGTGAGGATTCCATTAGCTGTGGCCGAAGTGATTACAACAGAAACACAAGGGAGCGGGCAGCAGGAGGGAAACAGGCAGACAGGGTGAAGAGGAGCAGTGGGGAGGGAAGGACGGATCAGACACACTTTGTGAGGGGAAGCGGAGCTCCGGCGGCGACAGACAGACAGGGAGGGGGAGTGGGAGGGGGAGGGGGTAGGAAGGGGGAGGGGGTGGGGTCACTGCCAGCGGCACGAGGCGGGCAACAGGGAGCAGCCTGGGAAACCCCGCGGCGGGCGACTGTTAGGATCCGCTCGTGCCCCAAGCCAGCCCAACCGCCACCGGAGCCGCCCGTCACCCCCCACCCGCCAGTCACCTACCCACCCACCCCCAGTCACCGCCCCCCCAGTCACCCCACACCCAGTCACCCCCCCCCACCCGAGTCACCTCCCTTCCCCGCTCCAGTCACCACACCCCCCAGTCACCCCCATCCCCAGTCACCCCCACACCCAGTCACCCCATAACCCTTCATGTTATTGTTAATCAGAAATCTGTCAAGCTCCACCTTAAACATACTCAATGACTGAGCTTCCACAGCCCTCTGGGATAGAGAGTTAGGGGGAGACAGTGGCACAGTGATACTGTCACTGACTACTAAGCCAGAGACCCAGGGTAATGCTCTGGGGAACTGGGTTCTAATCACATCAGGGCAGTTGGTTGAATTTGAATTTGATAAAAATCTGGAATTAAAAGTTGAATGACGACCATGAAACCATTGTTGATTGTTGTAAAAACCCATCTGAAATTAACCACTCTGCGCAGGTGCGAACGTCTGCCGACCGCACTGCACATGTGCAATGACGCACGGAGCGTAATGACATCATGACATGCCCGAACTGCGGCACTGCCCACTTAAAGAGACACTGCCCTTCAAAAGGCAGGCGATGTTTAAATTGTGGAAAGCCTGGACACAATGCAGCTGTGTTGCAGGTCTGCACCACCAGTCAAGGGCCAGCGCTTCCCAATTCCAACACAGACGCGCTAGGAGTGTGAAATGAAAATCGCTTATTGTCACAAGTAGGCTTCAATGAAGTTACTGTGAAAATCCCCTAGTCGCCACATTCCGGCGCCTGTTCGGGGAGGCTGGTACGGGAATTGAACCATGCTGCTGGCCTGCCTTGGTCTGCTTTCAAAGCCAGCGATTTAGCCCTGTGCTAAACCAGCCCCTGGGTTCTCTGATGTCCATTAGGAAAGGAAATCTGCCATTCTTACCTGTCTGCCCTACATGTGACTCCAGACCCACAGCAGTGTGATTGACTCTTAAAATGCCCTCAGGGATGGGCAATAAATGTTGGCCCAAGCCATCGATGCCCACATCCCATGAACAATTTTTTTTTAAATTGAAAGATTCACAACCCTTTGTGTAAAGAAATTTCTCCAAATTTCATCTTCCCCCTTATTTTGAAATTATGCCCCCTGGTTCTAGACTACCCGACCAAGGGAAACATCGTACCTGCATCAACATTGCACTCCCTCTGTGGCAATAATATACTTTCTGTGGTAAGGGGACTAAAACTACACACAGCGCTCCAGATGGGGTCTTACCAAGGTCCTATACAATTGAAGCAAGATCTCACTGCTCCTGTATTCAAATCCTCCTGCGATAAAGCCTTCCTAATAGCTTGCTGCACCTGCATGTTAGCCTTGAGTGACTTGTGGACAAGGACTTCGATAAACATTGAATTTACAGCACAGACACTGGCCATTCAGGCCGACTGGTTAATACAAGTTAATACTCCACCCCCTCTATACATTTAACCTTCCTCTCCCCCTCGTGTGTCGATCCAGTTTTCTCTAAAAAGCACCTGTACTATTCACTTCAGCTACTCCTCGTGCCACATTCAAACCACTCCCTGAGTAAAGAAACTAATTCCCTTCTGATCTCTTGAAATCAAGCAGGTTAACACGTTTATGATTTAAAGCATTGACATATTTCTAATATCTAAAGCAATCACTTTGACCTTTTAATTCCTTCTGATTTCTACCTGGAATGGGAGGGCCAGTTAAAATGGATTGGAGTCGAGGGAATTTAACCACTCCACCTCACTCCGAGCTGACTGACTGCAATTTTAACTTGCCGGCTGGGATCTCTCTTCCTTCATTACAACCGTGACAATACTTCAAAAACTAACTCATTGGCTGTAAAGTGCTTTGCCACGTGCTCTGGTCATTAAAGTTGCTTCAGAAATGGAAGTTGTTTTCTTTTAATGTTGAAGGTATTTTCTAAAGCTCTCAATTGACACAACTCTTGGCAGAGTCCGATCGGGGCGTTTGTACCTAATAATTGTAGAAAAATGATACGTGGTGTAAGACCTTGACCAAAAGGAAGCAGATCGACAAACATGATGAGACAGGGCCAGTGTGGTAATGAAGCGAAGAAATTTCAATGTCACTGCGAGAGAGGAAGTAGATGAATCAATATGGCTTGAGGCATATTTCTCATTAGAGCGGAGAAGGATGAGGGGCGACTTGATAGAGGTTTATAAGATGATCAGGGGAATAGATAGAGTAGACAGAGACTTTTTCCCCAGGTGGAACACACCATTACAAGGGGACATGAATTTAAGGTGAAAGGTGGAAGATATAGGAGGGATATCAGAGGTAGGTTCTTTACCCAGAGAGTAGTGGGGGCATGGAATGCACTGCCTGTGGAAGTAGTTGAGTCGGAAACATTAGGGACCTTCAAGCAGCTGTTGGATAGGTACATGGATTACGGGAAAATGATATAGTGTAGATTTATTTGTTCTTAAGGGCAGCACGGTAGCATTGTGGATAGCACAATTGCTTCACAGATCCATGGTCCCAGGTTCGATTCCGGCTTGGGTCATTGTCTGTGCGGAGTCTGCACGTCCTCCCCGTGTCTGCGTGGGTTTCCTCCGGGTGCTCCGGTTTCCTCCCACAGTCCAAAGATGTGCGGGTTAGGTGAATTGGCCAATGATAAATTGCCCTTAATGTCCAAATTGCCCTTGGTGTTGGGTGGAGGTGTTGAGTTTGGGTAGGGTGCTCTTTCCAAGAGCTGGTGCAGACTCAAAGGGCCGAATGGCCTCCTTCTGCACTGTAAATTCAATGATAATCTATGATTAATCTAGGACAAAGGTTCGGCACAACATCGTGGGCCGAAGGGCCTGTTCTGTGCTGTATTTTCTATGTTCTATGTTCTATATACTGGAGCCTTCAAGGAGTTAACAATGGAGTTTATTGATGATAGGCAAAGGCAGTTAATGTGCTTTCTCATCGCATTCTTGAAGGTCTCTCAGCCAATCTATTAGTTGCCTAGTGGCACAGGCACGTTCTCATGTGTCGTATGCCATTTGCTCGTACATAAACCTGGAGATCATTGCCAGTAAGACGGGTGACATTGTCCAAAATGATGGATTCGAGAAGTCTATGAATGGCAAACAAAATCGCAAGGCATCCATCATGGGACCAAGGTGCATCAGTTCCTTTTGATGTACTGTCCCCAATGCTCAGTCCCTTGGTCAAACTGATCTGGTTTACCAACGGTCGGCATTTTCACTCAGGGTCTAAAAGATTCCCAACTCTTGCTGGAGCTTCTCTACTCTTTCAAATGCTCCCTCCCTCAATTCATGACATCTGTCTGGTGCGATCGAACACCTTTACCTTGCCGTCAGTGTGGTGACTCGAGACAAACATTGGAGTCCTCCAGTAATTCAGACAGAGGTTTACTGATGAAAGACAAAGACAGTTAAATAACAGACACAAAAAACAATGTAATGGCTCTGGGGTCCACACTGCCCAGGGTCCTACTCCCAAGGCCCCACGCAAACTCCTTATTGCCTGGGGTTTGCACAGTACCGCGCGATTGGCCCCAAGCCAGTCATGTGGTGAGTTGAGCACTGCCCCCTTAAAGGAGCCATGCTACCACAATCAACAAGGCTGCTTTTACTGAACTGGAAAGTCAACATGAAACAGTTTTGCGACTGCAATGATGGTAAGTTTGGCAAGTAGAGACATCCCACTATTTCTCACACTGAATGATGCAGCATTCAGCAAGGGGCAGTGTGCCCCACAACAGTTAAAGGTGCTGCTTTTGGACATCCCCATAATAGAGCCAGGTATTTAATCAACTAACAGCAGGTTACCCAATGCCCCACACAGAAGGAATGGGAAGATGGGGAAAAAATATGGGACACAGAAAAAGACTTTAAAAAGTTAATAAAATTATGGAATTCAGAGGAAACTAGACACCATGCAGGAATAAACAGCCCTATGGATTGACGCTGTATCCACCAGCTTTACATTCACCCCCTCTACCACTGGCACAGTGGCAGCAGTCTGCGCCATCAACAATCTGCACTGCAACAAATCACCAAGGATTCTTCAACAACACCTCCAAAGCTGTGACCCGGTGAATGGGGACACTACCACTGCATGTTCCCCTCCAAGCCACACACCATCCCAACTTGACAATCTATTGGCCTTTCATTCACCGTTAGAGTCTAATTCCCAGACTTTGCTGTGCATTTACCTACAACAGATGGGCTGCAGCGGTTGAAGAAGGCAGCCCACCACCTGCTCAAACGCAGTTAAGGGTGGGGGGTCAATATCCGCCTTGCCACTGATGCCCATAATAAAGAGACAACAGATTGCAAAAGCTCCATTTATAAATACATCTCATGAGCCCCATGGGTTTGATTACAGCCTTTAACTGGTTCTCTCATATTGCATCTATAATTTAAATATCAAAATCAAATGGACATTGCGAGTTCGGTTTCAGAGTTAGGACCGCCAATCCTATGGAATTTTCCAAAGTTACAATGACAGTCGTTCCTCGTGCTGCCTGTCGGTGTCACTCTGACATGAGTTTTCCATTCTAAAATGGGCAGTGAGCTGTCACAGCGAAGAGCCCAGTTCTGTCGCTAGGTGAACTTGACCATAAGACATAGGAGCAGAATTCGGCCACTCGGCCCATCGAGTCTGCTCCGCTATTCAATCATGGCTGATATTTTCTCATCCCCATTCACCTGCCTTCTCCCCATAATCCCTGATCACCTTATTAATCAAGAACCTATCTATCTCAGTCTTAAAGACACTCAGAGATTTGGCCTCCACAACCTTCTGCGGCAAAGAGTTCCACAGATTCACCACCCTCTAGCTGAAGAAATTCTTCCTCATGTCTGTTTTAAAGGATCGTCCCTTTAGACTGAGATGGTGTCCTCTGGTTCTAGTTTTTCCTACAAGTGGAAACATCCTACCCACCGACTCTATCCAGGCCTCACAGTATCCTGTAAGTTTCAATTAGATCCCCCCTCATCCTTCCAAAGACAAGCCCCCTCATTAACATCTTTACTTCACCGGCCTGCGGTAAAACTTAGGTTTATCTTTCAGTTTGCTTATGGCAGCAGTGGAGTAATCAGAATATGTTAATCGATTAATTCTACTCAATGGTTTGCTGAATTTCAGGAAAACACAGGATGCCAGTAAGTCACACAACGAGGCCCAGGTTAACATTGTGTGAAAGTAAAACAACTGCAAGAGTCTATACAATTAGTCAGTACGAGTGATGCGCAATCAATTACACTCAAGACGAAGTGATTCCATAACTGAAGGCTTTAATCTGCTAGATCCTTTTCCCCAGCAGCTTCGATACAGAAAGTGAAGGCTGCTGGGACGGCACCATCTCTTATACCCCGCCTTCAGGGCGGAGCTACGTAACACAGCCAATGGTAGACTCCTGGGTCTAACCAATGGTCATCAGCCTCTCAGGTACCACAATACCTGGTACTACCACATTCACCCCCTGTTAAAAAAGAGCCTGGCGGGGGTGGTGGCCAGCGTTAATAGTCGCCTTTATCATGGTATGTTCAGGTATGGAGGTACCGTGATGTTGAGGATATGTACAAAGTGTTCATAGTGCAGCAATCAGTCGATCGGGCGGCCTGGTCGTCCTTCTGGAGCGTCTGGGCTTCGGCGGTGATTCTGACGAGGATCCTGGCGGTTGCGACTCCAGGAGCGTGGTGTCGTCCTCCCTTGCAGCTTCGTCACCCCTAGGTGGCGCTGTAGAGGCAAAAGATTGACAGGGAGGGGGGGCGCCTGTAGGGGGCGTCGGTGGGTGGTCGGGCCTAGGCAGGAGCGGCGGGAGTACTGACCCTCCAGTGAGGTGCTGTGGGGGAGGTGGGGGTGGGGGCAATGGTTTGGGTGCGCGTGGGGTTCCGGCGGGCGCCAGGTCCAGAAGGGAGACTGTGTCTTGCCGGCCGTCAGGGGAAGCCCCGTAGGCGTACTGGGGGTTAGCGTGCAGCAGGTGGACCCTCTCGACCAACGGGTCCGACTTGTGCGCCCGCACGTGCTTCCGAAGCAGGATGGGTCCGGGTGTCGCTAGCCATGTTGGGAGCGAGGTCCCGGAGGTGGACTTCCTGGGGAAAACAAGGAGACGTTCATGAGGCGTCTGATTTGTGGCTGTACAGAGCAGCGACCGGATGGCGTGGAGGGGCATCGGGAGGACCTCGTGCCAGCGGGAGACCGGGAGATTCCTGGACTGTAGGGCCAGTAGAACGGTCTTCCAGACCGTTCCGTTCTCCCTCTCTACCTGCCCGTTTCCCCGGGGGTTGTAACTGTTCGTCCTGCTCGAGGCAATGCCCTTGCTGAGCAGGAATTGACGCAGTTCGTCGCTCATAAAGGAGGACCCCCAATCACTGTGTATGTATGCGGGGAAACCGAACAGTGTAAAGATATCCTGGAGGGCCTTGATGACGGTGGTTATGGTCATGTCTGGGCAGGGGATGGCGAATGGGAACCGGGAGTACTCATCAATCACGTTCAAGAAGTACGTGTTGCGGTCGGTGGAGGGGGGGCCTTTGAAATCCATGCTGAGGCGCTCAAAGGGACGGGAAGCATTTATCAGGGGTGCCCTCTCTGGCTGGTAGAAGTGCGGTTTGCACTCCGCGCAGATTTGGCAGTCCCTGGTGACTGTCCTGACCTCCTCGATTGAGTAGGGCAGGTTGTGGGTCTTGACGAAATGGAAAAAACGAGTGACCCCCGGGTGGCAGAGGTCCTCGTGGAGGGCTCGGAGGCGGTCCACTTGTGCAGTGGCACAAGTGCCGCGGGACAGGGCATCAGGAGGCTCATTCAGCTTCCCCGGATGGTACAAGATCTCGTAGTTGAAGGTGGAGAGTTCTATCCTCCACAGCAAGATCTTGTCGTTTTTAATCTTGCCCCGCTGTGCATTATCGAACATGAAAGCAACCGACTGTTGGTCCGTGTGGAGAGTGAATCTCCTGCAGGCCAGGTAATGCCTCCAATGTCTCACAGCTTCAACTATGTCTTGTGCTTCTTTTTCGACCGAGGAGTGGCGAATTTCGGAAACATGGAGGGTACGGGAGAAGAAAGCCACGGGCCTGCCCGCTTGGTTGAGGGTGGCGGCCAGAGCTACGTCGGACGCATCACTCTCGACCTGGAAGGGGAGGAACTCGTCGATGGCGCGCATAGTGGCCTTTGCAATGTCTGCTTTGATGCGGCTGAAGGCCTGGCAGGCCTCCGTCGACAGGGGGAAGGTTGTGGACTGGATTTGGGGTTGGGCTTTGTCAGCGTAATTGGGGACCCACTGTGCATAATAGCTGAAGAACCCGAGGCAGCGCTTCAGGGCCTTGGGGCAGTGAGGGAGGGGGAACTCCATAAGGGGGCGCGTGCGCTCAGGGTCGGGGCCTATGACTCCACTTCGCACTACGTAGCCTAGAATGGCTAGGCGGTCGGTGCTAAACACGCATTTATCCTTATTGTATGTCAGATTAAGGATTTTCGCGGTCTGGAGGAATTTGCTGAGGTTGGTGTCGTGGTCCTGCTGGTCATGGCCGCAGATGGTGACGTTATCCAGATACGGAAACGTTGCGCGTAAGCCGTACCGGTCAACCATTCGGTCCATCTCTCGCTGGAAAACCGAGACCCCATTAGTGACACCAAAGGGAACTCTTAAAAATTGATAGAGCCGCCCATCTGCTTCGAAGGCAGTGTACTTGCGGTCACTAGTGCGGAGGGGTAGCTGGTGGTAGGCGGACTTGAGGTCCACCGTGGAGAAGACCTTGTATTGTGCGATCCTGTTTACCAGGTCGGCTATACGGGGGAGAGGGTACGCATCTAGCTGCGTAAACCTGTTGATGGTCTGGCTGTAGTCTATGACCATCCTATGCTTCTCCCCGGTCTTTACCACCACTATTTGAGCTCTCCAGGGACTGTTGCTCGCTTCGATGACCCCTTCCCCCAGCAGCCTTTGGACCTCTGACCTGATGAAGGTCCGGTCCTGGGCACTGTACCGCCTGCTCCTGGTGGCGACGGGTTTGCAATCCGGGGTGAGGTTCGCAAACAGGGAAGGCGGGGCGACCTTAAGGGTTGCGAGGCCGCAGACTGTAGGGGGAGGTATAGGGCCGCCAAATTTAAAAGTTAGGCTTTGCAAATGGCACTGGAAGTCCAGCCCCAGGAGGGTAGCCGCGCAGAGGTGCGGTAGGACATACAGGTGGAAATTGTTGAATTTCCTGCCTTGGACAGTGAGGTTCGCTAGGCAGAACCCCTTTATCTCCACCGAGTGTGACCTGGAGGCCAGGGAGATCCTTTGATTTACAGGGTGGGTTACAAGTGACCAGCGCCTTACCGTGTCGGGGTGAACAAAGCTTTCCGTGCTCCCAGAGTCAATCAGGCACGACGTCTCGTGGACGTTGATGAGGACCGTCGTTGTAGCCGTTGCGAGTGTCCGGGGTCGACTTTGGTCCAGTGTCACCGAGGCCAGATGAAGCAATTGCGAGTTCTGGTCGGGCAGCGCGTAGGCGGCCGTGCTGGGGGCCTGGGGCCCCATCCAAGATGGCGTCACCCCTGGGTCGCACATGGTGTCCGGGGATGAAGAAGATGGCAGCGGCGTTGGACAAAATGGCGGCGTCCACCCGTCCAGCGTGGTGTCCGGGGGGCAAGATGGCCGCGCCCGTGGGTCGCATGTGGCGCTTGGATAGGGGGGTGGCGATGAGCGCTGGCCGGTCGGGGCCTGAAGGGGGGGTTGCCGCGGCGGTCCATAGTCGCTGGAGACCGCGGCCACGGCACGGGCCTGGCAGACCCCCACAAAGTGGCCCTTCTTGCCGCACCCGTTGCAGGCGGCGGTGCGGGCCGGGCAGCGCGGGAGGCACTCTGGTTTGATACGGAGATCCATCCTTCCAACTTAAGTTCTAGCAGATTAAATTGATGCGCAATCAATTACACTCAAGACGAAGTGATTCCATAACTGAAGGCTTTAATCTGCTAGAACCTTTTCCCAGCAGCTTCGATACAGAAAGTGAAGGCTGCTGGGACAGCACCATCTTTTATACCCCGCCTTCAGGGCGGAGCTACGTAACACAGCCAATGGTAGACTCCTGGGTCTAACCAATGGTCATCAGCCTCTCAGGTACCGCAATACCTGGTACTACCACAACGAGCTTAGTCTTTTTAACTTGAACTGTTGTAAATATCTCGCCACCTTTGGCTTTGTAAGTTTAGAGTTGAGTTCTTTAACCGATTTTTGTAGCTGTACCGTTTTTGTGACTTGAACCTGTAATGTGTTAGGCTATATCTTTAAAATTAACACACCATCTCTAGGCACTGATTTTTATATGTATTTCTTTAGATTTTATGTAACGTCTGTAACCCTGTAATTTCTGGAAGACTGTGCACCACTCTGCACTCCTTTACTATATTTCATTTAACTTGTACAAAGCACAGGCAGTTAAGAATTCTACAAGACACCAGGACATCAATTAAACATTTGGGTTACTGAGCCTGAATGTTAGTCAGCAATCCGAAACATCGCACTCGAATAGGCAAACACCAAAAGTAAAAGCAGACACCAAAACTACCCCTGAGGCCAAAACTACCCCTGACACCAAAACTACCCCTGAGGTCAAAACTAACCCTGAGGCCAAAGCTACCCCTGACACCAAAACTACCCCTGACACCAAAACTACCCCTGACACCAAAACTACCCCTGAGGCCAAAGCTACCCCTGAGGCCAAAACTACCCCTGACACCAAAACTACCCCTGACACCAAAACTACCCCTGACACCAAAACTACCCCTGAGGCCAAAACTAACCCTGAGGCCAAAACTAACCCTGAGGCCAGTTATCTCAGTGGCGAGTCACATAATTTTTTAAAAACAGGAACGGTACATTGAAAGAGACAGTTCTGACTTCCGGTTGCGGCGATGCGGAGCGAAGCCGCACGTTTCGGCAGCTCCCGCGACAACGGACTTTCGGGCTCTCTAGAGGAGCCCCAACGGAGTTTTTTCAGATTAATCCCGTGTGGGAAGGTGCAGTGAGGTCCCCCCTCACAGTATATGGCAGACATCAGCGGTGGAACGACGAGGAAAGAGGCCCTGGAGCAGAGACCAAAACGAGGGGGAAAGGCAAGATGGCGGAGGGCAGAGAGCGAGCAGCGTGGGGGCCAGACCAGCAGGAGTTCCTCAAGCGATGTGTGGAGGAGCTGAAAAAGGAGGTGCTGGCGCCAATGCTGTTGGCGATCGAGGGGCTGAAGGAGACCCAGAAGACCCAGGAGGTGGAGCTTCGTGAGGTGAATGATAAAGTGAATACCAACGAGGACGAGATCCTGGGCCTGGTGGTAAAAATGGAGGCGCACGAGGCGGTGCACAGGAGGTGGGCCGAGAGAATTGAGGTCCTGGAGAACAGGTCGAGGAGGAAGAACCTCCGGATTCTGGGTCTTCCCGAAGGAGTGGAGGGAGCTGACGCCGGGGCGTACGTTAGTACGATGCTCCATTCGCTGATGGGTGCGGAGGCCTCTCCGACCCCCCTGGAGCTGGAAGGGGCTCACCGGGTCCTGGCGAGGAGACCCAAGGCTGATGAGCCGCCAAGGGCGATAGTGGCAAGGTTCCATTGCTTCGCGGATAAAGAAAGTGTGCTGAGATGGGCCAAGAAGGTGCGGAGCAGTAGATGGGAGAACGCAGTGATCCGAGTATACCAGGATTGGAGCGCGGAGGTAGCAAAGAGGAGAGCTGGTTTCAACCGGGCCAAGGCGGTGCTGCATAAAAAAAGAGTCAGGTTCGG
The DNA here is from genome assembly GCF_047496885.1 of Scyliorhinus torazame. Taxonomy (NCBI): domain Eukaryota; kingdom Metazoa; phylum Chordata; class Chondrichthyes; order Carcharhiniformes; family Scyliorhinidae; genus Scyliorhinus; species Scyliorhinus torazame. The sequence continues at coordinate 24,564,112 of NC_092733.1, read as the reverse complement.
CATGCTGCAGCCTGCGCGACTGTGGGTCACTTATCAGGACCGACACCATTATTTTGAAACGCCAGAAGAGGCTTGGACCTTTATTCAGACGGAAAAACTGGACTCGAACTGAGGGGGTGTGGTTGTAAATATGGGTAAAGAATATTTCATGGGTGGGATGATGGATGGGGATGTGGGTAGAATTCTGGTTCAAATTCCTAAAATTTCCTTTTTTCTTTTCTGTAGACAAGATGATGATGATGGGGAATGTGGGCGTCGGTGCTGGAGGGAGGTGAGACTCGGGGATGAGGGAACTGGGATAATGGCCACAGCAGGAGGTGCGCCACAGGGGGCGGGGCTTTTTCCCACGCCAAAAGGGGGGGGGGTGGAGGAAGGTAAGGAGGAGGAGAGACTCCCACACGGGGAGATCAACGGGAAGGCGGGGGAAGCCGGGGTCAGAAGAAGTCAGCTGACTCACGGAAGTAATATGGGGGGAGCAAAAGAGCTAGATGTGGATCTAGCGGGGGGGCGGGGGGAGAGGGGGGGATTCTAGGGTTGCTGCTGCACTGTCCGAGGGGGAACTGAAAATGGAAGAGGTGGTCGGGGCGGGGGTTCCCCATCTGGGGGACTGGGGGGTGCGGGAGGCGCGAGCACGGAACTGGCCTAAGATAGGAGATGGCTAGTCGGCGGGGGTGGGGGGGGTGGTGGGGGGGGGGGGGGGGGGGGGGGGAGGGAGGTAGGTAACCCCCCAATCCGGCTGATCACGTGGAATGTGAGAGGCCTAAATGGGCCGGTTAAGAGGGCCTGAGTGTTCGTGCACCTAAAGGGATTGAAGGCAGACGTGGTCATGCTTCAGGAGACACATCTGAAGGTGGCAGATCAAGTCAGGTTAAGGAAGGGATGGGTGGGACAGGTGCTCCATTCGGGGCTGGATGCGAAGAATAGAGGGGTGGCAATACTGGTGGGAAAGCGGGTGTCGTTTAAGGCCAAGAAAATAGTAGCGAACAAGGGAGGCCGATACGTGATGGTGAGTGGTAGGTTGCAGGGGACGGAGGTGGTACTGGTGAATGTATATGCCCCAAACTGGGACGATGCTGGATTCATGAAACGGGTGTTGGGGCGTATTCCGGACCTGGAGGTAGGGAGTTTGATAATGGGTGGGGATTTTAACACGGTGCTGGACCCAGCATTAGATCGTTCCAGATCTAGGATGGGGAGGAGGCCGGCTGCGGCCAAGGTGCTTAGGGGGTTTATGGATCAGATGGGGGGAGTAGATCTGTGGAGATTTGCCAGGCCTTTGGCCAGAGAATTTTCTTTTTTATCCCACGTACATAAGGCCTACTCACGGATAGATTTTTTTGTTCTGGGCAGGGCATTGATCTCGAAAGTGGGGGGAATGGAGTATTCGGCCATAGCCATTTCAGACCATGCCCCGCACTGGGTGGAGCTGGAACTGGGGGAGGAGAGGGACCAACGCCCGTTGTGGAGGTTGGATGGGGGACTGCTGGCAGACGAGGAAGTGTGCGGGAGGGCGCGGGGGTGTATTGAAAGGTATCTGGAGGCTAATGACAACGGGGAGGTGCAGGTGGGAGTAGTATGGGAGGCGCTGAAGGCGGTGGTCAGGGGAGAGTTAATCTCCATCAGGGCTCACAGGGGGAAGAGAGAGGGCAGGGAAAGGGAGAGGTTAGTGGGGGAGATTTTAAGGGTGGACAGGAGCTATGCAGAAGCTCCTGATGAGGGACTACTCAGGGAGAGACGAAGTCTCCAGACGGAGTTTGACCTGTTGATCACAGGGAAGGCAGAGGCACAGTGGAGGAAGGCACAGGGAGCGATATATGAATATGGGGAGAAGGCGAGCCGGATGCTGGCACACCAGCTCCATAAGAGGATGGCAGCGAGGGAAATAGGTGGAGTCAAAGATGGCAGGGGAACTACGGTGCGGAGTGCAGGGAAAGTGAACGAGGCTTTTAAGGCCTTTTACGAGGAACTGTATAGGTCCCAGCCCCCGGGGGGAAAAGAGGGGATGCGGCGATTCTTGGATCAGTTGAGGTTCCCAAGGGTGGAGGTGCAGGAGGTGGCTGGTTTGGGGACACCAATTGGGGTGGAGGAGCTGGTTAAAGGACTGGGGAGCATGCAGGCAGGGAAGGCCCCGGGGCCGGATGGGTTCCCGGTGAAGTTCTACAGGAAGTATGTAGACCTGTTAGCCCCGTTGCTGGTAAGGACCTTCAATGAATCAAGGGAGGGGGGGGACCCTGCCCCCGACAATGTCGGAGGCGACGATCTCTTTGATCTTGAAGTGGGATAAGGACCCACTGCAAAGTGGGTCATATAGACCGATCTCGCTCCTTAATGTAGATGCTAAATTGCTGGCAAAAATGTTGGCTACGAGGATTGAGGACTGTGTCCCGGGGGTGATTCACGAGGACCAGACGGGATTCGTAAAGGGTAGGCAGTTAAACACTAATGTGCGAAGGCTCCTAAATGTGATAATGATGCCATCGGTGGAGGGAGAAGCGGAGATAGTGACAGCCATGGACGCGGAGAAGGCCTTTGATCGGGTAGAGTGGGAGTATCTCTGGGAAGCGTTGAGGAGGTTTGGGTTCGGGGGAGGGTTTATCAGTTGGGTTAAGCTCCTGTATAAAGCCCCGGTGGCGAGTGTGGTCACGAACCGGCGGAGGTCGGAGTATTTCCGGCTGCACCGAGGGACGAGGCAGGGGTGCCCCCTGTCGCCTCTGCTGTTTGCATTAGCAATTGAACCTTTGGACATGGCGTTAAGGGAGTCGGGGAATTGGAAGGGGGTGGTTCGAGGGGGAGAGGAACATCGAGTGTCGCTGTACGCAACCTGTTGCTGTATGTGACGGACCCAGTGGAGGGGATGGTTGAGGTAATGCAGATCCTACGGGAGTTTGGAGACTTTTCGGGCTATAAGCTCAATGTGGGAAAGAGTGAGCTCTTTGTGATCCATCCGGGGGACCAGGGAAGAGGGATAGACGACCTACCGTTGAGGAGGGCGGAAAGGAGCTTTCGATACTTGGGGATTCAGGTAGCTAGGAGCTGGGGGGCACTGCACAAACTTAATTTGAAGCGGTTGGTGGAACAGATGGAGGAAGATTTTAAAAGGTGGGACATGTTGCCACTCTCGCTGGCGGGTAGGGTACAGTTGGTTAAAATGGTGGTCCTCCCGAGATTTCTTTTTGTATTCCAATGCCTCCCAATTGTGATCACTAAGGCCTTTTTTAAGAGGGTAAGCAGGAGCATTACGGGATTTGTGTGGGCGAGCAAGACCCCGCGGGTAAGGAGGGGGTTCTTGGGGTGTAGCAGAGATAGAGGAGGGTTGGCGTTGCCAAATTTGGGTGGTTATTATTGGGCAGCCAACGTGGCAATGATCCGTAAGTGGGTGATGGAGGGAGAGGAGGCGGTGTGGAAGAGGTTGGAGGTGGCGTCCTGCAAAGGAACAAGCCTGGGGGTGCTGGTGACGGCACCGCTGCCGCTTTCGCCGACAAGGTATACCACAAGCCCGGTGGTGGTGGCAACACTAAAGATCTGGGAGCAGTGGAGACGGCACAAGGGTGCGACGGGAGCCTCGGTGTGGTCCCCGATCAGAGACAACCATCGGTTTGTCCCAGGAAGGATGGACGGGGGGTTTCGGAGCTGGCATCGGGCAGGGATTAGAAGAATGGAGGACCTGTTCATTGACGGGACGTTTGCGAGCTTAGGGGCGCTGGAGGAGAAGTATGGGCTACCCCCGGGAAACGCTTTCAGGTACATGCAAATGGGGGCATTTGTGAGGCGGCAGGTGAGGGAATTTCCGTTACTCCCGGCACAGGGGATTCAAGATAGGGTGATTTTGGGTGTATGGGTCGGAGAGGGCAAGGTGTCGGCGATATACCAGGAGATGAAAGAAGACGGGGAGGCTTTGGTAGAGGAGCTGAAGGGTAAATGGGAAGAGGAGTTGGGGGAGGAGATTGAGGAGGGGCTATGGGCTGATGCCCTAAGTAGGGTTAATTCCTCTTCCTCGTGTGCCAGGCTTAGCCTGATACAATTTAAGGCGGTTCATAGAGTGCATTTGACAGGGGCGAGGCTGAGTAGGTTCTTTGGGGTGGAGGACAGATGTGGGAGGTGCTCAGGAAGTCCGGCGAACCATGTCCATATGTTTTGGTCATGCCCGGCACTGGAGGGGTTCTGGAGGGGAGTTGCGGGAACAGTGTCTAAGGTGGTGAAATTCCGGGTCAAGCCAAGCTGGGGGCTAGCACTATTTGGAATAGTGGACGAGCCGGGAGTGCAGGAGGCGAAAGAGGCCGGCATTCTGGCCTTTGCGTCCCTAGTAGCCCGGCGAAGGATCTTGCTAATGTGGAAGGAGGCGAAGCCCCCCAGCGTGGAGGCCTGGATAAATGATATGGCTGGGTTTATCAAGTTGGAAAGGATAAAGTTTGCCTTGAGAGGGTCTGCGTAGGGGTTCTACAGGCGGTGGCAACCGTTCCTAGACCATCTCGCGGAGCGTTAGATGAAGGTCGGACAGCAGCAACAGCAACCCAGGGGGGAGGGGGGGGTGCAGGGAGGGGGGGGACATCGTTCGTGGGGGGGGGGGGGTTTCTCTGGGGGGCATTTGAGCAAGAAAAAACATGAACGATCCGGATACTGACATGTACAGGAAGAATCCAATTGACAAAGTTCTGTATCTTATTGACTTGCCATGTTCATGTCTTGCCACGTGAGTTCTTTTTCTTTTCTTTGTTACGGAGGGTGGGGGGTTGTTTGTAAGGTGGAAAATATTGTTATTGAAAAATTCTTAATAAAAACATATTTTTTTAAAAAAAGAAAGAGACAATTCTGTGAATAGTTAATACAATGGATAATCGTCCGTCACTAGAACCAATCAGAAACTGACCATGCCCCATCCAAGCCAATCAGAAACTGATTGTGCCCCACGCAAACCAATCAGAAACTGATTGTGCCCCACGCAAACCAATCAGAAACTGATCATGCACAAGTCATGTAGTTTAAAACGAGTTAAAAAGCACAAACTTGGGGCTATCAGGTCTGCTGAATTTGAAGACTGAAATGAAGATCACACCGAATGTCAGAGAATAGAGAAGGCCTTGTGTCGCTAAGTGTCCTGGGCTAAATTAGGAAGCAGGAACCACATGAAGACAGTAAAGTCGCTGCCCAGCTTTGTTTAATATCACTTTTGTTGCTTAATAAATGTTTCCGGAGTTACTTCACTAGATTATCTTCTCTTGTCTGAATTGTCTCAAAAGAACAAATTAGTAAGTGGAGGTTAAACTGCCCCAAAAACTTACCAGACTGTAGAGAAATATTGACTCTGAGAAAAAAAGGCTCACTCGCTGCAATAATATGCTGGGAGAGGTCTAGGTGAGTGTGGCACCACCGGCCCTCAGGGAAAGGGCCAAGGGAGCCCCTGGGAAGAAGTGTCATGGATGCCAGGCTAAGGTAAGTCTGGAAGTTTTCGGAGGAGTGAGATCGGGGACCTTAGGGATGGGCGGAGGGGCCGCCGGGTTTTGGAGACCAGGGTGCAGGCACAATGGAGGGAGGGGTAACAATCTGGGAGGAAATACCACCCATGCGTACAGGACACCCCCTAAAAGAAGGTACCCTCATCCCTTCCATTACGCCTTTTCACGTCAGATGGTGAAAAAACTTGCTCCACCTTCCACTGATTACCACATTATGGCTGTGGATGTGATAACAGGAGTTTATCAGGTGCTTAACTGTCTTTTATATGCAAAAATATACTTTATTTGTAAAATATCAGAAGGAATATGAGAAGCAGATACCATCAGGTAAGAAACTCGCTCAGAAAATGCACTGTTCACCAGTGGATAGCAGGACATGAAGAAGAGGAATCTTTCATCTTCTAATGCCCCATGCTTGGCTGGATTTTCTACTCAGGCTGAAAACCAGATCACCAAGAGCTTCAACAGAGCAAAAGAGAAGGAAATGATCTCGCAAAGAGATCAACCTGATAAGATCAGCCCACTTCTCCTTCCATATAAATGTGAGAAGTTTAATCTGACCATGTTTGATGTCTTATTTCTTCCTCTTTTCATATTTTGGCACTTACATAGTAAATCGGTTATCAGTATTTTGGTAGCAGGCAAGGGAATTCAGGATCCAATCAGATCAGTCAAGATCTTATTGAATGGTGGAGCAGGCAAGATGATCCGAGTGGTCCATTCCTACTCCTATGCTCTTACAGTGGTTAAATTATTGGATTAATAATCATTGTGTGGATCAGCACTAAACGGCGCCATAGCGAGGTCTCCCAGGCACAGCCGTTAGTTCCCGGGCTTCAGGAGAATTGGGCGTAAGCCCAGCAAGATCCAGATCGCAATGTCTCACGAGATCTCATTAGATCCTGCAAGGTGTTCTGAGCATTGCAAATCTCACGAGGGGCCTCACGTGATATTTACTGGCCTCATCGCGTCACTGAGTCGGGCGCAATGAGGCCATACGATCACGCCCCTAGTCTCAGTCACGGTAACCGTGAAGCTACTGGATTGTCATTAAATCCCTCCTGGTTCACTAATGCTCGTCAGGGAAGGAAATCTGCCATCCTTACCCAGTCTCACTAGGCATGGTTTCAGACCCACAACAACATAAGCAACTCTTAACTGGCTTAGCAATCGTTCCGTTGTATCAAAGTGACAACAAGAATTAAACAGAATGGGCCACCTAATGTCAACCTAAACACTGATCATGACAAAGGCGTTCCCAGTCCAGTCCACCCACAAATGCCACATGGGATATCCATCTTCTCCTCCTCCGGAGATACCCCACCACCACAGTCGGTCTCCAGCCAACTCCATTCACTCCATGTGACGTCAAGAAACAGCGGAGCACACTCGAAAGGTCCATTCACATCACTGCTGCAAAGTGAATGGGCTTCCTCATTCATCAGGTCTATGTCACGCAGCTGGTGAGGTAACAGCAGGTTCATCATTGCTCAGAGCTCTATAACAAAATGGAAATACATTCTTATGATTACATTTGGTAAGTTACTTCAAGTCTACAACAAACCTGTGGTACAGGATTTGACTGGACGAGGGCACAATGCAATGCTCCAATGGCTCAGTCAAATTGATTTGAGCCATGCAGACCAGAATGGGCTCAGTTTTGATTCTGGTCTTTGTGAAGCTAACTGGATAACAAAGGGCACTACAATTACCTTCAGACCTCCTGGGTTAACAAGAGGAAATATCAGCCAGGGGTTCTTTGCTACCCAGTGATACTTGTTGGCAACATATCAAAACCCATTTACCATCCCAGTCACCTTTGACACATTTGTGACTATATTTCTGGGCGAAACTATCCTCCTTGCCTTGAACACTGTGGAAAACCATTTCTGGTACTGGGCCCTCACCTTAATGCAAGATACAACAAGCAGTCAGTAATCCCAGAGAGTTTCCAATCTCATACTAAACCTGTGGCCTTGTCACCTTCTTATTAATCAGAATTAACCAGCTCTTGGTGTAAAATATGTGCAAAAGTTGCTATCATGTAATTGCAGGACTGTGACTGAAACTTTCTGAATTGGATTACACCGTCTTTGCTTCATTGTAATATTCCTCTGCTTGAATCCTACTTTATGACGGAATGTTTTCAGAAAGGTTCAGGATGATCGTATGAAATAGAAAATAAAACAACTCGGCATATTCATGACTTACAGAAAGAAAGAACGTTCTGGAAGGTCCCTGAAAATTGGAGGACTTGAGGGCGGCGCAAGGAAATGGAGAATTGGGCGGGCACCTAGAAAAGAGAAAGTTGGGAGGTGACCCGATAGATCTTTGAAATTATGAAGGGGTCCAATGGGTAGGTAAAGAGAAGGTGTTTCCACTTGTGAAAATGTCCAAAAGTAGAGGCCATCAATATAAAGTAGTCACAAATAAATCAGGGGAGATTTACTCCGAGAGTGGATCTCGCACCATCACGAGCATTTGTAATGATCAGCACCACTGGCAGCATCTTCCAAACCCACGAACTCCACCAAGAGTAGCACATACCTGGGAACACCACCATCTGCAGGTTCCTCTCCAAGTCAATCACGATCCTGACTTGGAAATATATCAGCTGTTCCCTCACTGTCGCTGGGTCTAAATCCTGGAACTCCCTCCCTAAAGGCACTGTGGGTGCACCACATGGATCGCAGCAATTCAAAAAGGTGGCTCACCACCACCTTCTCCGGGGGCAAATAGGGATTGGCAACAAATGCTGGCCTAGCCAACGATGCCAACAACCCATGAAGGAATATTTTTTTTAAATTAAGGAGAATCTGGGTAAACACATGAGAGAGAAAGGAAAAGAAGATGATGTTGTCCAGGGAGATGAAGTAAGTAACGGGGAGGAGGCTTGTGGGGAACATATAAATTGGTATGGATCTGCTGAAGAGAATGGCCTATTCCTGTGCTGTAAACTCAATGTAATACTATGATCAAGGATCTTACTAACTATGTAAATGGATCAAGCCAAGAATCCAGTTACAGCCCAGGACAAACACCAGCGAGGTGGCTTTAAATGTCAACATCCTGCAGTGAAGAGAGATCAGCGAGATATGGAACTGGCTGACGTACTCTGTAATGTCTTTGCAATTTTAGATGACATTGTATATCCACTACTGCCGTAATGATTTATCACCCATTGACTTGTCCTCCTAGAATCAAGAGTCACCACGACACAGAAGGAGGACATTCGGTCCATCCACTGGTGTGATGGTTCAATTTCATGGGTCCTGAGCCTTAGCATAGAACTGCCAACGTGCATTGGACGTATTTCCTCCAACTCCATCAGCTGTCAGAATCACAGGATTTCTACTGCGCTAAAGGTACCAGCTCTCCAAATGAGCAACTCACTTTGTGCCATTCTCTCATTTTCTCCCAGTAAGCCTGTACATTTTTCCTTTTCAGATAATGGTCTAATTATCTTTTGAAAGCCTCAATTGATCCAGCCTCCACCACACTCTCAGGCAGCCTAACCAGAGCCTAACCGCTCGCTGCGTGGAAAAGCCTTTCCTCGTGTCGCTTTTGTTTCTCTTGCCAATTAGCTTAAACCTGTGCCCTCTCATTCTTGATCCTTTCACCGATGCTAACAACAAGTTTGATCACCTTTGTAAAGGAATTAAGTATGAAGATTAAAGTTCCAATTTCACATAACAATGTGGGAACCAATTAAAAGAGAAAAAGGCTTACATTCATGTGGTACTGTTCACGCAGTCAAGATGTCCCAAAGCACTTTCACGTCAGTGAGGAATTGTCTTTTGAGTAGTTAGAGGTCACAGACTTAGGATAAGAGGTAGCAAATTTAAAACAGAATTGAGAAGAAACTACTTCTCCCAAAGGTTGTGAATCTGTGGAATCCGCTATCCCAGAGTGCAGTGGATGCTGGAATAGTGAATAAATTTAAGGAGGAATGAGACAGATTTTTAATTGGTAATGGGTTGAAGGGTTATGGAGAACGGGCAGTATGGTGGAGTTATGGCCAGGATGAGTTCAGCCGTGATCGAATGGTGGAGCAGATTTGATGGGCCGATTGGCCTAATTCTGCTCCGATATCTTATTATGATGTAATATAGTGCACGAAATATGGCAGCCAGTTGGCACACAGCAAGATCCGTCAAACAGCGATGTAATAATGGCCATGTGATTTGTTTTTTTCAATGATGCTTCCGTGAAATAGTACCAGGGGAGGAGGACCATCATCCGCTTCTCAAAGACAGCTCGGGATAGACAATAGTGCCCATGTCTCCACTAATGCCCGAATACCCCCAAAAATTCATTTCAGCAACTAACCACTCTTCAACATACGTATATGGTCATCAGCGAAAGCCCCTCACCGTCTCCAGTCATAGGTAAAGTGCAGCAATATATCATTTCCATGCCCACTAGACCAAGGCCAAATTTTCCTTATGCACACACAACACCCAGTAGTTGAGATTCCCTGGTTTATATCCACAACACACACAACAGATAGGGCCATGTCAGAGCCACAAGGCATTGTGTGAACTGAACATTCCACAGGAGTGTGTCTGTCACTCAGCATCATCACTTCACCAATGTGACGGGTACACTTTATGTGGTGTAAAGCACTAATGTAAATAGAGAGGGTACATCATTAGTGATGTAGAATCACATGACAGGAGTATGCTGGGTGATAGTTCTATGTGAAGCCTCGTGCGCACCCTGTATTGTACATGGTTAGCAAAATGTTTATTGAGAGTTGAAGGGTACCAACAGCTTCGCCTCCAGCAGTCGTCATTGATCCTAATCAAAGACAACCAAAGCTGGGACCCACAACGATGATACCAGATTTTATAATGTCAAAAATGTATTTTGGTGTCCCAAAGTCCCTTCCCACAGAACTTCCAGGGGTTGAATGACCTGAAACATTCTGCATTGATACTTAGTCATGAAAATAATCAGAGGTGTTGACAGAGCAAGACAAGAATTTACCCGTTGTTACTTTTCTGGTGACTGCACTTCGGTAGATATCTATAAAGCTGTCCTTTGCCTGGAGTTTGACTCAATCAGCCACTGAAGCATTTTCCCCTCGAAAGGTTCGTATTTATGAATCGCGTAAGAAGTCTTACAACACCAGGTTAAAGTCCAACAGGTTTGTTTCGAATCACTAGCTTTCGGAGCGCTGCTCCTTCCTCAGGTGAACGAAGAGGTATGTTCCAGAAACATATATATAGACAAATTCAAAGATGCCAGACAATGCTTGGAATGCAAGCATTAGCAGGTGATTAAATCTTTACAGATCCAGAGATGGGGTAACCCCAGGTTAAAGAGGTGTGAATTGTACCAAGCCAGGACAGTTGGTAGGATTTTGCAGGCCAGATGGTGGGGGATGAATGTAATGCGACATGAATCCCAGGTCCCGGTTGAGGCCGCACTCATGTGTGTGGAACTTGGCTATAAGTTTCTGCTCGGCCATTCTGCGTTGTCGCGCTTCCCGAAGGCTGCCTTGGAGAACACTTACCCAGAGATTGGAGGCTGAATGCCCTTGACTGCTGAAGTGTTCTCCGACTGGAAGGCAACATTCCTGCCTGGTGATTGTCGCGCGATGTCCGTTCATTCGTTGTGGCAGCGTCTGCATGGTCTCGCCAATGTACCATGCTTCGGGACATCCTTTCCTGCAGCGTATGAGGTAGACAACGTTAGCCGAGTCGCACGAGTATGTACCGCGTACCTGGTGAGTGGTGTTCTCATGTGTAATGATGGTATCCATGAAGATAATCTGGCACGTCTTGCAGAGATTGCCATGGCAGGGTTGTGTGGTGTCGTGGTCACTGTTCTGAAGGCTGGGTAGTTTGCTGCAAACAATGGTTTGTTTGAGGTTGCGCGGTTGTTTGAAGGCAAGTAGTAGGGGTGTGGGGATGACCTTGGCAAGATGTTCATCTTCATCGATGATGTGTTGAAGGCTGTGAAGAAGATGTCGTGGTTTCTCCGCTCCGGGAAAGTACTGGACGATGAAGGGGATTCTGTCGGTTGTGTCCCGTGTCTGTCTTCTGAGGAGGTCGGTGCGGTTTTTTGCTGTGGCGCGTTGGAACTTTCGATCGATGAGTCGAGTGCCATATCCCGTTCGTACGAGGGCATCTTTCAACGTCTGTAGATGTCTGTTACGCTCCTCCTCGTCTGAGCAGATCCTGTGTATACGGAGCGCTTGTCCTTAGGGGATGGCTTCTTTAATGTGTTTAGGGTGGAAGCTGGAGAAGTGGAGCATCGTGAGGTTATCCGTGGGCTTGCGGTAAAGCGAAGTGCTGAGGTGACCGTCCTTGATGGAGACGAGTGTGTCCAAGAATGCAACTGATTTTGGAGAGTAGTCCATGGTGAGTCTGATGGTTGGATGGAACTTATTGATGTCATTGTGTAGTCGTTTCAGTGATTCTTCGCCGTGGGTCCAAAGGAAAAAAATGTCATCCATGTATCTGGAGTATAACGTCAGTTGAAGGTCCTGTGCGGTGAGTAGGTCCTGTTCAAACTTGTGCATGAAGATGTTGGCGTATTGGGGTGCGAATTTGGTCTCCATGGCTGTTCCGTGCGTCTGGATGAAGAACTTGTTATCGAAGGTGAAGACGTTGTGATCCAGAATGAAGCGGATGAGTTGCAGAATTGCGTCTGTAGATTGGCAGTTGTCGGTGTTGAGTACTGAGGCGAAGAATCACTGAAACGACTACACAATGACATCAATAAGTTCCATCCAACCATCAGACTCACCATGGACTACTCTCCAAAATCAGTTGCATTCTTGGACACACTCGTCTCCATCAAGGACGGCCACCTCAGCACTTCGCTTTACCGCAAGCCCACGGATAACCTCATGATGCTCCACTTCTCCAGCTTCCACCCTAAACACATTAAAGAAGCCATCCCCTATGGACAAGCTCTCCATATACACGGGATCTGCTCAGACGAGGAGGAGCGTAACAGACATCTACAGACGTTGAAAGATGCCCTCGTACGAACGTGATATGGCGCTCGACTCATCGATCGACAGTTCCAATGCGCCACAGCAAAATAACTTCCGACCTCCTCAGAAGACAAACACGGGACACACCCAACAGAATCCGCTTCGTTGTCCAGTACTTTCCCAGAGCGGAGAAACTACATCTTCTTCGCAGCCTTCAACACGTCATCGATGGGATGAACATCTTGCCAAGGTCATCCCCACACCCCTACTACTTGCCTTCAAACAACCGCGCAACCCCAAACAAACCATTGTTTGCAGCAAACTACCCAGCCTTCAGAACAGTGACCACGACACCACACAACCCTGCCATGGCAATCTCTGCAAGACGTGCCAGATCATCGACATGGATATCATCATTACATGTGAGAACACCACCCACCAGGTATGCGGTACATACTCGTGCGACTCGGCCAACGTTGTCTACCTCATACGCTGCAGGAAAGGATGTCCAGAAGCGTGGTACATTGGCGAGACGCTGCCACAACGAATGAACGGACATTGCGTGACAATCACCAGGCAGGAATGTTCCCTTCCAGTCGGGGCACACTTCAGCAGTCAAGGGCATTCAACCTCCGATTGAGAGTTGGGCTGATGATCGATAAATGAGAATATGGCTCAAGCAGGCTCAAGCTATAGAATGACGTAGTCTGGCGCTAGAATCAAACTTTAGGGGAAAAACAAAATGTTAGATAAAGCTTTGTGTGAAGGAATGCCAAGACAGGCTGAGGTCACTTGTTTTTGAACCAGACAAATTGCAGTAACGGCCTTGGGAATGTAAGGTGTTCGGGCAATTCGGCCTTTTTGGAACTGCCCAAGAATAAAAACTCAGAGACTGTAAACTGACTTTTCAGCCAAGAGAACGGAACCAGTTTTCCCAGCAGGCTTGGTCCGCTGAGCTGAGTAGGGACATAAGTATTTACAAACCCCCCCCCCCTAGGAGCTACAAGGAAGAAGGAGCCAGACAACGAGATAACATCAAAACACAGACAAAGGGGCACGGGAATACACAGGAGGCCTGCCTGCAAGCAGGACAATGGGATGGTCATAGCCCCATGCAAATGTAAATGACCTGGCCTCCACCAGAGCAGAATCCAATTAACACCCCATCAACATAGCGAGGTGAGAATAGCAGCCATCTCCGGAGCAGCTGGAAGACACTGAAATTCTTCACAAGAGAGCTTAACCTCGTTATCCTAGAAAACAGACTGTCTGGGTTCAGTATATTGCGCTGGAAAAGCCCCTTGAAGATAAGCGGTAGAAAAAACCAAGTTGGAGGCGGACCTGGGGGAGGTACTCCAATCTTGACAGAAGCTACCGGCAGAAACTCACTGGGAGGAGGGGGGCGGAGCCAGCGCCAAATTCAAATCGCGGACGGTAGAAAAAACCAAGTTGAAGGCGGACCTGGGGGAGGTACTCCAATCTTGACAGAAGCTACCGGCAGAAACTCACTGGAAGGAGGGGGCGGAGTCAGCGCCAAATTCAAATCGCGGACGGTAGGAAAAAAACCAAGTTGGAGGCGGACCTGGGGGAGGTACTCCAATCTTGACAGAAGCTACCGGCAGAAACTCACTGGAAGGAGGGGGCGGAGTCGGCGCCAAATTCAAATCGCGCAGGTCTGCCTGGCTGGAAGGAGCGGACCTGCGAGGAATACCCGGAAACATACAGCTCTGACCGGCTCAAAGGGGGCGGGACCAGCGGGAACTTTAAACCTTACCTTTTCAATGCAAAAGGGGCTGGCCGAACACAGGACAAAGCCAGGTAAAACAATATAAAAGGGGCTGTGTTTTCGATTGGGGGTCTCTTCGTTCTTGGCTCGACCTCTGCACCCCTGACTTGACCTCTGCAGCCTGTGACCGTAAGTACCCTGCAGCAGCTTGCGAAACTCCCTTGACTTTAATAGTGGTTGAGGCTTTGGGGAAGGGAACTTGTTTTGTGTCTTGTGCTATTGCTAAAACTGTGTAATCATAAGATTTTTCGTTGTGTCCGTTATAGTACTTTTTGAATAGACTTAGTTTGTGTTAGAGTTTAAGATTTTATTATATTTTCTTCTGTTGATGATTTTGACCTGGGTTTTGCAATAAACCTTGATTTGCTGATAATTGGAGTCGTTTAAATTCTTCAATCTTTCACCAGCGATCTCTGACCAAGTCATTGTTAAAATATTCCTCACCTTAATTCCGGGTTCAAGAATCAAGGGTCATCTTGAGCGATTCACTCAGGACAGACTGCTGGTTAGGTAATAAACAGCAGCGTCCTATTCTCTCTCTTGGGAAAGCTACTCTAGCGAAGTAGGAACCGGGTGGGTGTTGCACCACCGGCAAGAGAGAGAATCACCTGGGTATTGGTAGGGGTGTGGAGATCTGTGTGATATAAGCCTCAGGCTGCCGGTTAGGGATAAACGGCAGGCTTGATTCAGTGCTCTCTTCAGTGGAAGTGTCCCAGTGCGGCATTCCCTGGCCTCTGAAGTTTCAGTGCCAGCTGGAGAGAGACACACACAGATACTCAAACCCCAGATATCGGCCCAGTAGTGGAGTAGCAGAGATGGCACCCTCTACAATGGCGACCGCGGCAGGACCCCGGTGGTTTGGAGTATGTGACTTGGCAGAGGGGGTGAGGGAACGAAGTAAAATGGAGGAGAGAATCTCCTCGTATTTGTGGCAAAAGGTCAACCTCACCAAACCTTGGGTCTCAGAACTAATCAATGCGGAGCAACCGGCAATGGCAGCGGCTGCATGGACAGAAAGTAAGGCGCACAAAAAGCACTTGGCGAAGGCAGTTTGGCTGGTTTGCCTGTCCGAGCAGGTAGTCAAAACAGAGCAAAGGGTCGAAGAGTTAGAGCAGGAGTTGAGAGAAGTGAGGGCCAGCGCAGGGGACAGCGCTAGCGCAGCGGAACGACTGCGGGAGGAATTGGCAGAAATGAAACAGGAAAGCGAGTCTAACCGGTGTGAGAAGGACTATCTCCACTGCCAGATAGTGGAGGGTAAAGAAAAGGAACGGAGGCTCCAGGAACTCTATGCTCGGAGTACAGAGCAGTGTAGGAAGCTGGAGGGGAAGTTTCGGGACATCCAGGCAGCGTACCGGGTGGCTCGCGAGGAAGTAGGGGACTGTGCCCATGGGCCGTGCCAGGCACGAATAACGGAGTTGGAGGAGGCCTTGTCCAAGGTCAGGGGACAGGTACACCTGGTAGGTCCAGGGGGGTTCCCAAGGGGCAAGGTGCTCCTCGCAGCGGATGATTCCCCACAGGCCAAGGGGAATAGACCGCCTCCTGAGGCACCGGGATCGTGCCCGGGTCGGCAGGCGGGGAACGGACTGCACGTTCAGGGGCAAGTCCAAGGGGGGTCGGCAGGGTACCCCCAGCTGGAGGCGTGTCCGCCTGGTTTCGTATGTGGGTCCCCATGGGATGGGGACAGACCGCTGCCTGGGATGCCGGTGATGGGGCCGGGTCAGCAGGTAGGGTTTGGACCGCCCGGTCAGGGGCAGGTCCAAGGGGGGTCAGTGACGTATCCCCAGATAGCAGCGTCTCCTATATGGGTAGCTAGCCCGGGGACAGGGGGGCAGGAGAGCTGGACAGTGGGGAGGAGGAGCAGGAACCCCAGGTAGGGCAGATGTGCCCTGTCAGGCAAAGAAGGTATGGTCCCCCGGCGGGGATGGCAAATAGGGGACCGGTTGAGGGCGACGTTATCGTTCCTCATGGGGCATCCGCGCTCAGGGGGATGGTGGCCCACGTTCCCAGACTAACTCCAAAAGGGGATCCGTCGCTTCATTTTATGGAGGTGGAACAGGCAGCCAGCATCAATGACTGCGACGAAGGGGAGCAAATAAGGATGCTCCTGATGACCCTAGATGCACAGCTATGCAGGACAGTGACCTCTGGGAATGGGGGAAGACCTGACACATGGGCGGCAGCACAGACTGCTGTTCTGGAGGCGATGGGCTTGAATCTGGGGAGCCCTTTCATGAGGGTGGGGGAAACCAAGCAGCAACCAGGGGAATCTCCCACCATGTTCGCAGACAGACTGTGGACTGTCTATATGGAGGCATGCGGGGTTCCCGCGGATAGACGGAATTTAGGGGAAAGAACCGCCCACTGGCTGAAGACCCTAGTTGCCAACTGTCTCCCTAACGTTAGGGCAAAAGCCGAACACTGGTTCGACCCGCAGACCCCGGCCTTTAATGAGGAAGAGGTCCTTAGGAAACTTACCCTCGCATATCGTAATGGGGAGAGGGGTGAGGACAAGCCCCTTAAGGGTAGGGTGCATGAAATCGCGCCAGCAGCCCCTAAGAGAGAGTGGAAGCATGAGGAATACTTATGCTACGGGTGTGGGAAGGCCGGGCATTTCAAGAGGGAATGTAAAAACCCTAGCAAGGAGGAGAGGGCTCCCGCAGTAGAGAGTCAGACCCCGGCGGCAGGAGCAGCTGCCCCGGAAACCTTTGAGGTAAAGAAACTTTTAGCCTTTTTGCAGAGCCTAGCAGCTGGGTCGGGACAGGTGGCAATGGCAACGGGCCAGGGCCTGCCCGCACCCACACCACAAGAACCCGTATGACTACCCAGGGAGCAGCCTCAGGAAAAAGGGAGCGCAGGGGTAGTTCTAGCCCCAGACCCTGGTCCGGTCCAGGTGCAGGGTCCCATTCTGGAGGCTGCCTCAGCGGCTATTTGCAGTTTAAATCCCTTAAGGTGGGACCCATGCGAACGCCACATCAGTCAATTTAAATTGTTCCACCCCATAAGGGCAAGAAAGAGCAAGGTGGGGGGAAGACTGGGGGTGGTAGTGGAGAAACCCCCCGTAGAATTAACAACGGTGGGGGAGGTCCCTGACTCCACGATCACACAACCGGTGACAAGGTGCTGTCCCGAAGGGGCAGTCCCAAAGAGACCGACAGTGCTGCAAGCACCCAGCCCAGGGACAGTAACGATTCCCAAGCCCTTACCTGTGGGTCAGGTGGCCTGCCTTAGTATAGAGGCTAAGGAGGCGGAGGAAGTGGAGGTATCACCTTGGGCTTGGGAACCAGTCAGGGGACGAAGGAGCAATCGGGTCTCCAAGCCCCCGGTAAGATGGTCCCCATCACACCTCCCTGTCACCCGGTCCCGCAGTAAGGGGGCCCGAGTAGAAGGGAGCGATGAGGGATCACCGAACCCTGTTGGGAAAGGAGAGGCAAGGGGCAGCCCGAACCCCCGGGAGGGGACGGTCTGGCCCGAGCCGTTGGACCAAACAGGTGAACTGCCCCAGTTTAGCGGGGCACAGTTTTAATTTGGCCACCCGGAGACGGGTGGCATTGTATATAGCATTCCCCCCCTGTTAGTTCTAATTAGTGTGTAGTCGTGTGTGAAGTATTTAGGATCGTGGGAACACAGAAGCGCCTAGTGCAATGGTAAAATGATGAAGCAACAGGCACTAGGACCCTGGTGCAGCCGGGCTGTAAACACAGAATCACAGACAGGCTGCGGCAACTTCAAAGCGGGAGCTGCTGCTGCCGCTGGATAGAACCCATGCACTTTAAGGTAGGTAGTTCTGTGGAGGCAAGGATGTGTTTTGTTTTTTACAGATGGGGCACCCGACGATGTGGAGTTTGATGATCTTGGCGATGGTGGGACCAGAGGCGAGACAGAAGAGTCCTTCGACTGACCGGGTTAGGGTGACTGAGGGCAGGCGGGTGTGTTTAACCTGTGAGGGGGACGTTCCTTTGGGGAGATGGTGGTGGCCCAGGAAGCTGAGGCTGGACATGAGGGATCGGTCCTCGGACTGGGAACGCCCGGACACCAACACCTACCGGACCATCACGGGGTCACCGGGTAGGATCACCGTTTGCTGGGATAAGTGGTGGGCTTCTGACCAGGGCATTTATTTGTGTTCATGGGGATCTACCAAGGCATGTCCACAAGGGGCATTAATCACTTTTGTAAGGTGGTGGCAGAACCCAGGGAACGGGATAAATTGACCGCAGTGGGGAGGGATGTGTAACGCCCAGGGAAGGGATGACTGTAGAAGCTACCGAACTGCTGGTTCAGGTAAAGCGACCCCTGCCCACAGCCCAACCGATCGACCCTCACAACTGTCCGATCACCACCAGGGGGGGGCCTGAGAATGGTTTAGTGTTTGCCCCCACAAAGAAAATGTTGTACAGGGGGTACATTATGCTGTCGCCTCAGTTGGACTAAACCTCTCAGCTGCAGGTATCGACGATGGAGGAAAAATGAAGAGCCTTCAACGGGAAGAACCGAAGTGCAGCCAAGAAAGGAGGATCCTTGGTGAAATAAAGAGATGCAATTGTAAATAGTTGTATGGATTCGCGGGTTTCAGTTACTTGATTGTGATATATGTACAGGGACCCTTACGTTTGGGGTTCCGGTGAAATGTGTACTTGATTGTGATATATGTACAGGGACCCTTACGTTTGGGGTTCCGGTGAAATGTGTATAGGTTACTGTGTGTTTGAATTAAGTATGGTCTTGTCTTTCCCTTTCATTGAAATCAGGGGTAGCCTAGATTAAGGGAACTGTCTTGGGAATTGTAATTTCGCATGTTGTTGGGGGGGGGCCTACGGTCCACACAAGAGGAAATGATTGCCCTTCACCTGTGTCGATACGGTCCAAGCAGGTAGGGACGTATCGAAGGGGCATCTGTAAGGTGTTCGGGCAATTCGGCCTTTTTGGAACTGCCCAAGAATAAAAACTCAGAGACTGTAAACTGACTTTTCAGCCAAGAGAACGGAACCAGTTTTCCCAGCAGGCTTGGTCCGCTGAGCTGAGTAGGGACATAAGTATTTACAAACCCCCCCCCCCCCTAGGAGCTACAAGGAAGAAGGAGCCAGACAACGAGATAACATCAAAACACAGACAAAGGGGCACGGGAATACACAGGAGGCCTGCCTGCAAGCAGGACAATGGGATGGTCATAGCCCCATGCAAATGTAAATGACCTGGCCTCCACCAGAGCAGAATCCAATTAACACCCCATCAACATAGCGAGGTGAGAATAGCAGCCATCTCCGGAGCAGCTGGAAGACACTGAAATTCTTCACAAGAGAGCTTAACCTCGTTATCCTAGAAAACAGACTGTCTGGGTTCAGTATATTGCGCTGGAAAAGCCCCTTGAAGATAAGCGGTAGAAAAAACCAAGTTGGAGGCGGACCTGGGGGAGGTACTCCAATCTTGACAGAAGCTACCGGCAGAAACTCACTGGAAGGAGGGGGCGGAGTCGGCGCCAAATTCAAATCGCGCAGGTCTGCCTGGCTGGAAGGAGCGGACCTGCGAGGAATACCCGGAAACATACAGCTCTGACCGGCTCAAAGGGGGCGGGACCAGCGGGAACTTTAAACCTTACCTTTTCAATGCAAAAGGGGCTGGCCGAACACAGGACAAAGCCAGGTAAAACAATATAAAAGGGGCTGTGTTTTCGATTGGGGGTCTCTTCGTTCTTGGCTCGACCTCTGCACCCCTGACTTGACCTCTGCAGCCTGTGACCGTAAGTACCCTGCAGCAGCTTGCGAAACTCCCTTGACTTTAATAGTGGTTGAGGCTTTGGGGAAGGGAACTTGTTTTGTGTCTTGTGCTATTGCTAAAACTGTGTAATCATAAGATTTTTCGTTGTGTCCGTTATAGTACTTTTTGAATAGACTTAGTTTGTGTTAGAGTTTAAGATTTTATTATATTTTCTTCTGTTGATGATTTTGACCTGGGTTTTGCAATAAACCTTGATTTGCTGATAATTGGAGTCGTTTAAATTCTTCAATCTTTCACCAGCGATCTCTGACCAAGTCATTGTTAAAATATTCCTCACCTTAATTCCGGGTTCAAGAATCAAGGGTCATCTTGAGCGATTCACTCAGGACAGACTGCTGGTTAGGTAATAAACAGCAGCGTCCTATTCTCTCTCTTGGGAAAGCTACTCTAGCGAAGTAGGAACCGGGTGGGTGTTGCACCACCGGCAAGAGAGAGAATCACCTGGGTATTGGTAGGGGTGTGGAGATCTGTGTGATATAAGCCTCAGGCTGCCGGTTAGGGATAAACGGCAGGCTTGATTCAGTGCTCTCTTCAGTGGAAGTGTCCCAGTGCGGCATTCCCTGGACTCTGAAGTTTCAGTGCCAGCTGGAGAGAGACACACACAGATACTCAAACCCCAGATATCGGCCCAGTAGTGGAGTAGCAGAGATGGCACCCTCTACAGGAATGGGTGCACTAGGCTTAAAGATAATTATAATTGAGGGGGGCTGAATTATAATTGAGCTGAGAGCACAGATAGGAATGTGAGGGAGCTGCCCTCAGAAATGAGCCAAAAACTGTATAAGAACTGCTGTTAGATGTATTGACTTTGGCTTGCTATTGTGACTCTTGAGAGACACAGTGGTCCTAGCCCCGGAGCCGAGAAATAAACAGCTGTTAAAGTTACGAGGTGTTCGACTGATCATTTCATCCGAACTGGCTGCAAAAGAATCTTCACGATCTCCGGGTAAGCGTTCTCCAAGGCGGCCTTCGGGACGCGCGACAACGCAAAATGGCCGAGCAGAAGCTTCATAGAAACTACAGTGTCGAAGGAGGCCATTCGGCCCATCGAGTCGGCACCGGCTCTTGGAAAGAGCACCCTACCCAAGTTCTGCACCTCCACCCTATCTCCATAACCCAGTAACCCCACCCAACCCAACACTAAGGGCAATTTTGGACACTAAGGGCAATTTATCATGACCAATCCACCTAACCCGCACATCTTTGGACTGTGGGAGGAAACCGGAGCACCCGGAGGAAACCCACGCACACACGGGGAGGATGTGCAGGCTCCGCACAGACAGTGACCCAAGCCGGAATCGAACCTGGGACCCTGGAGCTGTGAAGCAATTGTGCTATCCACAATGCTACCGTGCTGCCCCCTTATAGCTTATAGCCAAGTTCCGCACACATGAGTGCGGCCTCAACCGGGACCTGGGATTCATGTCACATTACATTCATCCCCCACCGTCTGGCCTGCAAAATCCTACCAACTGTCCTGGCTTGATACAATTCACACCTCTTTAACCTGGGGTTACCCCATCTCTGGATCTGTCAAGATTTAATCACCTGCTAATGCTTGCATTCCAACCATTGTCTGGCATCTTTGAATTTGTCTATATATATGTTTCTGGAACCTACCTCTTCATTCACCTGAGGAAGGAGCAGCGCTCGAAAGCTACTGATTCAAAACAAACCTGTTGGACTTTAACCTGGTGTTGTAAGACTTCGTACTGTGCTCACCCCAGTCCAACGCCGGCATCACCACTTTATGAATCTACAAAGAGAAGGAAAGAAGGTCTGTAATTGTTTTCTGTCAGACTGAGGTTTACTCACAAGACGATGAACCTCTGCATTCAATACATTTAAAAGTTCTCAGGGAGAGGTTTAAAAAAATCAACTCGTGCCTTTTATCACCTCAGGGCACCAAAGCATTTCCAAATAATTAAGTACTTTTTTGAGTGTAGTCAAGGCGGTAAAATATGAAATGCGGCAATCACTTTGCAAACAGTAAGCTCCCAAGAAAGGCAATGCGGTAAATGAAGCAGTTGAGGCTCCTTCATTAAATGTTTGTAAGATAAAGATGGATCGTTTTTTGAAGAATAAAGGGATTAAGGATTATGGTGTTCGGGCCGGAAAGTGGAGCTGAGTCCACAAAAGATCAGCCATGATCTCATTGAATGGTGGAGCAGGCTCGAGGGGCCAGATGGCCTACTCCTGCTCCTAGTTCTTATGTTCTTATAATCTGTCTTTTTCAGATTTTCTTTGAGCAATAAATGTTGGCCAGGGCACCAGGGATAACGTGTCTGCTCTTCCTCAAAACAGTAATTTTTTAATAATCTTTATTAGTGTCACAAGTAGGCTTACACTAACACTGCAATGAAGTTACTGTGACAAGCCCCTAGTTGCCACACTACGGGGCCTGTTCAGGTACACAGAGGGAGAATTCAGAATGTCCAATTCACCTAACAAGCACGTCTTTCGGGACTTGTGGGAGAAATCCAGAGGAAACACACGTAGACACAGGGAGAACGTGCAGACTCCGCATAGACAGTAATCAAGTCGGGAATGGAGCCCTGGTCCCTGGCGCTGTGAAAGAACAGTGCTAGCCACTGTGCTACTGTGCCGCCCATTGACAGACATGTATGAACATTCTGTATATTCAGATACATAGATGGTACATTTCGCCTATCGATAGACGTGTTGAGAACTGAGGAGTGAAGAGGGGAAAGACGCACTTCGTAACCAGCCAGTTCTGAATCTGAACTCTTAGTGGGAGAAATTGGCCTTCACCAATAGTGCAAAACATGCTCTCAGCCAGTTGCCAGATCCATTTTGCACCGTCCCATAATAATAACAAAAGACTAACAGCCTTGTTTTGCATTACTGGCAAAGACCAAGTTTCACCCCCAGAGTGCTAGGCGCTGGCAATGGGGCACTGTTCAATTCCCTAAAACACATGTCGCTCCCTCGATGGTTACAAAGCTTCACTGAAGTGTATCCCACACGGTTATTGCCATTTTATCTGGAATGGTCATTTTGTTCTGGTAAAATGCCTGAACCCGTTGGTCCCAGTGAATGAAGCTGTACTGCTTCGTGTTAAATTGCTTGTGGTTTGTGAAGACATTTAATTGCGAAATTAAAAAGGACGAAAAGCAAATGAGGACAATGCACAGATTTATTTCTATTCATTGTCAGGTGAGGCTGGAAAAGGTCAACACTTATTGCCGATCTCTGGTTGCCTTGAGTAAAATTAATGTGCGTATATAGTGCCTTTCATTAGTACAGGACTTTCCAAAGTGCTTTACAGATGATAAAGTACTTTGAAATGTAGCCACTGTTGTAATGTGGGAAATGTGACAATGTGGTAATGGCCGAAGTTGCAAACAGACTCGCTTAATCTCAGACTGTTGCCCGAGGATAGCCGGAATCGGTAACAAAGGAGTTTAAAGCAGGGACCAAAAACAACGGGCGGAATGTTGTTGGCTTTTGACAAAGTGTCAACTGGGGCAGGAAAAGCGGAGTGTATCCCGTCGGCTGCACTGCCGGCTTTTCCTGCCATATCTTTCGAAACTTTTTCCAGAAAAAGGTATGGGCCATGTCCCACAATGTCACGTTGTCGGGCCACCCCCCATCACTATCTTCTGCCTCCACAGGCACCCCTCCCACGTGTACCATCTACAAGATGCACTGCAGTAACTCGCCAAGGTTCCTTAGACAGTACCTTCCAAACCCACGAACACCATCATCATCAGGAGCAGCAGATACCTGGGAACCCTACCACCTGGAAGTTCCTCTCAAAGTCACTCACCACCCTGACTTGGAAATATATCGCTGTTCTTTCACTGTTACAGAAACTCCTGGAACTCCTTTTCTAACAGCACAGTGGGTGTACCTACATCTCAGGGACAGCAGCGGTTCAAGGGGCAGGTGGGACCTGTACAAGAAGGACGGGTTGCATCTAAACTGGAGCGGCATCGATTTCCTGGCTGGGAGGTTTGCTAGAGTCACTTGGGAGGATTTAAACCAGTGTGGCAGGGGAGTGGGAACCAGAATGTGACCTTAGAAGGTGTAATAACTTTATTTTTGTTTATGTTATTTACACTGGAGGGTCTGAGGGGGTGTATACACCTGTTGTGTTAAGTCGGGGTGTTAATGTTAATTTATTATTTATGTACAGGGGGGGAGGGGTTTGGGGGGTTGCTTTTTTAGATTGTGTTTTGTACTTAACCCTGTTGGGTTCTTTTTTCTTTCTCATTTTGTTATTGATATTTTCTGAAAACCTTTCATAAAAATTATTATTATTTTTTTTTTTTTAAAAGGTGTAATAACTGAAGGGGAAATAGAGAAGCAAAATAAAAGAACAACATCACCCTCAGGCAAAAAAGGTAACAAGTGTGAAAAGGGAGGTGGTCAATGCAGGATTGAGGGTGTTGTACCTAAATGCGCGCAGTATATAGAACAAGGTAAATGAGCTTGTTGCACACATTGAAACTGGCCGGTACTATGTTGTGGGCATCACAGAGACGTGGCTGCAAGGGGATCAGGGCTGGGATCTAAATATACAAGGATATGTGTCCTATCGAAAGGACAGACAGGTGGGCAAAGGGGGCGGGGTTGCACTGTTAGTAAGAAATGAAGTTAAATCAATAGCAAGCAGCGATATAGGATCGGAAGGCATAGAATCTCTGTGGGCAGAGTTGAGGAATCGCAAAGGTAAAAAGGCCCTGATGTGAGTTATGTACAGGCCCCCAAGCAGTAGTCAGGATGTGGGGCAGAAAATAAATCAGGAGATAGAAAAGGATGTAAAAAAGGCAATATTACAATAATCATGGAGGACTTCAATATGCAGGTGGACTGGGAAAATCAGGTTCGTAGTGGATCCCAAGAAAAGGAATTTGTGGAATGTCTAAGAGATGGGTTTTTTGGAGCAGCTTGTGTCAGAACCTACTATGGGACAGGCAATTCTGGATTTGGTGATGTGTAATGAGGCAGACTTGATTAGAGAACTTAAGGTGAAGGAACCCTGAGGGAGCAGTGACCACAATATGATAGAATTTACCCTGCGGTTTGAGAGGGAGAAGCTGCAATCAGATGTAACAGTATTACAATTAAAAGAGGGTAATGACAAAGACATGAGGAGGAGCAGGCAAGAGTTGATTTGGAAAGGAGCCTAGCAGGGAAGACAGTGGAACAGCAATGGCAGGAGTTTTTGGGGGTTATTCGGGAGACACAACAGAAATTCATCCCAAGGAGGAGGAAACATGCTAAGGGGAGGACAAGACATCCATGGCTGGCGAGGGAAGTCAAGGACAGCATAAAAGCTAAAGATAAACCATACAAAGTGGCGAGGATTAGTGGGAAGTCAGAGGCTTGAGAACCCTTTAAAAGCAAGCAGAGGACAACTAAAAAAGCAATAAGGGGGGAGAAGATGAAGTATGAGTGCAAGCTGGCTAGTAATATAAAGGAAGACAGGAAGAGTTATAAGAGAGAGGCAAAAATAGGCATTAGACCACTGGAAAATGTGGCTGGAGAAGTAATAATAGGAAACAAAGAAATGGCAGATGAACTGAATGGTTACTTTGCATCAGTCTTCATGGTGGAAGATACCAGTGGGATACCAGAGCTCCAGAAGAACCAGGGGGCAGAGGTGAGTGCAGTAACCATTACTAAGGACCATTATTGGGGAGCGGAAAGGTCTGAAGGTGGATAAATCACCTGGACCGGATGGACTACACCTCAGGGTTCTAAAGGAGATAGCTGAGGAGACTGTGAAGGCATTGACGGTGATCTTTCAGGAATCACTGGTGGCAGGAAGGGTCCCAGGGGACTGGAAAGTGGTTAATGTAACAACGCTGTTTAAGAAGGGAGGGAGTAAGAAGACGAGAAATTATAGGCCGGTTAGCCTGACTTCGGTCATTAGTAAGATTTTAGAGTCCATTAAAATATGAGATTGCGGAGTACTTGGAAGTGCATGATAAAATAGGACTAAGTCAGCACGGCTTCATTCAGGGGAGGTCATATCTGACAAATCTGTTAGAGTTCTTTGAGGAAATAACAAGGAAATTAGACAAAGAACCAGTGGACATGATTTATTTAGATTTCCAGAAATCTTTGACAAGGTGCCGCATAAGAGACTGATAAATAAGTTAAGAGTCCATGGTGTCAAGGGTAAGATCCTGGCATGGATAGAGAATTGGCTGACTGGCAGAAGGCAGAGAGTGGGGATAAAGGGGTCTTTTTCAAGATGGCAGCTGGTGACTAGTGGTGTGCCTCAGGGGTTGGTGCTGGGACCACAACCTTTCACAATATACACTAATGAACTGGAAGAAGGAACTAAAGGCACTGTTGCTAAGTTTGCAGATGATACAAAGATCTGTAGAGGGGCAGGTAGTATTGAGGAAGCAAGCGGGCTGCAGAAGGACTTGGACAGGTTAGAAGAGTGGGCAAAGAAGTGGCAAATGGAATACAATGTGGAAAAGTGTGAGGTTATGCACTTTGGAAGGAGAAATGGAGGCATAGACTATTTTCTAAATGGGGAGATGCTTAGGAAATCAGAAGCACAAAGGGACTTGGGAATCCTTGTTCACAATTCACTTAAGGTTAACATGCAGATTCAGTCGGCAGTTAGGAAGGCAAATGCAATGTTAACATTCATGTCGAGAGGGCTAGAATACAAGACCAGGGATGTACTTCTGAGGCTATTTCAGGCTCTGGTCAGACCCCATTTGGAGTATTGTGAGCAGTTTTAGGCCCCGTATCTAAGGAAGAATGTGTTGGCCTTGGAAAGGGTCCAGAGCAGGTTCACAAGAATGATCCCTGGAATGAAGAGCTTGTCCTATGAGGAACGGTTGAGGACTCTGGTTCTGTACTCGCTGAAGTTTATAAGGATGACGGAGGATCTTATTGAAACTTACAGGATACTGCGAGGCCTGGGTAGAGTGGGCGTGGAGAGGATGTTTCCACTTGTAGGAAAAACTAGAAGCAGAGGACACAATCTCAGACTAAAGGGACGGTCCTTTAAAACAGAGATGAGGAGGAATTTCTTCAGTCAGAGGGTGGTGAATCTGTGGAACTCTTTGCCGCAGAAGGCTGTGGAGGCCAAATCACTGAGTGTCTTTAAGACAGAGATAGATAGATTCTTGATTAATAAGGGGATCCGGGGTTATGGAGAGAAGGCAGGAGAATGGGGATGAGAAAAATATCAGCCATGATTGAATGGCGGAGCAGACTCGATGGGCCGAGTGGCCTAATTCTGCTCCTATGTCTTATAGTCTTAGGGTCTTAAGAAGGCAATTCACAACCACCTTCTGAAGGACAACTAGGTAGAGGCAATAAATGCTGGCCTAACCAGTGACACCGGCATCCCGCAAATGAATAAAATAAAAAAATAAATACAGTTCTGCTTTGGGATGAAGTTGCTGAGGAGAAGCATGTAGATGTGGAAAAGCCGGGGCCAAGGTACATCCTCGGGGGACACCAGTGGTAACACTGTGAGAACAAGGAAGAGAAGCCATTGCAAGTCATTCTCTGGCTACGATTATAAAAATAATCGAAGCAGGGGAGCTCATTTCCACACACCAGGTTCGCGTTGGAGGAGTACGGCGTGGTCAACTGTGTCAAAGGTTGTGCACAGTTTGAGAAGGATGAGGAGTCACATTGATGTAATAGTCACTTCGGATGTCATGTGTGACTTTGTTCAGAGTCGTTTTTGTAATGTGGCAGGGCGGAAACCTGGGATAAATGTAAGAAATTGTCATATTTTTTGTAATGTTATTAAAACCTTGATTAATATGCATACAGGCAGT
Organism: Scyliorhinus torazame; assembly: GCF_047496885.1. Lineage (NCBI taxonomy): Eukaryota > Metazoa > Chordata > Chondrichthyes > Carcharhiniformes > Scyliorhinidae > Scyliorhinus > Scyliorhinus torazame. The sequence continues at coordinate 24,536,362 of NC_092733.1, read as the reverse complement.
ATGACTGCTAAACCTGTGATTAATCTGTCACAAAGGTAAGGTAATCATTGATTTGCAGGTGAAGTATTCTGCTAATCGACCTTGAGAACCAGTTACTTGTTTACAGATAGCTAGCTAATGGAATATTCTTAAGGTTTGACGGACCCCTGTGGTGTAGATAATTTATATGGGGTATTGTGTTTGATCCTGGCTAAACAAGTCGAGGGACATCTTGTAAGAAGAGACAAAAGAATGTCTTATGCTTTGGGGCACAGATGATGTAATTAATGGGAGAAGTCAGAAAAGGCAGTAGGTCCTCAAACTCTCATCAGAACAGAGGTGTTTCAGTTTGGTGCTGAAAGTATCTCTTTCCAAAGATTCTGCACAGAGAAAAGAAAGTATAAACCTGCTTTTTAACTTTCTTCATGAGTGGTATTTGAAGGATATTTGTATGCTTAATTGGTTAAGATTTTCTATTTTACTTAAGAACTGTTGTAACTGTTAACTATAAAACTTTCTTTGTTGCTAATGTGGTTAATTCTGTGTTCAAATTAAAGTTTGTTTTGACATAAAAGATACCTATTGGTCAGTGTTATCACTCCTATGGGGCAGTAACATTTCCTCACAGTTTTATCAATCACAAATAGTTTGGTTCTCGTCCGTAATCCATAAAAGCCTAACTGGAGGGACTCAAACATGGAATGCAAGGTGCATGTTGGTACGTGGGGAGGCGGAGAGTGCAAACATGACGGTATTTGTAAATGGAGAAACAGATATTTTGGGAGTGGAATCCAGGGTATTTAATGAGGTTGGCACTCTTGTGGGTGCAGTGGATTCAGTGACTGACCAAATAGAGAATTTTGGATACATTGGAGTTCAGTTACAGTGAATACGTGCGGAGATTCCAAGAGGTTTTGCCTGAAAGTGAGAATAACACCATGGTGGAGTTGTATGATGTTTCAGAGGGTGAGCAGACGATCTGGGTGATGGACAGTATAGGGAACTCAGTAATAGATTACACTGGTACAATACCTGTATGGTAGAAAGGAGACAAAGTTTGAACTGGTTGAATCTGCCTGAGTACCACCAAGAATAATTTCCACCCCCAATTTCATGCAGTACTACAATCAAGAGATTATTGATTTTTTTTTTACCAATACAGGTGTAATTAACACTGGTGTAGCTTCCAGGTGTATTCGGACTAGATTTCATGAGCCTCACATGGATCCTTAACCATATTAGTGTTTACTTGGGCATCTGCCATATCCAAGTCTTGTTAATAAGTGTGAAAATCAAAGCTCCTTTCTAGTCTAAAACACTTTGAATAGAGAAAACGCAATGTTCAGAAAAATGTTTTGAGCCATGCAAATAGGCCTAATTCATAATCCTTTGCAGGTTAACAAAACCATGTTTTGTTATCGCTGTGCTGCCCAATAACAAATATAAAAACAACTAATATTCACTTAGCAACTTTAATGCAATGAAACATCCCAAAGCACTTCACATTACTGAGCCACATGAGGAGATGTTGCATCACAGGGTTGGTCAAAGAGTTTTAAGAAATGGCTTAAAGGATGGTAACAAGGTAGAGAAGCAAGAAGAATTCCAGAGCTTGGGACAGAGTCAACTGAAGGCATGACCACCCATTTTATTTGGATTATGAAATCTGGGCATCACTGACAAGGCCGGTATTACAATCAAGAGATTACTGATTGCTTTTTCTTTACCAATACAGGTGTTATTAACACATCCCTAATTGCCCTTGAACTGAGCAGTTTGCTTGGTCATTTCGAAGATCAGTTAAGAGTCAACCGCATGTAGGCCAGACCAGGTAAAGGCAGCAGATTTCCTTCCCAAAAGAACCAGATGGGCTTTTATGACAATCAATGATACTTTCAGGGCTGCAGTGTAAATTGGAATCAATTATAATTGGAAATGCACAAGTGGCCAGAATTAGAGGAGCACACATATTTGGAGTGTAGTAGGGCTAGAGATTACCGATTTGATGGGCCGAAGGACCTCTTCTGCACTGTGTGATTCTCATTCTGTGAATGTGTGCATTCGCCAGTCATGGCGGGTCACCGCCTCTGCCGGACGCCAGCATGAAACCATTTGGCACCCCATTAATGAGATGCAGATGAAAGCCTTACCTGAATTGTCCCCCTTGCTCAATCATTCACACTACCAGTGGGTTTTCACACCAGTCCAGATCACAGACCAACGTGGTGTGCAAACGTTGGACTTACCAACAAGAAGGCCTGGGGCAGCTCACAGAGATTGGACGGGAAGGTGGAGGTTGGAACACCACCTGGGTGGGTGGAGCATCTACAATGTGTATTTTCTAACTTCAGTTTGCAGCAATGAGGTCTTCTGGTGGGTTTACCTTTGATAAGAGAATGATACGGTAAGAATGTTGCCCCCTGTGGTAGTCTATCTGACACGGTCAGTTAAAACCAAAAATATTTTTATGGTGAAGAACTGAGTCACGTGACGTCTCTCTGGATTTAATCGTGGCTTATCTTAGCCACTGACATTGAGAGCTCCAAGAACTCCATAAAACAGATTGTGTCCTTTGCAAATGCAACATAATAGCTGCGGTAGACCAGTGACCTTTGTTTAGCAAGTGTTTGTTTCAAAAATTTTAATATATACATAGGGCCAGCCGGTGACATTATATAATCAAAGAATCAGGTTAGGTATGCCTTTTGACCCATTGTGTCTACACTGGCTCCCCAAAAGAGCATCATGATTTAGTGCCATTTCCCCATACCGATGTGTGGTGATATGTGTTATGGGCCAGGGTTTAGAGAACCCCAAAGTGTATCATGGAGTTCACCTGACCCACAACTTTTACTAGATTGTGGTATGGGGAGCACACAGCCCATTCTACAGGTGTGGTGCAGCAGAAATTTAAAAGTAATTTTTGAAGCAAAACAATGTTTATTCTATGAACTTCGTTAACCTTTTTAAAACATACAGTTAACATCTTAGCTACCATCAATTCAAGTACACCCCCCAAAGAATACAACATCCTAAGTAATCCTTAAACTTTCCTTTTAACATCCATGAGACAAAAACCCTTTTTACAGAAGCACATCAGGTTTAAATTCTCTACTGAGAGCAGTTATCACTCTGAATTGACGAAATGATCTAGAGATAGTCTTTAGATGGCAGAGAGATCAAATTTCACCTTCTCTGGCTGGCTTCAGCTCCAACAGTAAAACAAAACCAAAAAACACAGACACACCCAAGCTTTTCCTCAAAGCGAAACTAAAATGCAAAGCCAGAGCTCAGCTCCACCCACACTCTGACATCACTGCAGCCACTTGAGCAGACAAACAAAGTGACATTCCCATGATATATGCATGGACACATGAATGTATATAACTGTATATCAATGCACATAGCTATCGGTATGACCTCCAGCCAGCAGGTGGCGTCAGACTCCATCATGTCTGGAGACACCCACCAGTTGGTAGAAAGACATACAGCAGGATAGTTGGACTTTGAGTAGCTCCAGGAGAATTCACTGAATTAATTTAGCAACTTTGTCTGCATAGTAGTCTATTAGTTCCCTTTCCACGTGTTTGCTAATCAATCATCTTTCTAGTTAATAAATAACTAGATGTTCTGTGTGCTTCATTACAATGGTGGGATCACAGAACACAACACTCTGCCATTGTTTCTATTCAAGTAATCATCTAATGCCCTCTCCAATGCCTCGGTTGAACCGGCCTCCATCACACTTCCAGGCAGCGCATTCCAGACCCCAACCACTCGATGTGGGAAGACGTTTTTTCTCACTTCATATTTGTTTCTTTTGCAAACCACTTTAAATCTGTGCCCTCTAGTTCTCAACCCTTTTACGACCAGAAACAGTTTGTCCCTGTCTACTCTGTCCAGTCCCCTACCAAATCTTCTCTTAGCCTTCTTCTCTCCAAGGTTCCAGTTACAACCTCTCCCAACTGTCCTCACAACTGAAGTTTATCGCCCCTGGAACTATTCTTGTGAACCTCTTCTACACTCTATGCGCGGGGCGATCTGACCCCGGGGGGTGCCCCCACGGTGGCCTGGCCCGCGATCGGGGCCCACCGATCCGCGGGCGGGCCTGTGCCGTGGGGGCACTCTTTCCCTTCCGCCTCCGCAACGGTCTCCACCATGGCGGAGGCGGAAGAGACTCTCCCCACTGCGCATGCGCGGGAAACTGTCAGCGGCCGCTGACGCTCCCGCGCATGAGCCGCCCCGAATGTCATTTCCGCGCCAGCTGGCGGGGCAACAAACGCCGTTTCCGCCAGCTGGCGGGGCGGAAATCCCACCGGTGTCGGCCTAGCCCCTCAATGTCGGGGCTCGGCCCCCAAAGATGCGGAGCATTCCACACCTTCGGGGCGGCGCGATGCCCGTCTGATTGGCGCCGTTTTGGGCGCCAGTCGGCGGACATCGCACCGTTGGGGGAGAATTTTGCCACATATTTGTTGAACATCTATTTTTTTTCCAGTTTTCACAGCACTTATTTAATCCATGGGATGGGTTCATATTTGTCAACGCTGGCATTTCTTGCCCAGCCCTAATTGCCCCAAAGAAGGTTGTGGTGAGCCATTTTCATGAATCGCGACAGTCCATGAGGTGTTGGTACACCCACAGTGCTGTTAGGGAGTTTCACGATTTTGACCAAGCGACAGTGAAGGAAAGGCGATATATTTCCAAGTCAGGTTGGTAAGTGGCTCAGAGGGGAACCAGTTGGTATTTTCTACCCTCGTCCACTTGGGTGTGATTGTGTTTAACCATCTTCTGCTTCAATAAGACAACTATTCTAAACCTGTCACCATGACATCAGTCAGTTTCAAGTGGAAATGAGCCATCCAAGGCCATTTCCGAAGATGCGTCAGGCATGGAGATCAGGACTAAATCATGGTCACCCTCTGCAATCCCTAGCCAGGCAAATCGAATCTGAAAGCCACTCCAGAGTCTTCTCTGTTTCTGGGTGATATCTGAACAGGTGCATGTGGGCCAAGCCAAGCCCATGTCCAGCGGCATGTCCATGGCACCAGCAATAGCTCCACTTCCTCCAGATACCCGTGAGTCACAATTTAACACAAACGAGGACATTTCTTTTTACCCTCACAAAATGCTCGCGTGTCACTAGAGGTTGAACGTACAAACTCCGGCACCCTCAGCCCTGAGATCTTAGTTTTGGATATCAGGATGTGTCAGGCAGTTGTCAAGCGACAGCACTTTTCATGAAGCCTAACCGACTTGCAATGCGCGTGAGCCAGGGAAAAAGTGCTTATGAAAACAGTCCAAACAAATTTGCCAGCATTTCCATGCCCTCTTCTTAGCATAACACTGAACTGGAAATATTCTTATCCGCCTTGAAACATCATGGACGCCAGACTTTTAGCAGTGATTGCAACGGTAAAAAGACACAGGGGATCACAATAAAGGCAAGGGCGTCCAAAAGATACGGGTACGACAACTGCACGAACAGCACATGGGCAGAGGGCAGGCAGTTTGGGTGGCATGGGGCAGTATAGGTCAGGCCGGGTTGGTTGGGGTCAAGGTCGACCGGGATGCGCAGGAACTACTATACCAGCACACCACTGCGAACAAAACAGCGAAGTTGGTAATTAGTCCGGCCACCCTGAACGGGCACCTAGCCGAATTGTGCCAGTATTTGTACATTAAGACTGAATTTCACTGAACTGAATATTTTTTTAAATGTCCAGTTTGTTCAACAATCTTGTTTTGCGGAGTCCAACCTGAAAAACATCTTGCTTCAAATTTGGAAGATTGTATCATTTATCCTGTGCACATATCAATTCCCTCTGAATTTATCCTGTCCTCCTCCCCTTTCCTACTGACTGGAGAAGCTCCTCTCCCTCCTCCCAATACCAGGGTTTGATTCCCCACTTGGGCTGGAGAAGCAAAAGGAAGAGGGTAAAATAAAAGCAAAAGACTGCGGATGCTGGAAATCTGAAATAAAAACGCTGGATAAACTCAGCAGGTCTGGCAGCATCTCCGGAGAGAGCAACAGAATTAATGTTTCGAGTCCGTATGGCTCTGCTTCAGAGCTGAAGAGGGATAGAGATGCGATGGATTCTATAGTCGGAGACGTGGGTGGAGGAGGTGGCAGAATGGAAGGTCAGGGATAGGCGGGAGTTAAGGAGAGATTGACAAAAGTGCCATGAACATACAACAAAGGTTGTGTTAATGATGCCATTAGGACTAAAGGAGTGTTGATGATGCCATTCTGCTACCTTATCTTGGTGCCACTAATAGCACTTCTTAAGTCCTTAATGTGATAGAGAAAATTAAAATTTTAATGGCATCGAGGAGTATGGGGAGAAAGCGGGAATATGGCTTTGAGACAGAGGATCAGCCATGATCATATTGAACGGTGGAACAGGCTGCAAGGGCTGATTGGCCTATTCCTGCTCCTAGTTTCTATAGGTGAGTCGGATTGGGCAGAGGAAAGACTTGGAGTGAGAAGGTGGTCACGGCAAAGTAAACATTGGGCGGGATTTACCGGCCACCCCGACGCGTGTTTTTCAGCAGGGAGGAGGCCCGCCAGCGGGATCTACCAGTCCCGCCATTGTCAATGGGATTTCCTGTTGACAGCACCGCTCGCCGCCGGGAAACCCGTGCGCTGGCGTGAACTACTGGCAAATCCTGCCCATTGTTAGTCTCTTGTTGATTGCTGCACTTAAAGCTCCGGCTGCAATGTGTGACCAAAATCTCCCTTGGTTTAAACTCCAGCCGTGTGTCTTGTTGATTTCTGCTTCTTGAGTCTGCCAGAGTCTGTAGCAAAACTCTTCCTGCTTCTCTCCGACAAGCAGTTCCTGGAAACATCCACATGTTATCGTTTAAAACATAAATTATTATATATAAGATATACAAAATGAGGAGTTTAGGAGCCCTGCACAACATGCACTATCGTTGTCGGCTAAACGCATTCACTGTCGATAGAAAATATGATTACGAGGACTTTAACAGCCCCTCCTACCCGTCGGGATATTCGGGTCCCGTTGAAGGAAACGGCATTTTAAATGATCTGCCGCATCCACCGGGCCTTGTGGGTGGGTGGGCGGGCGGGGGGCGGGGTCATACCATGGTGTGTCACTGAAACCCTGGTCGATGTTATGTTATATTACTATGCATGTAGCAATGCAACAGCACAATCTGCCTCCAGCACTTTGCCTTTTCCTGTTTGTGATGTAAATTGCATAGAAATTTTCAGACTATTGTCTGACTCGCACAGTGTGTGAGAGATACGACTGGGAGTGACATGTCCTGAGAGATCCTGCTTAGAAAGTCATGAGATCGGAAAAGGCGGCGTATCTAATACTGGGTGAGTATGGGACCAATATGGGGCCTGGGGCTGGTTTAGCACACTGGCTAAATCGCTGGCTTTTAAAGCAGACCATGGCAGGCCAGCAGCACGGTTCAATTCCTGTACCAGCCTCCCCGAACAGGCGCCGGAATGTGGCAACTAGGGGCTTTTCACAGTAACTTCATTGAAGCCTACTTGTGACAATAAGCGATTTACATTTCATTTCGTATGGGGGCATCAGTTGGAGTTACTGATCCAGGTAATGCTGTTATATTTTGTCACATACAGTAACCCCTCTGATGGGGAAAGGATCTAACTGTGCTGATGAGTCCTTTTTGTTAATGAGTTAAAGGGTGGCACCTTGCCAGAATTTGGCAAAGTGTCAGGCTCAGACTGAAACCTGCTGTGCAGCAGTAAAATGGCGCTGGGTGAATTTTAACCCTTTAACTGCCAACGGGCCCTGAAAAGCGGCACACTTTCCGAGTACTCCGCACAGCACATACCTGGGGCTGGAGGCCCGCTCCGTCATTCTCCGCCCCCGACCGGCCAAAGTCCCGACGGCGCCGACCACTCATGGTCCAGCTGGTCGGGGAACTAGCGTGGTGGCTGCGGACTCAATCCCGAGGCCGCCCTGGTCAGGGGCGGGTCGATCGGAGGGCAGGGGGGCCTTATGCGCGGCCGGGCAGTATTTGTGTGGGCTGTCAGGGTTGGGCAGGTGGCCGATTTTGGGGTTTATTTTCAGGGTTCAACTCTGCGCTCCGAGTCCGCTGTGGAGCACGAAGCGGCCCCTGGAGGCCGCCGCCATGTACATGCGCACACTCCAACCCGGATGTGTGGGGGCCCGTATCTGCAGCAAAGGCTGCTAGATCTACGCCAGGTCCCTGCTAGCCCCCTACAGCGCTAGGAATATATGGCCCTATCATGCCAGTTTTCCTGGTGTGCAATTCCACAGTTCTGACGCCGGTGTGGGGACATCGTCCCAACAACGGAGAATCCAGCCCCAGGCCTCTCAGATTGTTTATCTTTAACCACTTCCCTTCATTGTGGATGTTCAGCAATTCTGAACCGCCTTCAGCAGTTTGAAGCAATGATAATATCCACAAAAACTCTCAAAATTAGTCAAGGTTCCCAACACGCTTGGTTTCAGTCAAGTTTAAGAATTCAATCTTTCCAATCAATTCTTTGAGCTTTCTTTAGAAGTTGGTATTGAAAGTCCATTTGGGAAATGCCCAGTTCTTTCGATTGCTGTGAAAATTGGCGTGTATCACCAGAGCTGTCAGGGGTGTATTCTGCGAATGGGTTCATGGCACACTGTTGCCGTAGTGGAGACAGATTTACCTAAAACACCTCCTGTGTTGATAATGTTTAATGCTGACTTTGAACATCAAGTGGGAAAAAAAGTCTGAGGTCAGGATTCTCCGGCGATGCCACTGGCCACCCAAAGGTCCATTGACTTTTGGCTGGACTGGAAGATCCCAGTGAGTGGGCAGCACTGTACAACCCCAGCCTATGTTTAATAAGGTTAAGGTTTTTTGTTTTCAAAATGCCCGAAGATGCTTCACAAGGAGGCAAACAGAATAAAAGTGACACCGAGGCACAGACGGAGACCTATAGGATGGGTAACTAAATGTTTGACCAATGTGGTAGGGTTTAAGCCATGTGTTGAAGCAGGAGAGACAGGCGGTGTGGTTTAGGGAGGGAATCCCAGAGCTCAGGACGTAGACTGCTTTTGGCACAGCAATCCAGGGCAGTAGGGACATAGAGATGCACAATTAGCATGTGTTCAGGATCGGAGACATTGCAGGTCTGTCGGGTTGAAGGAGTTTAGGGAGATAAGGAGTGGTGATGTTTTGGATTGATTTGAACACAAAATGATAGATCAGCAAGAAGAGAAGTGATAGTTCAATTGGATTTGGTGTGAATATTTTCCTCAAACATGTGAAATTTTATTTTACTCCCAGTTATCTATTTTGGCAGTGGATGGAGTCCAGAGAGAACGGAGGGCAAACAATGTGGGAATGGATTCTATCGTGTACCGAACATGACCTGCATTGGTGAGTGATACACAGAGACTAGTTTCAGTACCTTTCTTACTCTCGGATATATACCCGAAAAAAGTGAACAAGATTTTACAACTCTTTTTGAGAAACATGTCAGTTGGGAATGCAGGGTGGACAGGTGACTTTCCACCCCACATTTTTGATGAGCAGGAATGGCAGTGAAGGCAAAGAATTGAGGGGGAGACCCCAAAACTGAGTTCACGCCGGTGGGATTTCCACACTTGATTGTCCCCGCGTCCTCACCACCTCTCCTACTAATCACAGAATCATAGAATTCAGTGCTGAAGGAGGCCATTCGGCCCATTGAGTCTGCACCGGCCCTTGGAAAGAGCACCCCAGCCAAATCCACACCTCCACCCTGTCCCCGTAACCCAGTAACCCCACCTAACCTTTTTGGACACTAAGGGCAATTTAACATGGCCAATCCACCTAACCTGCACATCTTTGGACTGTGGGAGGAAACTGGAGCACCCGGAGGGAACCCACCCAGTCACGGGGAAATCGTGCAGACTCCGCGCAGACCCTGACCCAAGCCGGGAATCAAACCTGGGACCCTGGAGCTGTGAAGCAACTGTGCTAACCACTTTGCTACCGTGCTGCCAAAAAAAATCAAGAACCCCATTCGTATACACTTAGCAGGCCACCCTGCTGTATTATTCGCCCACATCGGGATATCCAGAGGGGCATGACCTTCTCTATCCATTGGGGAGGGGGCAATATCCATAGGGGGAGGATGGGTCCCATGGCGTGTCCCCTGTCCATGGCAAGGGTTCTTTTTTTTTGATCGGGTACTGTTGAGGGTTGCTGTTGCTGACATGATGTTCAGGGACCCGGCTCCTGGTTTTTCCGTCAAAATGTTGGAAAATGTGACAGAAAAAGCCAGCCGTTGGCAAAAAAAACAGAAAATCCCACCCATAAACTTTCAATGAAATTCAATGAAATGTAAGGTGGTTCATTTAGCTAAGAGGTTTAAGGAGGTCATTGCTCTCTTGTGGTCCAGCAGGTAGCACAACAGCCTCTAGGTCAGAAGCTCTGGGCACGAGTCCCCGCTCCAGGACCTGATGGCCACAGAAGGTGCGGTCACACTGTGGCCAAACAGGTTGATTATCAACCTGAAATTCTCTCCAATGCGTCTCTGTCAGGGGGTGAGATTCCTGATGAACTGTACTTGATGTGGAGAGGTGGCCCTCAAGCTCAAGCTTGTTAGTGACCTGCTCCAGGAAAAACTAGCTGTGGAAACAGACATAAGCACGTGATCTGTCTGCCTTGTGTGCCGCGAGGCCTGGGAAAGCCTCTAACCTCTTGGAAGGCAATGAACTGAATGGGGTGGAGGAGCAAATGGGCCTGGGAATGGACACTGTTAACTCAGAAAATGTAGCTGCTGAAGCCTTGAAGTGTAAACAGAAAGAATGAGGAACTTGCTGAAAATATACTGAGTCAATGTATTTTTTTTGGGGGGGGGCAGTGCGGTGGCTGGACAGCTGGTGCGTGATGCAGAACGAGGCCATCAGCGGGGGTTCAATTGCCGTACTGGCTGAGGTTATTCATAAAGGCCCCTTGCCTGAGGTGTGGTGATCCTTAGGTTAACCATCACCAATCAGCTCTCCCCCTCAAAGGGGAAAGCAGCATCCAGTCATTTCGGACCATGGTGCTTTAATTACTTTAGTAATGTATTAAAGAGGAAGATCATTGCAGGCATGACAGGGGAGTAGAGATATGATGCCAAAACGTTATAGAGTGTGGGGGAGGCTTGTGCAGTGCACGTATATCACTGCAGATCAGATGGGCTGATATCCGTGCTGTGGATTCAGTGCGGTTATTGGATTATAAATGCATCTATCTGTACAGTGCATTACTAATTTATTAAAATGAAGATAGATTCAAATAAGTGACTTATATTCCTCATTCCCTGGAGATTTCATAGACTCGCTGGAGTGCAGGAGGAGGCCTTTCGGTCATTGTCTCTGCACCGACTCTCAAAAGAGCACTCTTCCTCAGCCCATTCCCCGCCCTATACCCGTAACTCCACACATCGATCATGGCCATTCCACCTAACCTGAATATCTTTAGACTGTGGAGGGAACCGGAGCACCCGGAGGAAACCCACGCAGGCATGGGGAGAACGTGCAAACTTCCCACAGACAATCACCCAAGGCCAGGATCAAACCCAGGTCTCCGGCACTGTGAGGCAGCAGTGCTAACCACTGTGCCACTGTGATACACCTGAATTTCTGCCCTGGTACGAGTTCATAATGTCTTGTCACCACCACAAAAAAAGCATTTGGATTGTCTGCTATATATGTTTAATAGTGGTCCCGCACTTGCTGTAAACAACACAATTCCAGAACTTCCTGATAACCCAGCGTTGCATTTAGGCAGTACGCCAGTGATACGCTGGAGAATCCCTCCAGGAAGTTCCCACATGAGGAACCAAGAAGTACAAACTGACAACACTGAGAGCCATCAGTCAGAATGGACATAAATCGGTAACTTTGGACGGTTCTGCCAGTTTTACCCTGATGGGAACTCTGGAAGAGTTTGAGGAACAAATTCACTTCTAATTCCAAAGTAACTATTTAGGAAACCAAGACCCAGCCTGACACGGACCACCCACCACACACACAATTCCCCAGGGGCCTCAGAAAACCACCCCCCACCACCAACTCGTTCATCCTCCTGATCTGACCCTGGCCAACCCAACCTGACGCCACCCGACCTCCCCCCCCCCCCCCCCCCCCCCTGCAAAACGTGTCCCGACTCCCCATCCCCCGGCCCTGCCGAAAACTCGTCTCACCTGAGTGGGGAAGGTTGATCGAGACAGAGTCTTCAGAATCCCAGCAAAGTCCATCGAGTTTCCCACTCTGAGGAAGTTAAGGGCCATAACAGATTAAGTATTTAGGGGAATGAATAAAAAGAGCAGCAACAATGATGGGTTTTGTGTCAATGATGCTGAATGGAATTTAATCCTTTGTGGTTTGAGCATTAAACACTCGGCCTAATGGAGAAAGTCTATTAAAGAACAAAGAACAAAGAAAAGTACAGCACAGGAACAGGCCCTTCGGCCCTCCAAGCCCGTGCCGACCATGCTGCCCTCAAGCTCAAGCTTGTTAGTGACCTGCTCCAGGAAAAACTAGCTGTGGAAACAGACATAAGCACGTGATCTGTCTGCCTTGTGTGCCGCGAGGCCTGGGAAAGCCTCTAACCTCTTGGAAGGCAATGAACTAATGAAAATGTAGCTGCTAAAGTGTTAAAAATGCAAACAAAGAGAGAATGAGGAACTTGCTGAAAATAGTGGTTGATTCATATACTATTAATGTATTTTTTTGGGGGGAGAACATGGTGGCTGGGCAGCTGGCTCATGATCCAGACCAAGGCCAACAGTGCGGGTTATTCATGAAGGCCCCGCCTTCTAAACCTTGCCCCTCGCCTGAGGTGCGGTGATCCTCAGGTTAGCCCCACCTGTCAGCTCCCCCCCCTCAAAGGGGAAAGCAGCATCTGGTCATCTAGGACTATGCTGACTTTAATTACTTTATTAATATATTGAAGAGGAAGATCATTGCAGGCATGAGAGGGGAGTAGAAAGATATGATGCCAAAACGTTAAAGAGTGTGGGAGGCTTGTGGAGTGCACACGCAGTGCAGATCAGATGGGCCGACATTCATGCTGTAGATTCAGTGCAGTTGTTGGATTATATATGCATCTGTACAGTGCATTAATAGTTCATTGAAATGAAGATATATTCAATCAAGTGACTTAAAATATTCACCATTGCCTGGAGATCTCATAGAATCTCCAGAGTGCAGAAGGAGGCCATTTGGCCCATTGAGTCTGCACCGGCCCTCCGAAAGTGCACTCTTCTTAGGCCCACGCCCCTGTAAATCTGCCCATTGATCATGGACTAACCAGCATATCTGTGGACTGTGGGAGGAAACCGGAGCACCCGGAGGAAACCCACGCACACACGGGGAGAAAGTGCAAACTCCACACAGACAGTCACCCAAGGCCAGAATCGAACCCGGATTTCTGCCGCTGTGAGGCAGCAGCGCTAACCACTGTGATACACCTAATTTTCTGCCCTGGGATAGTTCATAATGAGGAAAAAAGTGTTTGGATTATCTGCTATATGTGTTAAACAGTGCTCCTGCACTTGCAGTGAATAACATAATTCCAGAACTTCCTGGTTACACAGCGTCGCATTTAAGCAGTACCCCAATGATGCAGCGGAGAATCCCTTCAGGAGGTTCCCAGGTAAGGTTTACCCGGAAATAGCCCATATAGGATACATTGTACCGGCTATTCGTCATGTGATTAATCTTCCTCATGCTTCAGAAGCAGTTGCTCAAAGGAACAAACGTTCCATTTTCTTAAAAGATGCAATTTTTGATAGAATGATTCCATTCTATCAGGAAATGAGGATGGAGAATAAATTGAATAAAATAACAACCATAATACAAAACGTAGCCGATTACACTGCCACTGCCCTAGATAAAATTTCTGACGAAATGCGAGCAATTAGAACCGTGGTATTACAAAATCGAATGGCACTTGACTATGTGCTAGCTGAAAAAGGTGGCACCTGCGCCCTGATTGGTGCAGAGTGTTGCACTTTCATTCCCGATAACTCGAAAGAAGTTAAAGATTTGGCATTACATATCCAAAACGAAATCAAAAAACTTGATCCACCCCAATTTGTCTCTCTCTGGGATAAAATTTGTGGGTGGCTTGGACCCACTGGAATGTCCACAATAAGAATAATCTCATTCTCCTGTGTAGCTGTATTCACCATTTACATAACATACCAATGTGCTAAGTGCATAAAAAACCTATTCGCTAAACGCAGGGAACCAACTATCAGAATGATTCAAACTAACCCAACGGTACCCGTAATTGATGAACTTGAGCTGAAATACTATTATTGAAATATTACTGATCAATCAACTATTTGATTATTATTAACATATTGTATAATTTATTAATACTGAATCAGTAGGATCAAATTTGATTAATTCATTAATTATAATAATTATTTTGACTGTATTATTAACATTGTATAATTTATTAATACTGAATCAGTAGGGTCAAATTTGATTAATCTATTAATTATAATAATTATTTTGAAATGCCTGTTGCAATGTTAATTCCATTTTGTTGTTTAAAACTGCAATGATTCTTTGCGCTTTTACCTATCCTATCGCATTAATGATGTATTTTAATCTTTCCTGATATATCTCAATTTTTCGATTTATCAAAGGGCCGACTGTAGAAGCCAAGTATTTCAAATACAACTAGTATAGGTAAAAGATAGCTGTTTAAGCATAAATGTTGAGCCCCACTTTTAATACCCATTTATACAGCATAATTCACTTATACTGAAGTCCGTTGTTCTGGCAAATGCATATTTTCAAAGACAATGTGACATTAAAAAAAAGCACAGTTGCAAGATAATTTGACACTGTCTTGTGCTAATTGTCAAGGCCAAGGGATTGAATACACAGCAACATGAAGGCACCATTGTTCACAATGCAGATAACAGCTAGGTCAGAAAAGCTGATGTTGCACATTGAAGATGGACGGCTTGCCATCAAATCAAATGTGCTTGAGTCTAACCCAAACCAATTAGGATTATATTGGGGTGTAATTAGATGACTTAAGACAGATATGAAAGTGTATAACTGAAAAGTATCTCCCGGCCATTTTAGGTTAGGTTGGGGTTTTGTTGTCTTTGTGAGTATTGTCTTTGTAGGTTAGGTTGGGTTTTGTTGTCTTTGTGAGTATTGTCTTTGTAAGTTTTGTTTTAGGTTAGGTTTAGTTTTTAGTGTGTTGTCTGTGGTGTATTGTCTTTGGGGGGGTGTTGTGCTGTGTTGTCTTTCTGTTAGTTTAGTGTTTTTTGCCTTTGATTCTAGTCTCCAGTTTTGTTTTAGTGTTTAGATTTTAGGTTAGGTTTGGGGGTTCTGTCAGTCTAACAGTCTGTGTCAGTGATGTTAGTCCACTTTTGACTTTGAATTTGAGTTTAGCTGAAGATTAGCTTTCTCTCTCTTTTCATGTTTCATTGCCAGACTTTGACCTTTTAAAAGTTACTTTCGAGCTGTCTGCCTAAGCAAAGAAAGATAATGCCTGTAATTCTCTGAAAGCTTCAAATTGTCTACGAATTGCCTTTTAAATGACTTTCAAATTGTAATCAAGCGACTACAAATAAAACAATTATTTTTGGCACCTGAGGAGTTTATACTGCAAATTTCTGCTGAGTTCCAGTATTCGCAAAGTGCTACTGATAACCGAATAGCAGAGATGATATGAATTCCTTCAACTTTACACAGTCGAATAATACAAGGAATCGAACAACTTAACACAGTCTACAAATAGTACAAATCTTACAACTTGTCGTATTGCGCCAGGACTTGATTCATCAACTAAGTTTCCCCCAAACTTGGCGTAGTTCGACAGGTTAAGATTCCTATAATTAAAGTTTCCTTTAGAAATTTGCAGTATAAACTCCTCAGGTGCCAAAAATAATTGTTTTATTTGTAGTCGCTTGATTACAATTTGAAAGTCATTTAAAAGGCAATTCGTAGACAATTTGAAGCTTTCAGAGAATTACAGACATTATCTTTCTTTGCTTAGGCAGACAGCTCGAAAGTAACTTTTAAAAGGTCAAAGTCTGGCAATGAAACATGAAAAGAGAGAGAAAGCTAATCTTCAGCTAAACTCAAATTCAAAGTCAAAAGTGGACTAACATCACTGACACAGACTGTTAGACTGACAGAACCCCCAAACCTAACCTAAAATCTAAACACTAAAACAAAACTGGAGACTAGAATCAAAGGCAAAAAACACTAAACTAACAGAAAGACAACACAGCACAACACCCCCCAAAGACAATACACCACAGACAACACACTAAAAACTAAACCTAACCTAAAACAAAACTTACAAAGACAATACTCACAAAGACAACAAAACCCAACCTAACCTACAAAGACAATACTCACAAAGACAACAAAACCCCAACCTAACCTAAAATGGCCGGGAGATACTTTTCAGTTATACACTTTCATATCTGTCTTAAGTCATCTAATTACACCCCAATATAATCCTAATTGGTTTGGGTTAGACTCAAACACATTTGATTTGATGGCAAGCCGTCCATCTTCAATGTGCAACATCAGCTTTTCTGACCTAGCTGTTATCTGCATTGTGAACAATGGTGCCTTCATGTTGCTGTGTATTCAATCCCTTGGCCTTGACAATTAGCACAAGACAGTGTCAAATTATCTTGCAACTGTGCTTTTTTTTAATGTCACATTGTCTTTGAAAATATGCATTTGCCAGAACAACGGACTTCAGTATAAGTGAATTATGCTGCATAAATGGGTATTAAAAGTGGGGCTCAACATTTATGCTTAAACAGCTATCTTTTACCTATACTAGTTGTATTTGAAATACTTGGCTTCTACAATTATCTGCTATATGTGTTAAACAGTGCTCCTGCACTTGCAGTGAATAACATAATTCCAGAACTTCCTGGTTACACAGCGTCGCATTTAAGCAGTACCCCAATGATGCAGCGGAGAATCCCTTCAGGAGGTTCCCAGGTAAGGTTTACCCGGAAATAGCCCATAATACAAACTGACTCTGGACAATTGCGCAGGGCTGTGAACCATCAGACAGAAGGGATATAAATCGTTAACTTTGTATGGTTCTGCCAGTTTTATCCTGATGGTAATACAGCTGCAGAAAAGGAGGGAGTCGAGGAGGCTTTGTCGACTGAGTCAGTATGGGTGGAAGTCAGAAACAAGAAAGGAGCAGTCACTTTATTGGGAGTTTTCTGCAGACCCCCCAATAGCAGCAGAGAGATGGAGGGACAGATTGGGCGGCAGATCTTGGAAAGGTGCAGAAGTAACAGAGTTGTTGTCATGGGTGACTTCAACTTCCCTAATATTGACTGGAACCTCCTTAGTGCAAATGGTTTGGATGGAGCAGATTTTGTCAGGTGTGTACAGGAGGGATTTCTGACTCAATATATAGATAGGCCGACTGGGGGGGAAGCCATATTGGATTTGGTGCTTGGCAACAAACCAGGTCAGGTGTCAGATGTCTCAGTGGGAGAGAATTTTGGTAACAGTGACCACAACTCTTTGACCTTTATCATAGTCATGGAGAGGGATAGGAACACACAGTATGGGAATGTATTTAATTAGGGGAGGGGAAATCATACTGCTATTAGACAGGAGCTGAGGAGCATAAATTGGGAACAGATGTTCTCAGGGAAATGCACAACAGTAATGTAGGAGTTGTTTAAGGAGCACTTGCTGCGCATGCTGGATAGTTTTGTCCCACTGAGACAAGGAAGGAATGGTAAGGCGAAGCAGCCTTGGGTGACAAGAGAAGTGGAGCTTCTAGTCAAGAGGAAGAAGGAAGCTTTCGTAAGGTTGAGGAAGCAAGAATTTGGCATGGCTCTAGAGGGTTACAAGGTAGCCAGGATGGAACTCAAAAATGGACTTAGGTGTTAGACGTTTTAGTTGCTGTGATATGAAGGGTCTAAAGTTCTGTTCCTTTATCACAAACATCCATTTATTTCCTTCCAACAGCCTTTGCTATACACTATACATCACCGGACAGAGGCCACCTGAAGCCCCTTTACATATCAGTGTCAATTAATGGATACTTAACATAAATGAGACAACTAATTTCAGTGTTTCTTACCCATTACTTAACAGTCTCCCCTTCCTTGGAGAAAAAAAAATAATTAGGTGAAAACAAAATTTCAAGAAACTCAAAAACATACACATTGGGTGGGATTCTCCGAAATGGAGGCAGAGTGTTCGCGCCGTCGTGAACGCCGTCGAGGTTCACGAGGGAGCGAAACGGCCCCTATCCCGACCGATTCAGGGCCCGATAATGGGCTAGGAGCGGCGCCGCGTCATTTACGCGCGCCAAGCCTGGGGCATACATGACGCGGCCGGCGCCGCATAACTGGCGTCACCCGCGCATACGCGGGTTGGCCTGTAGTTCCCTGGATTATCCTTGCTACCCTTCTTAAACAGAGGAACAACATTGGCTATTCTCCAGTCCTCAGGGACATCCCCTGAAGACAGTGAGGATCCAAAGATTTCTGTCAAGGCCTCAGCAATTTCCTCTCCAGCCTCCTTCAGAGAGGCCGGCCCGACGATCGGTGGGCACCGATCGTCGGGCCAGACTCCATTTGAGGCCCCCCCCCCCGGTGCAGGATCCCCCCTCACCCCCCAGCAGGCCGCCCCCCCAGGGTTCCCGCGCTGTAAAGCCGGCAGCGACCAGGTGTGGACGGCGCCGGGGGGAACCCGCCGTTTTGGGCAGGCCACTCGGCCCATTCGGGCCGGAGAATCGCGGGGGTACTGGTGAATCGCCATTTTGGCTGTCTCGGGCGATTCACTGTACCGCGCCGCGCAAAACACGATTGTGCCAATCTGGCCGCTTGGGAGAATCGTGGGAGGGCGTCGGACCGGCGTCACGGGAAAATTTGGCGACCCAGGAGATTCTCCCAACCGGCGCGGGAGCGGAGAATCACGCCCATGATTTCCCCCCCTTTTTTGGGGGGGACGAGAAAGAAAAAAAAAAGCACCCTTCATTAACAATATCCAAAAGTTTCTGTGAACTCGCCCCTCTTTTCGTAAAACAGTCTGACAGTTAATAGCTCCTGTCGACCCATTTAATTTTTGTTATTTCCCCTCTGTCCAACATCTGCTTCAAACTTGCGATGTCTATCCGTAACCTCTTTTCATTGACACTTTTTGTAGAGTGCACATTTTCACACAGGGATTTATTGTCAATGTGACAGTCAATAGGTATATTACCTTGGTGCGGGTTGGGGAGGAGCATAGGGTGTCGCTTTATGCGGACGACATGCTGCTGTATGTGGCGGACCCGGTGGGAGGAATGCCGGAGGTAATGAGGATCCTTAGGGAATTCGGGGACTTTTTGGGATATAAGCTCAATATGGGGAAGAGCGTGCTGTTCGTAGTTCAGCTAGGGGACCAGGAGAGGGGGATTGGCGAGCTCCCACTAAAAAAGGCGGAGAGGAGCTTCAGATATTTGGGGGTCCAGGTGGCCAGGAGCTGGGGGGCCCTGCATAGGCTTAACTTTACAAGGCTGGTGGAGCAAATGGAGGAGGAGTTTAAGATGTGGGACACGTTGCCGCTGTCCTTGGCAGGTAGAACAAACAAAGAACAAAGAAAGTACAGCACAGTAACAGGCCCTTCGGCCCTCCAAGCCCGTGCCGACCATGCTGCCCGACTAAACTACAATCATCTACACTTCCTGGGTCCGTATCCCTCTATTCCCATCCTATTCATGTATTTGTCAAGATGCCCCTTAAATGTCACTATCGTCCCTGCTTCCACCACCTCCTCCAGTAGCGAGTTCCAGGCACCCACTACCCTCTGCGTAAAAAACTTGCCTCGTACATCTACTCTAAACCTTGCCCCTCTCACCTTAAACCTATGCCCCCTAGTAATTAACCCCTCTACCCCGGGGAAAAGCCTCTGACTATCCACTCTGTCTATGCCCCTCATAGTTTTGTAGACCTCTATCAGGTCGCCCCTCAACCTCCTTCGTTCCAGTGAGAACAAACCGAGTTTATTCAACCGCTCCTCATAGCTAATGCCCTCCATACCAGGCAACATGCTGGTAAATCTCTTCTGCACCCTCTCTAAAGCCTCCACGTCCTTCTGGTAGTGTGGCGACCAGAATTGAACACTATACTCCAAGTGTGGCCTAACTAAGGTTCTATACAGCTGCAACATGACTTGCCAATTCTTATACTCAATGCCCCGGCCAATGAAGGCAAGCATGCCGTATGCCTTCTTGACTACCTTCTCCACCTGTGTTGCCCCTTTCAGTGACCTGTGGACCTGTACTCCTAGATCTCTTTGACTTTCAATACTCTTGAGGGTTCTACCATTCACTGTATATTCCCTACCTGCATTAGACCTTCCAAAATGCATTACCTCACATTTGTCTGGATTAAACTCCATCTGCCATCTCGCCGCCCAAGTCTCCAAACAATCTAAATCCTGCTGTATCCTCTGACAGTCCTCATCGCTATCCGCAATTCCACCAACCTTTGTGTCGTCTGCAAACTTACTAATCAGACCAGTTACATTTTCCTCCAAATCATTTATATATACTACAAAGAGCAAAGGTCCCAGCACTGATCCCTGTGGAACACCACTGGTCACAGCCCTCCAATTAGAAAAGCATCCTTCCATTGCTACTCTCTGCCTTCTATGACCTAGCCAGTTCTGTATCCACCTTGCCGTCTCACCCCTGATCCCATGTGACTTCAACTTTTGTACTAGTCTACCATGAGGGACCTTGTCAAAGGCCTTACTGAAGTCCATATAGACAACATCCACTGCCCTACCTGCATCAATCATCTTAGTGACCTCCTCGAAAAACTCTATCAAGTTAGTGAGACACGACCTCCCCTTCACAAAACCATGCTGCCTCCTTTTTCTTTTTGACGAGGCCTACAATATCTCTCATTATCCAAGGTTCCCGAAAATTGCCATATTTATCCTTCTTCCTCACAGGAACATGCCGGTCCTGAATTCCTTTCAACTGACACTTGAAAGCCTCCCACATGTCAGATGTTGATTTGCCCTCAAACATCCGCCCCCAATCTATGTTCTTCACTTCCCGCCTAATATTGCTATAATTAGCCTTCCCCCAATTTAGCACATTCATCCTAGGACCACTCTTATCCTTGTCCACCAGTACTTTAAAACTTACTGAATTGTGGTCACTGTTACCGAAATGCTCCCCTACTGAAACATCTACCACCTGGCCGGGCTCATTCCCCAATTCCAGGTCCAGTACCGCCCCTTCCCTAGTTGGACTGTCTACATATTGTTTTAAGAAGCCCTCCTGGATGCTCCTTACAAACTCCGCCCCGTCTAAGCCCCTGGCATTAAGTGAGTCCCAGTCAATATTGGGGAAGTTGAAGTCTCCCATCACCACAACCCTGTTGCTTTTACTCTTTTCCAAAATCTGTCTACCTATCTGCTCCTCTATCTCCCGCTGGCTGTTGGGAGGCCTGTAGTAAACCCCCAACATTGTGACTGCACCCTTCTTATTTCTGATCTCTACCAATATAGCCTCACTGCCCCCTGAGGTGTCCTCCCGCAGTACAGCTGTGGTATTCTCCCGAAACAGTAGCGCAACTCCGCCTCCCCTTTTACATCCCCCTCTATCCCGCCTGAAACATCTAAATCCTGGAACGTTTAGCTGCCAATCCTGCCGTTCCCTCAACCAGGTCTCTGTAATGGCAACAACATCATAGTTCCAAGTACTAATCCAAGCTCTAAGTTCATCTGCCTTACCCGTAATACTTCTTGCATTAAAACATATGCACTTCAGGCCACCAGACCCGCTGTGTTCAGCAACTTCTCCCTGTCTGCTCTGCCTCAGAGCCACACTATCCCTATTCCCTAGTTCTCCCTCAATGCTCTCACCTTCTGACCTATTGCTCCCGTGCCCACCCCCCTGCCATACTAGTTTAAACCCTCCCGTGTGACACTAGCAAACCTCGCGGCCAGGATATTTATGCCTCTCTGGTTTAGATGCAACCCGTCCTTCCTATATAGGTCACACCTGCCCCGGAAGAGCTTCCAGTGGTCCAGATAACGGAAACCCTCCCTCCTACACCAGCTGTTTAGCCACGTGTTTAGCTGCCCTATCTTCCTATTTCGAGCCTCACTGGCACGTGGCACAGGGAGTAATCCCGAGATTACAACCCTAGAGGTCCTGTCTTTTAACTTTCTGCCTAGCTCCCTGAACTCCTGCTGCAGGACCTCATGCCCCCTCCTGCCTATGTCGTTAGTACCAATATGTACAACGACCTCTGCCTGTTTGCCCTCCCCCTTCAGGATGCCCTCTACCCGTTCGGAGACATCCTGGACCCTGGCACCAGGGAGGCAACATACCATCCTGGAGTCTCTTTCACGTCCACAGAAGCGCCTATCTGTGCCCCTGACTATAGAGTCCCCTATTACTATTACTCTTCTGCGCTTTGACCCTCCCTTCTGAACATCAGAGCCAGCCGTGGTGCCACTGCTCTGGCTGCTGCTGTTTTCCCCTGATAGGCTATCCCCCCCGACAGTATCCAAAGGGGTATACCTGTTCGAGAGGGGGACAACCACAGGGGATTCCTGCACTGACTGCCTGCCCTTTCTGGTGGTCACCCATTTCTCTGCCTGCACCTTGGGTGTGACCACATTTATATAACTGCGATCTATGACGCTTTCCGCCACCTGCATGCTCCTAAGTGCATCCAATTGCTTCTCCAACCGAACCATGCGGTCTGTGAGGAGCTCCAGTTGGCTGCACCTTCTGCAGATGAAGCCATCCGGGACGCTGGAAGCCTCCCGGACCTGCCACATCTCACAGTCAGAGCACTGCAAACCTCTAACTGACATTGCGTCAATTAATTAAAATCAAAAGTTTTTTTTTAAATACAAATATTTTTTTTAAAATTTTTAAAGTTACTGTTAACTATCTGTTTCCTAGCACTAGATTTCTAATATAAATGCGAAAGCTAAATATAGTACTCTCCGATCTCTGGCTTAGCTACCCCTCTAAATTATAATTAAGTAATTATGTTTAATTAGTTACCAATGCTTAATTTTTTTAATTTAGTGTAGATTCCCAACCAGCCACTCAGGTCACAGCTATTCTGTGATGTCACTTCAGTTTCCCCCCGACACACACAATTTGAAAAAGGTATAAAAGTAAAAATGAGTAAAAATCACCTACTACCTTCTTACCTTCTGAGGGTCTTAGTTGTTCTCAGGTTCACTCCCTGACAGAGACTGCTCCTCCTCCTCCGAACGGCTCCCGAAACTAGGCCGCAATCTTTTAAAATCTCCGCTCTGACTAGCAGCTCCTGCACTTTTTAAATCTCCCGCGCTTTTTAAATCTCCCGGCTCACTCACCTCTCGCGCTGTTTTCAATGTCCCGGCTCCACACCTCTCGCGCTGTTTTCACTGTCCCGGCTCACTCTCCTCCCGCGCTGTTTTCGAATTCCCGGCTCACTCACCTCTCGCGCCGTTTTCAATGTCCCGGCTCACTCACCACCCATGCTGTTTTCACTGTCCCGGCTCACTCTCTTCTCGCGCTGTTTTCGCTGTCCCTGCTCTCTGTCCTCCCGCGCTGTTTTCAATGTCCCGGCTCACTCTCCTCCCGCGCTGTTTCCGCAGTTCCGGCTCTCTCTCCTCTCGCGCTGTTTTCACTGTCCCGGCTCTCTCTCCTCTCGCGCTGTTTTCGCTGTCCCGGCTCTCTCTCTTCTCGCGCTGTTTTCAATGTCCCTGCTCACTCTCCTCCCGCGCTGTTTTCACACTCCCGGCTCCCTCACCTCTCGCGCTGTTTTCACTGTCTCGGCTCCCTCTCCTCTCGCGCTGTTTTCGCTGTCCCGGCTCACTCATCTCCCACGCTGTTTTCAATGTCCCAGCTCACATAGCTCCCGCGCTGTTTTCAATATCCCGGCTCACTTAGCTCCTGCGCTGTTTTCACTGTCCCGGCTCACTCTCCTCCCGCGCTGTTTTCAATGTCCCGGCTCACTCAGCTCCCGCGCTGTTTTCACTGTCCGGGCTCTCTCTCCTCCCGCGCTGTTTTCAATGTCCCGGCTCACTCACCTCCCACGCTGTTTTCACTGTCCCGGCTCACTCTCCTCTCGCGCTGTTTTCGCTGTCCCGGCTCTCTGTCCTCCCGCGCTGTTTTCAATGTCCCGGCTCACTCTCCTCCCGCGCTGTTTCCGCAGTTCCGGCTCTCTCTCCTCTCGCGCTGTTTTCACTGTCCCGGCTCACTCTCCTCCCGCGCTGTTTTCGAATTCCCGGCTCACTCACCTCTCGCGCCGTTTTCAATGTCCCGGCTCACTCACCACCCATGCTGTTTTCACTGTCCCGGCTCACTCTCCTCTCGCGCTGTTTTCGCTGTCCCTGCTCTCTGTCCTCCCGCGCTGTTTTCAATGTCCCGGCTCACTCTCCTCCCGCGCTGTTTCCGCAGTTCCGGCTCTCTCTCCTCTCGCGCTGTTTTCACTGTCCCGGCTCTCTCTCCTCTCGCGCTGTTTTCGCTGTCCCGGCTCTCTCTCTTCTCGCGCTGTTTTCAATGTCCCTGCTCACTCTCCTCCCGCGCTGTTTTCACACTCCCGGCTCCCTCACCTCTCGCGCTGTTTTCACTGTCTCGGCTCCCTCTCCTCTCGCGCTGTTTTCGCTGTCCCGGCTCACTCATCTCCCACGCTGTTTTCAATGTCCCAGCTCACATAGCTCCCGCGCTGTTTTCAATATCCCGGCTCACTTAGCTCCTGCGCTGTTTTCACTGTCCCGGCTCACTCTCCTCCCGCGCTGTTTTCAATGTCCCGGCTCACTCAGCTCCCGCGCTGTTTTCACTGTCCGGGCTCTCTCTCCTCCCGCGCTGTTTTCAATGTCCCGGCTCACTCACCTCCCACGCTGTTTTCACTGTCCCGGCTCACTCTCCTCTCGCGCTGTTTTCGCTGTCCCGGCTCTCTGTCCTCCCGCGCTGTTTTCAATGTCCCGGCTCACTCTCCTCCCGCGCTGTTTCCGCAGTTCCGGCTCTCTCTCCTCTCGCGCTGTTTTCACTGTCCCGGCTCTCTCTCCTCTCGCGCTGTTTTCGCTGTCCCGGCTCTCTCTCTTCTCGCGCTGTTTTCAATGTCCCTGCTCACTCTCCTCCCGCGCTGTTTTCACTGTCCCGGCTCCCTCACCTCTCGCGCTGTTTTCACTGTCTCGGCTCCCTCTCCTCTCGCGCTGTTTTCGCTGTCCCGGCTCACTCATCTCCCACGCTGTTTTCAATGTCCCAGCTCACATAGCTCCCGCGCTGTTTTCAATGTCCCGGCTCACTTAGCTCCTGCGCTGTTTTCACTGTCCCGGCTCACTCTCCTCCCGCGCTGTTTTCAATGTCCCGGCTCACTCAGCTCCCGCGCTGTTTTTACTGTCCGGGCTCTCTCTCCTCCCGCGCTGTTTTCAATGTCCCGGCTCACTCACCTCTCGCGCTGTTTTCAATTTCCTGGCTCACTCACCTCTCGCGCTGTTTTCAATGTCCCGGCTCACTCAGCTCCCGCGCTGTTTTCACTGTCCCGGCTCACTCAGCTCTCGCGCTGTTTTCAATGTCCCGGCTCACTCACCTCTCGTGCTGTTTTCACTGTCCCGGCTCTCTCTCCTCTCGCGCTGTTTTCACTGTCCCGGCTCACTCTCCTCCCGCGCTATTTTCAATGTCCCGGCTCACTCAGCTCCCGCGCTGTTTTCAATGTCCCGGCTCACTCACCTCTCGCGCTGTTTTCACTGTCCCGGCTCTCTCTCCTCTCGCGCTGTTTTCACTGTCCCGGCTCACTCTCCTCCCACGCTGTTTTCACTGTCCCGGCTCACTCAGCTCCCGCGCTGTTTGCACTGTCCCGGCTCACTCACCTCTCGCGCTGTTTTCAATGTCCCGGCTCACTCAGCTCCCGCGCTGTTTTCACTGTCCCGGCTCACTCAGCTCTCGCGCCGTTTTCAATGTCCCGGCTCACTCACCTCCCACGCTGTTTTCACTGTCCCGGCTCACTCTCCTCTCGCGCTGTTTTCGCTGTTCGGCTCTCTGTCCTCCCGCGCTGTTTTCAATGTCCCGGCTCACTCTCCTCCCGCGCTGTTTCCGCAGTCCCGGCTCTCTCTCCTCTCGCGCTGTTTTCACTGTCCCGGCTCTCTCTCCTCTCACGCTGTTTTCGCTGTCCCGGCTCTCTCTCTTCTCGCGCTGTTTTCAATGTCCCTGCTCACTCTCCTCCCGCGCTGTTTTCACTGTCCCGGCTCCCTCACCTCTCGCGCTGTTTTCACTGTCCCGGCTCCCTCTCCTCTCGCGCTGTTTTCGCTGTCCCGGCTCACTCATCTCCCGCGCTGTTTTCAATGTCCCGGCTCACTTAGCTCCTGCGCTGTTTTCACTGTCCCGGCTCACTCTCCTCCCGCGCGGTTTTCAATGTCCCGGCTCACTCACCTCTCGTGCTGTTTTCAATTTCCTGGCTCACTCACCTCTCGCGCTGTTTTCAATGTCCCGGCTCACTCAGCTCCCACGCTGTTTTCACTGTCCCGGCTCACTCAGCTCTCGCGCTGTTTTCAATGTCCCGGCTCACTCATCTCTCGCGCTGTTTTCACTGTCCCGGCTCTCTCTCCTCCCGCGCTGTTTTCACTGTCCCAGCTCACTCTCCTCCCGCGCTGTTTTCAATGTCCCGGCTCACTCAGCTCCCGCGCTGTTTTCAATGTCCCGGCTCACTCATCTCTCGCGCTGTTTTCACTGTCCTGGCTCACTCAGCTCTCGCGCTGTTTTCAATGTCCTGGCTCACTCATCTCTCGCGCTGTTTTCACTGTCCCGGCTCTCTCTCCTCTCGCGCTGTTTTCATTGTCCCAGCTCACTCTCCTCCCGCGCTGTAAGGCCATTCGGCCCATCGAGTCCAGTCCACCATTCAATCATGGCTGATTTCAACTCCTTTTACCCGCTCTCTCTCCATAGCCCTTAATTCCTCGAGAAATCAAGAATTTATCAACTTCTGTCTTAAAGACACTCAACCGCCCTCTGTGGCAATGAATTCCACAGACCCACCACTCTCTGGCTGAAGAAATTTCTCCTCCTATCTGTTCTAAAGTGACTCCCTTTTTTTCTAAGGCTGTGCCCCCGGGTCCTAGTCTCCCCTGCTAATGGAAACAACTTCCCTACATCCACCCTATCTAAGCCATTCATTATCTTGTAAGTTTCTATTAGATCTCCCCTCAACCTCCTAAACTCCAATGAATATAATCCCAGATCCTCAGATGTTCATCGTATGTTAGGCCTACCATTCCTGGGATCATACGTGTGAATCTCCGCTGGACCCGCTCCAGTGCCAGTATGTCCTTCCTGAGGTGTGGGGCCCAAAATTGCTCACAGTATTCTAAATGGGGCCTAACTAATGCTTTATAAAGCTTCAGAAGTACATCCCTGCTTTTATATTCCAAGCCTCTTGAGATGAATGACAACATTGCATTTGCTTTCTTAATTATGGACTCAACCTGCAAGTTTACCTTTAGAGAATCCTGGACTAGGACTCCCAAGTCCCTTTGCACTTCAGCATTATGAATTTTGTCACCGTTTAGAAAATAGTCCATGCCTCTATTCTTTTTTCCAAAGTGCAAGACCTCGCACTTGCCCACGTTGAATTTCATCAGCCATTTCTTGGACCACTCTCCTAAACTGTCTAAATCTTTCTGCAGCCTCCCCACCTCCTCCATACTACCTGTCCCTCCACCTATCTTTGTGTCATCGGCAAACTTAGCCAGAATGCCCCCAGTCCCGTCATCTAGATCGTTAATATATAAAGAGAACAGCTGTGGCCCCAACACTGAACCCTGCGGGACACCACTCGTCACCGGTTGCCATTCCGAAAAAGAACCTTTTATCCCAACTCTCTGCCTTCTGCCTGACAGCCAATCGTCAATCCATGTTAGTACCTTGCCTCGAATACCATGGGCCCTTATTTTACTCAGCAGTCTCCCGTGAGGCACCTTATCAAAGGCCTTTTGGAAGTCAAGATAGATAACATCCATTGGCTCTCCTTGGTCTAACCTATTTGTTATCTCTTCAAAGAACTCTAACAGGTTTGTCAGGCACGACCTCCCCTTACTAAATCCATGCTGACTTGTCCTAATCTGACCCTGCACTTCCAAGAATTTAGAAATCTCATCCTTAACAATGGATTCTAGAATCTTGCCAACAACCGAGGTTAGGCTAATTGGCCTATAATTTTCCATCTTTTTCCTTGTTCCCTTCTTGAACAGGGGGGTTACAACAGCAATTTTCCAATCCTCTGGGACTTTCCCGGACTCCAGTGACTTTTGAAAGATCATAACTAACGCCTCCACTATTTCTTCAGCTATCTCCTTTAGAACTCTAGGATGTAGTCCATCTGGGCCCAGAGATTTATCAATTTTTAGACCTCTTAGTTTCTCTAGCACTTTCTCCTTTGTGATGGCTACCATATTCAACTCTGCCCCCTGACTCTCCGGAATTGTTGGGATATTACTCATGTCTTCTACTGTGAAGACTGACGCAAAGTACTTATTTAGTTCCTCAGCTATTTCCTTGTCTCCCATCACAAAATTACCAACGTCATTTTGGAGCGGCCCAATGTCAACTTTTGCCTCCCGTTTGTTTTCAATGTATTTAAAGAAACTTTTACTATCATTCCTAATGTTACTGGCTAGCCTACCTTCATATTTGATCCTCTCTTTCCTTATTTCTCTCTTTGTTATCCTCTGTTTGTTTTTGTAGCCTTCCCAATCTTCGGACTTCCCACTACTCTTTGCCACATTATAGGCTTTCTCTTTTGCTTTGATGCATTCCCTAACTTCCTTTGTCAGCCATGGCTGCCTAATCCCCCCTCTGATAATCTTTCTTTTCTTTGGGATGAACCTCTGCACTGTGTCCTCAATTACTCCCAGAAACTCCTGCCATTGCTGTTCTACTGTCTTTCCCACTAGGCTCTGCTCCCAGTCGATTTTCGTCAGTTCCTCCCTCATGCCCCTGTAGTTACCTTTATTTAACTGTAACACCTTTACATCTGATTCTACCTTCTTTCTTTCAAATTGGAGATTGAATTCGACCATATTATGATCACTGCCTCCTAAGTGCTCCCTTACTTTAAGAGCTTTAATCAAGTCTGGCTCATTACATAACACTAAGTCCAGAATGGCCTGTTCCCTCGTGGGCTCCATCACAAGCTGTTCCAAAAAGCCCTCCTGTAAACATTCAATGAATTCCCTTTCCTTGGGTCCACTGGCAGCATTATTTACCCAGTCCACCTGCATATTGAAGTCCCCCATGATCACTGTGACCTTGCCTTTCTGACATGCACTTTCTATTTTGTGGTGCATTTTGTGCCCCAGGTCCTGACCACTGTTAGGAGGCATGTACATAACTCCCATTATGGTTTTTTTGCCTTTGTGGTTCCTCAACTCTACCCACACAGACTCCACATCATCTGACCCTATGTCGTTTAGTGCTATTGATTTAATTTCATTCCTAATTAACAAGGCAACCCCGCCCCCTCTGCCCACCTCCCTGTCTTTTCGATAGGTTGTGAATCCCTGGATGTTTAAATGCCAGTCCTGAACCCCCTGCAACCATGTCTCTGTGATGCCTACCACATCATACCTGCCAGTCACAATCTGGGCCACAAGCTCATCTACCTTGTTCCGTACACTGCGCGCATTTAAATATAGCACCTTTAATTCTCTATTGACCGTCCCTTTTTGTTTTCTTAGTGTGGTGGACCTTGGTTTACTGAGCCTTTCCATACACTGTGTCATATTTTTTGGGATGGGGACTATCGTAACCTCTCCTGAGTTTTGTCCCAGGCTCACTCAGCTCCAGCGCTGTTTTCACTGTCCCGGCTCACTCACCTCTCGCTGTTTTCACTGTCAATCAAAATGACGGTGCTCCCAAGGTTTTTGTTCCTGTTCCAGTGCCTCCCCGTGTTTATCCCGAAGGCTTTTTTCAGGCGGGTTAATAGGAGTATAATGGGGTTTGTGTGGGCGCGAGGGACTGCGAGGGTGAGAAAGGTGTTCCTGGAGCAGAGTAGAGGTGGGGGGGGCTGGCGCTGCCTAACCTCTGTGGGTACAACTGGGCCGCCAATGCGATGATGGTGCGCAAGTGGGTGATGGAGGGGGAGGGGGCTGCATGGAAGAGGCTGGAGACGTCGTCCTGTGTGGGTACGAGTCTGGGGGCGCTGGCAATGGCGCCGCTGCCGTTCCCTCCAAGGAGGTATACCACGAGCCCGGTGGTGGTGGCTGCCCTTAAAATTTGGGGGCAGTGGAGGCGGCATAGGGGGGAAGTTGGGGCCTCGACGTAGACCCCATTACGGGGGAACCACCGGTTCGCCCCAGGAAGAACAGGTGGAGGTTTTTCGGGGTGGCACAGGGCAGGGATACGAAAGCTGGGGAACCTGTTTGTGGACGGGAATTTCGCTAGCTTGGGTGAGCTGGAGGAGAAGTACGGGCTCCCCCCCAGGGAACACCTTCACGTACTTACAGGTAAGGGCGTTTGCCAGACGGCAGGTGGTGGAATTCCCGCGGATACTGCCACACACAGCACAGGACAGGGTGCTCTCGGGGGGGTGGGTGGGAGTGGGGAAGATCTCGGAAACTTATCAGGTGATGCAGGAGGAGGAGGAGGCCTTGGTGGTGGTGGAAGTAAAAGGTAAGTGGGAGGAGGATTTGGGAGAGGAAATTGAGGAAGGGAAGTGGGCAGATGCCCTGGGGAGGGTGAACTCTTCCTCATTGTGCGCGAGACTCAGCCTCATACAGTTTAAGGTGCTGCACAGGGCACACATGACTGGGACAAGGATGATCCGGTTTTTTGGGGGTGAGGACAGGTGTGTTAGGTGTTCAGGGAGCCCAGCAAATCACCCATATGTTCTGGGCATGCCCAGCGCTGGAGGAACTTTGGAAGGGCGTAGCGAGGACGGTGTCGAGGGTGGTAGGATCCAGGGTCAAACCGGGCTGGGGGCTCGCAATATTTGGGGTGGCAGAGGAGCCGGGAGTGCAGGAGGCTAAAGAGGCCGGAATTCTGGCCTTTGCGTCCCTGGTAGCCCGGCAAAGGATTCTCCTTCAGTGGAAAGATGCGAGGACCCCAAGCGTGGAATCCTGGATCAGCGATATGGCAGGGTTCATTAAATTGGAGAGGGTGAAATTCGCCTTGAGAGGGTCGGTACAAGGGTTCTTTAGGCGGTGGCAACCGTTCTTAGACTTTCTGGCAGAACGATAGACATTGGTCAATGGCAGCAGCAGCTCGGGGGGGGGGGGTCACTTTATTTTTGTTTTTGTTATTTACACTGGAGGGTCTGAGGGAGTGTATATACCTGTTGTGTTAAGTCGGGGTGTTAATGTTAATTTATTATTTATGTACAGGGGGGAGGGGTATGGGGGGTTGCTTTTCGAGATTGTGTTTTGTACTTAACCCTGTTGGTTTCTTTTTTCTTTCTCATTTTGTTATTGATATTTTATGAAAACCTTGAATAAAAATTATTTAAAAAAAACAAATAGGTATATTACCCAAATCCCCTAATCCCAAAATTTCTGTCAATATCATACTTATATGATATTGGCCATATCCACCGCCTCTACAAGGCTTAATTAACGTCTCAGCAGCCAAAGTGCTTTTTACCACTCTCCTTATTTTCTTTGTTTCCCACACAAGCAGGCAACATTTACCATGGTTCCCCAAAAGGAAAATTATAAAACCTTCTGCGCTTGAAACCCCATCACATAAATTTGCGTAGGACGCATCACTATAAACTATGAGTTTCAAGTGCCTAAGGTCACCTAAAACCGGGAATTTAAAAATACACTCCTGCATTTTTAGTTTGGCCAATGCTTTATTTGCTCTTATTATGTCTTCCACTTTGGGATCATTCATTTTTGTACTCAACTCTAAGACATCAAAACTCACGTCCGGTCTAGTCTGTCTACCTAGCCAGTTCAGTTGCCCAATTAAACTTCGCAGTTGCTCTTTTTCTATCTTTGAAACCATTGCGTCTTTTTGTGAAACTCGGCCACGACTAATTGCTATTGGGCTGATGCTTTACAAATAAGATTGCTGACGTAAAGTTGCCCCTAACTTAGTCTGTCCAATTTCCAGTCCAATATATTTAAATGCACCGGAAGCCTGACTTCCAACCCTGAATTCTTTCCTCAAACCAGAGATTACAATAGCTTCAAAATCACTAGTCCCACCCCACAAAAAATCATCGACATGCATCATACAAATGCCAGAAAGATTTCCTTTATAGTGCCAGTAAAACATGGCAGGATCTGCTTTCAACTGGCAACAGTCTAACTCTAACAAAACTGACCTTACCGAAAAATACCAGACTCTAGATGCATCATTTAATCCATATACACATTTGTTCAACTTCCAGAGTACCCCTTCTGTGTTAGCTGCATCTTTAGGAGGACGGAGAAAAATGTCTATCTGGAGCTGATGCCCCTGCAAAAAGGCAGCTTTTATATCTATAGATTTGCATTCCCATGCCTTTGTGGCTAATAGAGCCAAGAAGATCTTTAAAATAACCTTTCCTGCTGTAGGTGAATCTACCCTTAAATCCTGATCTTCTAAGTTTTCTTCAAATCCCCTTGCCACAAGCCTGGCCTTTGCCTTATAAGTTCCAGCCAGAAGAACCTTTTCCGTGCAAATCCATCTGTGGGATAGAGCTCTTTGTCCCCTATCCGTGTATACCCAAATTCACTCCAACTATGCAATTCTTACTGTTCAGCTTCTTTGATAACTTTTTCATCTAATTTAATTGAAGCCACCAAAATCTCGCGTGCATGTGGGCTTCTACTCCTATTAGTATTCGTAGTCTTACTCATGTTCCGAGATCTTGATAAACTACGTCCCCTCTCCCGCCTGGTATCTCGTTAGTACTGCTACTGCTTGATCTTTCCCTTCTGCTGTGAGATGGCCTTTCAATAGTTCTCTACCTTTTCCTGCGGACCTGTCCATTCATTAGAATTGTCTCTCTTATAGTATACCATGCCTCCTTGCTGAAAAACGGAATCTGATGGCCGTACGTTATGTCTTAAAGCTCTGCGAATTCTTTCAGAGACTTCTGCTTCCAAAAAAGCTTTTCTACTGCTATGTAATGCACTTAAATGTTCAGCAAAACCAGAGCTAATTGTAGTCCCCTCCCAAGCTGGAGGCTGGTCATCCAAAATGGACGGAATTTTAGGATTTCTACCAAACACGAATAGATAAGGACTAAAGCCCCCAACCATCTGCAATGAATTCTTTGCATGTACTGCCCATGCTAAAGCTGAATTTAGCCTGCAATTTGGTCGATCTGCCAAAATTTTCCGAAGCATGCCATCGATGACAGTATGATTTCTTTCACAGACACCATTACTAAATGGGCTTTCTGCAGCCGTATTCATAACTCTGATATTCATGTTTTCACACATATCAAACTCAACATTAGCAAATTCTCCCCCATTGTCCGTAAGGAATTTTGCCGGTGGACCCATTCCTGTCCCTATCCATTTTTCCATGATTTAATCCAGAATTACTCTCTTTTCTTCACTTCGTACAATCATTGATTGACTAAATCTGGTTGCTAAATCTACAAAATGCAAAATAAATATATTATTTGCTTTATCCCAGATCTTAAGGTCCAGGGCCACAATGCCGTTAAAATCCCTGGCCATAGGTAGGGTTACTATCAGTCGTGCTGGTGTCCTTCTGTACTTCCTACAAACTTCACAGCGGTCACTAACCTGTACTATAAGTTTAGTATAGTCATCCCTTACCCCTGCATCGTTTAATAAATTTTTCAGCCTCCGAGGAGACGGATGTGCAAATTCCCTATACAGTTTTAATACCACAAGCTTTTTATCAGCTAAACTCCCATTTTCAACTGCCATTAACACATCCTTAACCACTCTACTTGAAATATTACTTGTCAGTAATGGAATACAATAGTGTCCCGACTGTGTAAATTGTAAGTCCACCGTCTTTCCAAAAACTGTTGCCTTATCCTGTTCCATATCCAGTTTCATGTGTGCTTTCTTCATCGACGGTCTGCTCAGAAGCAAAGGTATCTCACTTGATACAACATCCGTGCTAATGAAATGATTCACTCCGGCAATATTGCATGGGATCACCACACTTTTCAGCGACTTCAGAGTATTATCATCCCCAAACCCGAAACTTGTGGAACTTTCAAATTCCTTAACCTTGTTACGATTTTCAGCATTCAAAGAGTCCAGGTAACATTTTAACCAGTCAATTCCACACACAGTAGATGTGCAGCCACTGTCTAATACAGCACAGTTGAAGGATTCTGCAACCAACACCCGCATTACCAGCGTAAAACTGCTTGTCAATAGGACAATGCCTTCTTTCTGGTCACTATCTTTTTCCTCTTCAGACTCTTCCGTGTCATGTGTAGCTTCAAACACTCTACCATAACGAGTTGGACAGTTGAAAGCACAATGGTATTGAGAGTCACATCGAAAACATCGATTTATCATGCCCCGTGCATTTCTGGGGTTCATCTTCGGTTCAGTAGGTTCTAACTGGGTTTCTGTCTTCATAATTTCCTTGTCTCGGTCTCCTTCTATAGTCTTGAGCCCTGTTCATAGCCATACGATTTCGCCATCCTGTTAGTAGTGTATCTTCCATATTCTGCCTGATTGCAGGCTGACCTATTTGGGTCATCAGAGCCATCGGAATCGAATGTTTCCCGAGAAACTTTTGTAAAACTTTTGTCATCTGTTCGAATAAGGTATCCTTATCATAAACTGAACTCTTGTCAAAACCAGGAGCCTATCCATGTTGCACACTCTAGCACAGTCAAGTAATTTAAAGGTCAACACAGACTGTGGAAATTCCAGGTTGTGTTTCCGTAGTCTTTTATATAGTCTGCCAAATTCCATTATATAGTCTTCCATGGAGATATCCTCCATTTTCCAGAACTTATCAAAATCCGACCATGCTTCATACGCACTTAACAAGTCATCTTTCTTATCAATCCTATCCATATAATGTAATAAAGTCTCCAGACCTTCTTCTGAGTCTAACTCTTCCAATTCCAGCTCAGAAAGCACTTTGTTTCGGATTTTACTGCCATATGGTAGAGAAAGAGCCAATGCCATACCTTGTTTTCTCTTTCCCAAAGCAGTTACCTTAATCCACATAACTACTGCACTTCTCCATTGGTCGTACGATTCCCTTTCAGAAAATAAGGGAGGATAGTCATATCCAGCCATCTTTATCCTCGGTTCAGCCATATATCCCTTTTTTTTTCTTCCTTTCTCACTCACTCCTTGGTTTGATCTGGAAAAGTTGTATCTTTCAACCCTTCACATTTACACAGCAACCATCCTCTGCTACCAATTGTTAGACGTTTTAGTTGCTGTGATATGAAGAGTCTAAAGTTCTGTTCATTTTTCATCAACACACATTTATTTCATTCCAACAGCCTTTGCACAAAACTCTAACTATACATCACCTGACAGAGGCCACCTGAAGCCCCTTTACATATCAGTGTCAATTAATGGATACTTAACATAAATGAGACAACTAATTGCGATGTCTCTTAACCCATTACTTAACATTAGGAGAGCTTGAAGGGGGCATGAAAAAGCCCTGACAGGAAGGATTAGGGAAAACCCCAAGGCATTCTACACTTATGTAAAAAATAAGAGGATGATCAGAGTGAGAGTAGGGCCGATCAGGGATAGTGGAGGGAACTTGTGCCTAGAGTCTGAGGAGGTAGGGGAGGTCCTAAATGAATATTTTGCTTCAGTATTCACTACAGAGAGAGGGACCTTGTTGCTCCTGAGAACAGCGTGAACCAGGTTAATAGGCTCGAACAGGTTGATATTAAGAAAGAGGATATGCTGGAAATTTTGGAAAGCATCAGGATAGATAAATCCCCAGGGCCAGGCGGGATATATCCAAGGTTAAGCGAGGGAGGAAATTGCTGTGCCATTGGCAATGATCTTTGCGTCCTCACTCTCCACTGGAGTAGTTCCGGATGATTGGAGGAAGGCGATGTTGTTCCTCTGTTCAAGAAAGGGAATAGGGAAATCCCTGAGAATTACAGACCAGTCAGTCTTACGTCTGTGGTGAGCAAAATACTGGAAAGGATTCTGAGAGGTAGGGGCGGGATTCTCCAATAATGGAGCTAAATGACTCGCGCATTACATGGAGAAAGTCCAGAGTGATTCTCCGATTTGCAGGGGGCTAGCAGGGCTCCGGAATGCTTCTCGCAGCTCTGGCTGCCGATACGGGGCCCTGCACTTCCGGCCAGGGGTCCGCGCATGCACACGGCGACGGCCTAAGGGTGACCCACACCGCGGACTGGCACCAACAACATAGCCCCCCCCCCCCCCAGATCGCGCGTGCCCACGGATCAGTGGTCCCCAATCGGAACCCTGCCCGTCCTGGAGATCCCCCCACCCTGGCAAAGGATCCCCCCCTCCCCCACCAGGGCGATCGCGGACTGTGTCCGCAGCCGCCAGCCGATTCCTGCCGGGTGGAACCATGAGAAAACCACGCCAGCGGGAACTCGGCCAGTTGTCGGCGGAGAATCGCTGCGGGGGCCTCTGTCAATGGCCCCACCACCGGTGCTGAGTAGACTGCATGCGCGATTCGAGGCGATTCTCCGGGGACTGGAGAATCGCGGGAGTGGCGCCGGACCCGATCTCGGATTTGAAGCCCATTCTCAGCCCCTGCACAAGAAAAGAAAAAAATATATATACATAGTGCAAATTCCGCCACTCTCTCCCGCAGGTCCTGCCATTACTTACCCCCCTACGCTACACTAACCTAACTCCACCCCCTTCTGCTGACGTTTAATTCTCTGCGAGGAAGTCGACGAATGGCTGCCACCTCCAGGCAAACCCTAACAGAGACCCTCCCATGGCGAACTTAATTTTTTCCAGACAGAGGAAGCCTGCCATGTCCGATAGCCAGATCTCCGATTTCAGGGGCTTTGAGTCCCTCCATGCCAGCAATATACACCTCTGGTCTACCAGGGAAGCAAAGGCCAGAACGCCTGCCTCTTTCTCCTCCTGGATTCCCGGGTCCTGCGATACCCCAAAAATCGCCACTTCTGGACTCATTGCCACCCTCGTATTTAATATCGTGGACATGGTGTCGGCAAACCCCTGCCAAAACCCCCTCAGTTTTGGACATGCCCAAAACATGTGGACATGGTTTGCTGCACCCCCCCCCCCCCCGCACACTTCGCACACCTGTCCTCCACCGCAAAGAATCTGCTCATCCTGGCCACCGTCATCTGAGCCCGGTGAACAACCTTAAACTGGATCAGGCTGAGCCTGGCACATGTTGTGGTGGCATTGACCCTTCCTAGCGCGTCCGCCCAGAGGCCCTCCTCTATCTCTCCCCCAGCTCCTCCTCCCACTTTTGCTTCAGCTCCTCGGTCTGCGTCTCCTCTGAACCCATAAGCTCTCTATATATATCCGAGACGCTCCCCTCCCCTATTCATCCTCTAGAAACCACCCTGTCCTGAAACCCCTTAACGGCAGGAGTGGGAAGGTTGGCACCTGCCTCCGCAAAAAGTTCCGCACCTGTAAATACCGGAGATCATTCTCTCCAGCCAACGCAAACTTCTCCTCCAGCGCCCTCATACTCGGGAAGCTTCCTTCTATGAACAAGTCTCCCATCCTCTCTATTCCCGCTCGCCGCCAAATCCGGAACCCCCCGTCCATTCTCCCCGGGGCAAACCTTTGGTTATCGCAGATTGGGGACCACACCGATGCCCCCTCTGCCCCCACATGTCTCCTCCACTGCCCCCAAACTCCCAGGGCCGCCACCACCACTCGACTGGTGGAGTAGCGCACCTGCGGGAACGGCAGGGGCGCCGACACCAGTGCCCCTAAACTTATGTCCTTACACGAGGCCGCCTCCATGCACATCCACGCCGGCTCCCCCCCCCCCCCCCCCCCCCCCACCAGCCACCTCCTCACCATGACTATGTTGGCTGCCCAGTAGTAATTACTGAAATTCAGCAGCGCCAGCCCGCCATCTCCCCGGTTCCTTTCCAGCATTGCCCTCTTCACCCGCGGGGGTTTGCCCCCCCCCCAGACAAAGCCCACAATAATCTTATTAATCCGCTTGAAAAAGGAACGCGGGATGAAAATGGGGAGGCACTGGAAAATGAAGAGAAACCTCGGGAGGACCGTTATTGTTAGCGACTGCACCCTACCCGCCAGAGACAGCGGGAGCACGACCCATCTCTGGAAATCCTCCTTCATCTGGTCCACCAACCGGGCCAGGTTCAATTTGTGTAGCCTGTCCCAGTCCCTCGACACCTGAGTACCCAAGTATCTAAAACTGTCCTCCACCACTCTGAACAGTAGTTCTCCCAATCGCCTCTCCTGGCCCTTCGCCAGCACCACAAACAGCTCGCTCTTCCCCATATTGAGCTTGGAACCCAAAAACCGGCCAAATTCCCCTAGGATTCCCATAATTGCCTCCATCCCCTCCATTGGGTCAGAAACATACAGCAACAAGTCATCCGCATACAACGAGACTCTGTGTTCCACCCCCAGCCCCTTCCAACCTCTTGAGGCCCTCAGAACAATCGCCAGCGGCTCTATCGCCAGCGCAAACAGCAGTGGGGAGAGGGGACATCCCTGTCTCGTCCCCCGGTGTAATCTGAAATATTCCGACGTCGTCCTATTTGTCCGTACACTAGCTACTGGCGCCCGGTACAGCAGCCTAACCCAGTCAACAAAACCCTTCCCAAACCCGAACCACTCCAGCACCTCCCATAAGTAATCCCACTCGACCCGGTCGAATGCTTTTTCCGCGTCCATCGCAACCACCACTTTAACTTCCCTACCTCCCGGGGGCATCATAATCACATTGAGCAGCCTTCTAACATTGGCCCCCAGCTGCCTACCCTTAACAAACCCTGTCTGGTCTTCTCCTATAATGACCGGTACACAGTCCTCAATCCTAGAGGCCAGAATCTTGGCTGGGAGCTTGGCATCCACGTTTAACAAGGATATCGGCCTATAAGAACCACACAGCTGCGCGCCCTTGTCACTTTTCAAAATGAGCGAAATCATGGCCTGTGACATTGTCTGGGGTAGAACTCCTCTTTCCTTGGCCTCGTTAAAGACTTTCAACAGCACTGGCCCCAATACCCCGGAGAACTTTTTATAGAACTCGACTGGGTACCCGTCCGGTCCCGGGGCCTCCCCCGACTGCATGGCCTTCAAGCCCTCCATTATCTCCTTCAGCCTGACCGGGGACCCCAACCAGCTCCCCGTCCACCTTCGGGAAAGTCAGCCAATCCAAAAAGTGCCTCATCCCCTCCGGCACCCCAGGGGGTTCCGATCTATACAGCCGACTATAAAAGTCCCGAAAGGTCTTGCTCACCCCCTCCGAGTCCCCAACTAAGTTTCCATCCCCATCCACCACTTTCCCTATTTCCCTCGCTGCCTCCCTTTTTCTGAGCTGCTGTGCAAGCAACCTACTGGCCTTTTCCTGTGCTCATACACTGCTCCCTTCACCTACCTGAGCTGCTCCACTGCCCTACCTGTAGTTAACAAACTAAATTCCGCCTGCAGCCTCCGGCGTTCCCTCAAAAGCCCCGCCTCTGGAGCTTCCGCATAACTCCTATCCACTCGTAGGATCTCTCTTACCAGTCGGTCTGTTTCTGCCCTATCCGTCCTGTCCCTGTGAGCCCGGATCGAGATCAGCTCCCCTCTCACCACCGCCTTCAGCGCTTCCCAGACCACCGTTGCTGAGACCTCCCCCCATGTCATTTACCTGCAGGTAGTTCAGCATGCACTTGCTCAATCTCTCGCAGACAGCTTCATCCAACATCCCCACATCCAATCTCCAGTGCGGGCGCTGCTTGCCATCCATACTGCAGGTCCACCCAGTGCGGGGCATGGTCCGAAATCGTAATCACTGAATATCCCGTGTCCACCACCCCCGCCAACAGGGCCCTGCCCACAACAAAGAAATCTATATGGGAATAGACCTTGTGAAAGTAGGAGAAGAAAGAAAATTCCCTGACTCTCGGCTGCCTAAATCGCCACGGACCCCCCCCCCCCCCCCCCCCCCATCTGCTCCATGAACCCCTTCTGCTCCTTTGCCATTGCTGGCACCCTACCCGTTCTGGAACATGACCAGTCCAGGCCTGGATCAATAACCGTGTTGAAATCCCCACCCATAATCAGCCAGTGCGAATCCACGTCCGGAATTTTCCCCAGCACCCTCTTTCTAAAATCCCCATCGTCCCAATTTGGCGCGTATACGTTGACCAACACTACCTTCATCCGCTGCAGCCTACCACTAACCATAATAAATCTCCCTCCTGCATCCGAGACTATCCTCCCCGCATCAAACGCCACCCGCTTATTGATCAAAATCGCAGCACCCCTTGTCTTAGAGTCCAGCCCCAAGTGGAAAACCTGCCCAATCCAGCCTTTCCTCAACCTGACCTGATCCACCACCTTAAGATGTGTCTCCTGCAGCAGCACCAACTCCGCCTTCAAACTCCTAAGTTGTGCAAACACGCAAGCCCTCTTCACCGGCCCATTGAGCCCCCGGATGTTCCAAGTGACCAGCCGAGTTGGGGGGCAAAGTGCCCCCTCTCCCCGTCGGTCAGCCATCACTCTTCTTGGGCCCGCCTCTAGCCCTTGCGCCGCACCTCCTCCGTCCGCCACGGGGCGGCCCCCACCCCTTCCATCGAAGTCCCTCCCACATCAGCAGAACCCATCCCCCCCTCCCCCACCCCCCTAGCAACACTACTCTATATCCCAACCCAGCTAATAAACTAATGTTATACACCCCCCTCCCCCCCACTGTGCTTCCGTGAGCTAGCTCACTCTAGCTAGCTTGGTGACCCCCCGCCTCTGGCGTCAAGAAGTCTCCCACCCATTGTTCCCTCACTCCCCTTCTCCCGCTTCTGAAAACAAGTTTCCTCATCCAGCCGTCCCCCAACAAAGACCCAGCAGCAAGCTAAAACAAAGATCAAAGGCACCACCCACCGTAACCCAGATAGGCACGTCTCCATCCCACGAAAGTGCCCAAGAGTATAATTACCCAAACTACAACACAAGAAGAACAATCACCGACATCTACCCCACAAACAGAAAAGAACCAAAAACAAAACAAAAAATCGATTCTCCCCCCCCCCCACCCCACTTCCCTCTCCCCTTAACAGAGCTCCAAAAAGAATCATAGAATCATAGAATCATAGAAGTTTACAGCATGGAAACAGGCCCTTCGGCCCAACCAGTCCATGCCGCCCAGTTTTTACCATTAAGCTAGTCCCAGTTGCCCGCACTTGGCCCATAACCCTCTATACCCATCTTACCCATGTAACTATCTAAATGCTTTTTGAAAGACACAATTGTACCCGCCTCTACTACTACCTCTGGCAGCCCATTCCAGACACTCACTACCCTCTCAGTGAAGAAATTGCCCCTCTGGGCCCTTCTGAATCTCTCCCCTCTCACCTTAAACCTATGCCCTCTAGTTTTAGACTCCCCTACCTTTGGGAAAAGATGTTGACTATCTACCTTATCTATGCCCCTCATTATTTTATAGACCTCTATAAGATCACCCCTAAGCCTCCTACGCTCCAGGGAAAAAAGTCCCAGTCTATCCAGCCTCTCCTTATAACTCAAACCATCAAGTCCCGGCAACATCCTAGTAAATCTTTTCTGCACTCTTTCTAGTTTAATAATATCCTTTCTATAATAGGGTGACCAGAACTGCACACAGTATTCCAAGTGTGGCCGTACCAATGTCTTGTACAACTTCAACAAGACGTCCCAACTCCTGTATTCAATGTTCTGACCAATGAAACCAAGCATGCCGAATGCCTTCTTCACCACCCTGTCCACGTGCGACTCCACCTTCAAGGAGCTATGAACCTGTACTCCTAGATCTCTTTGTTCTATAACTCTCCCCAACGCCATACCATTAACTGAATAGGTCCTGGCCTGATTCGATCTGCCAAAATGCATCACCTCACATTTATCTAAATTAAACTCCATCTGCCATTCGTCGGCCCACTGGCCTAATTGATCAAGATCCCGTTGCAATCCTAGATAACCTTCTTCACTATCCACTGTGCCACCAATCTTGGTGTCATCTGCAAACTTACTAACCATGCCTCCTAAATTCTCATCCAAATCATTAATATAAATCACAAATAACAGTGGACCCAGCACCGATCCCTGAGGCACACCACTGGTCACAGGCCTCCAGTTTGAAAAACAACCCTCTACAACCACCCTCTGTCTTCTGTCGTCCAGCCAATTTTGAATCCAATTGGCAACCTCACCCTGGATCCCGTGAGCTTTAACCTTCTGCAACAACCTACCATGCGGTACCTTGTCAAAGGCTTTGCTAAAGTCCATGTAGACAACGTCTACTGCACTGCCCTCATCTACCTTCTTGGTCACTCATAGAATCATAGAATCATAGAAGTTTACAGCATGGAAACAGGCCCTTCGGCCCAACCAGTCCATGCCGCCCAGTTTTTTACCATTAAGCTAGTCCCAGTTGCCCGCACTTGGCCCATAACCCTCTATACCCATCTTACCCATGTAACCATCTAAATGCTTTTTGAAAGACACAATTGTACCCGCTTCTACTACTACCTCTGGCAGCCCATTCCAGACACTCACTACCCTCTGAGTGAAGAAATTGCCCCTCTGGGCCCTTCTGAATCTCTCCCCTCTCACCTTAAACCTATGCCCTCTAGTTTTAGACTCCCCTACCTTTGGGAAAAGATGTTGACTATCTACCTTATCTATGCCCCTCATTATTTTATAGACCTCTATAAGATCACCCCTATGCCTCCTACGCTCCAGGGAAAAAAGTCCCAGTCTATCCAGCCTCTCCTTATAACTCAAACCATCAAGTCCCGGCAACATCCTAGTAAATCTTTTCTGCACTCTTTCTAGTTTAATAATATCCTTTCTATAATAGGGTGACCAGAACTGCACACAGTATTCCAAGTGTGGCCGTACCAATGTCTTGTACAACTTCAACAAGACGTCCCAACTCCTATATTCAATGTTCTGACCAATGAAACCAAGCATGCCGAATGCCTTCTTCACCACCCTGTCCACCTGCGACTCCACCTTCAAGGAGCTATGAACCTGTACTCCTAGATCTCTTTGTTCTATAACTCTCCCCAACGCCATACCATTAACTGAGTAGGTCCTGGCCTGATTCGATCTGCCAAAATGCATCACCTCACATTTCTCTAAATTAAACTCCATCTGCCATTCGTCGGCCCACTGGCCTAATTGATCAAGATCCCGTTGCAATCCTAGATAACCTTCTTCACTATCCACTATGCCACCAATCTTGGTGTCATCTGCAAACTTACTAACCATGCCTCCTAAATTCTCATCCAAATCATTAATATAAATCACAAATAACAGTGGACCCAGCACCGATCCCTGAGGCACACCACTGGTCACAGGCCTCCAGTTTGAAAAACAACCCTCTACAACCTTCTGTCGTCCAGCCAATTTTGAATCCAATTGGCAACCTCACCCTGGATCCCGTGAGCTTTAACCTTCTGCAACAACCTACCATGCGGTACCTTGTCAAAGGCTTTGCTAAAGTCCATGTAGACAACGTCTACTGCACTACCCTCATCTACCTTCTTGGTCACTCCCTCAAAAAACTCAATCAAATTTGTGAGACATGATTTTCCACGCACAAAGCCATGCTGACTGCCCCGAATCAGTCCTTGCTTCTCTAAATGCTTGTAGATCCTGTCTCTCAGAATACCTTCTAGCAACTTACCTACTACAGACGTTAGGCTCACCGGTCTGTAGTTCCCAGGCTTTTCCCTGCTGCCCTTCTTAAACAAGGGCACAACATTCGCCACTCTCCAATCTTCAGGCACCTCACCTGTGGCTGCCGATGATTCAAATATCTCGGTTAGGGGACCCGCAATTTCCTCCCTAGCCTCCCACAACATCCTGGGATACATTTCATCAGGTCCCGGGGATTTATCTACCTTGATGCGCTTTAAGACATCCAGCACCTCCTCCTCTGTAATATGCACACTTCTCAAGACATCACTATTTATTTCCCTTAGTTTCCTAACATCCATGCCTTTCTCCACCGTGAATACCGATGAGAAATATTCATTCAGGATCTCACCCAACTCTTGTGGCTCTGCACATAAATGCCCTTGTTGATCCTTAAGAGGCCCTACTCTGTCCCTAGTTACTCTTTTCCCCTTTATGTATCTGTAGAATCTCTTTGGATTCTCCCTTGCATTATTTGCCAAAGAAATTTCATGTCCCCTTTTTGCCCTCCTGATTTCCCTCTTAACTCTATTTCGACAATCTCTATACTCTTCAAGGGATCTACTTGATCCCAGTTGCTTATGTACTCCCTCAAAAAACTCAATCAAATTTGTGAGACATGATTTTCCACGCACAAAGCCATGCTGACTGCCCCGAATCAGTCCTTGCCTCTCTAAATGCTTGTAGATCCTGTCTCTCAGAATACCTTCTAGCAACTTACCTACTACAGACGTTAGGCTCACCGGTCTGTAGTTCCCAGGCTTTTCCCTGCTGCCCTTCTTAAACAAGGGCACAACATTCGCCACTCTCCAATCTTCAGGCACCTCACCTGTGGCTGCCGATGATTCAAATATCTCGGTTAAGGGACCCGCAATTTCCTCCCTAGCCTCCCACAACATCCTGGGATACATTTCATCAGGTCCCGGGGATTTATCTACCTTGATGCGCTTTAAGACTTCCAGCACCTCCTCCTCTGTAATATGCACACTTCTCAAGACATCACTATTTATTTCCCTTAGTTTCCTAACATCCATGCCTT
The DNA here is from genome assembly GCF_047496885.1 of Scyliorhinus torazame. Lineage (NCBI taxonomy): Eukaryota > Metazoa > Chordata > Chondrichthyes > Carcharhiniformes > Scyliorhinidae > Scyliorhinus > Scyliorhinus torazame. The sequence continues at coordinate 24,491,584 of NC_092733.1, read as the reverse complement.
TCTCCACCGTGAATACCGATGAGAAATATTCATTCAGGATCTCACCCAACTCTTGTGGCTCTGCACATAGATGTCCTTGTTGATCCTTAAGAGGCCCGACTCTGCCCGAGTTACTCTTTTCCCCTTTATGTATCTGTAGAATCTCTTTGGATTCTCCCTTGCATTATTTGCCAAAGCAATTTCATGTCCCCTTTTTGCCCTCCTGATTTCCCTCTTAACTCTATTTCGACAATCTCTATACTCTTCAAGGGATCTACTTGATCCCAGTTGCTTATGTACGTCATATGCCTCCTTCTTCTTTTTGACCAGAGTCTCAATATCTCGAGTCATCCAGGGTTCCCTACTTCTACCAGCCTTGCCCTTCACTCTAAAGGGAATGTGCTTACCCTGCACCCTGGTTAACACATTTTTAAAAGCCTCCCATTTACCAGCCGTCCCTTTGCCTGCCAATAGTCTCCCCCAATCTACCTCTGCAAGTTCCTGTCTGATACCATCAAAATTGGCCTTGCCCCAATTAAGAATTTTAACTCTTGGGCCAGACCTATCATTCTCCATAGCTATCTTAAAACTAATGGAATTATGGTCACTTGTCCCAAAGTGATCCCTCACTAGCACTTCTGTCACTTGCCCTTCCTTATTTCCCAAGACGAGGTCAAGTTTTGCCCCCTCTCTAGTCGGTCCATCCACATACTGAATGAGAAATTCCTCCTGAATACACTCAACAAATTTCCCTCCATCCAAGCCCCTAATGCTATGGCTGTCCCAGTCAATGTTGGGAAAGTTAAAGTCCCCTACTACTACCACCCTATTATTCTTGCAGCTATCTGTAATCTCCTTACATATTTGCTCCTCAATTTCCCGCTGACTATTTGGGGGCCTGTAGTACAGTCCTACCAAGGTGATCTCTCCCTTCTTATTTTTCAGTTCCACCCATATAGACTCAGTGGGCGAACCCTCGGATATATCCCCTCTAAGTACTGCCGTGATGTTCTCCCTAATCAAAAACGCCACTCCCCCTCCTCTCTTACCTCCTGTTCTATCCTTTCTATAGCATCTGTACCCCGGAACATTGAGCTGCCAGTCCTGCCCCTCCCTTAGCCATGTTTCAGTCATAGCTATAATATCCCAGTCCCATGTGCCCGTCCATGCCCTGAGTTCATCCGCTTTGCCCGTCAGGCCCCTTGCATTGAAATAAATGCAGTTTAATGTAGACCTTCCTTGCTCTCTGCCCTGCTTTCTCTGGTCATGCTTTACACACTCTCCCTTCCTGCCTTTTGTTTCTGTCCCCACTGACTTCCTACATCGGTTCCCATCCCCCTGGCACATTAGTTTAAACCCTCCCCAACTGCACTAGCAAACACCCCCCCGAGAAGACTTATACAAAGCAATACGAAAAAACATAGCCAATTTTAACAACAGTAAGAGAGGAACCCCCCCCCCCCCGCCCCAACTGCAGCCCCACCAACAATCCAAGGGGGGAGAGATGAAAAAACAAATAAACAAAAAAAAACCCAGAAAAAGAACAGACAAAGAAAATGGGCCCAATACAGGCCAACATATTGTCACTGAGTCCAAAGGTTCTCAAGCTCCCACCAGTCCTTTTCTTTTTGCATAGTCCAGCGCCTCATCGGGCGACTCAAAATAATGTTGTTGGTCTTCATGCATGATCCACAAGCGCGCAGGGTACAGCAGGCCGAACTTCACCTGCTTCTTAAAGAAGATCGCCTTGACCTGGTTGAAGCCTGCCCTCTTCCTCGCCACCTCCACGCTCAGGTCCTGGTACACCCGCAGGATGCTATTCTCCCACTTGCAACTTCGCGTGCGCTTGGCCCACCGCAGAATACATTCCTTATCCAGGAACCTGTGGAATCTCATCACCATCGCCCTTGGAGAGTCCCCCGCCCACAGCTTCCTGGCAAGCGCCCGACACGCCCTGTCCACCTCCAGCGGTCGGGGGAATGCCCCTTCGCCAAGCAGCTTTTCGAACATACCCGCCACGTATGCTCCTGCATCTGCTCCCTCAGCTCCCTGAGGAAGCCCGACAATTCTTAGATTCTGTGGGCAGGACCGGTTCTCAAGGTCTTCCACCTTTTCCAAGAGCCTTTTCTGCTGCTCTCGAAGCATCCCCACCTCCAGCTCCACCGCTGTTTGGTGCTCCTCTTGTTCCAGCAGCACCTTCTCCACCTTCTGAATCGCCCGGTCCTGGGTGCCCAGTCTGCTTTCCAGGCGATCAATTGACTCCTTGATCGGGTCCAGACATTCCCGCTTCTGTCTGGCGAAACCATCCTGGATGGCCTGCATCACTGGGTCCGCTGCACGCTGCGCTGCCACCCCAGGGATCGGCCCCTCGGCCATACTGACTCCAGTTCCAGCTTCCACACCACTCACTACTGGCTTCTTGTTCCTGCCCTTTCGCACGCTTCTAATCCTTTTTTCCATAAACCAATGCGAGGAAACCGTGCCCAGCTGCCTCAGCCAACAAACCTTCTGATTAAAATCAAAGAAAAATCCAGGGAAAAGGTCCAAAAGCCCAACCAAAGCAGGAGCCACCAAATGTGCGACCTACTCCTCCATAGTCGTCACCGGAAGTCTCGAGATGATTCAGTAAGACATTTGATAAGGTTCCCCATGGTAGGCTCATTCAGAAAGTTAAGGGGGATGGGATACAGGGAAATTTGGCTGTCTGGATACAGAATTGGCTGGCCGAACGAAGACAGCGAGTGGTAGTAGATGGAAAGTATTCCGCCTGGAGGTCGGTGACCAGTGGTGTCCTGCAAGGATCTGTTCTGGGACCTCTGTTCTTTGTGGTTTTTATAAATGACTTGGATGAGGAAGTGGAAGGGTGGGTTAGAAAATTTGCTGATGACACAAAGGTTGGAGTTGTTGATAGTGTTGAGGGCTGTTGCAGGTTACAATAGGACTTTGACAGGGTGCAGAGCTGGGCTGAAAAGTGGCAGATGGAGTTCAACCTTGATGAATGTGAAGTGATTCATTTTGGAAGGTCGAATTTGAAGCTGAATACAGGGTTAAAGGCAGGATTCTTCGAAGTGTGGAAGAACAGAGGGATCTTGGGGTCCATGTACACAGATCCCTCTAAGTTGCCACCCAGGTTGATAGGGTTGTTAAGAAGGCATGTGGTGTGTTGGCTTTCATTAACAGGGGCATTGACTTTAAGAGCTGCAAGGTTTTCCTGCAGCTTTATAAAACCCTGGTTAGAAATCACTTGGAATATTGTGTCCAGTTCTGGTCGCCTCACTATAGGAAGGATGTGGATGCTTTGGAGAGGGTACAGAGGAGATTTACTAGGATGCTGCCTGGACTGGAGGGCATGTCTTATGAAGAAAGGTTGAGGGGGCTAGGGCTTTTCTCACTGGAGCGAAGGAAGAGAGGTGACTTGATAGAGGTGTACAAGGTGATGAGAGGCATGGATAGAGTGGATAGCCAGATACTTTTCCCCAGAATGGAAATGGCTGTCATGAGGGGACATAATTTTAAGGTGATTGGAGAAAGGTATAGGGGAGATGTCAGAGGTCGGTTCTTTACACAGAGAGTGGTGGGTGTGTGGAATGCACTGCCAGCAGAGGTGGTGGAGTCAGAGTCATTAAGGACATTTAAGCGACTCTTAGACAGGCACATGGACAGCAGTAAATTGAAGGGGTGTAGGTTAGGTTGATTTTAGATTCGGATAAATGGTCGGCACATCTTGGACAAAGGGCGTATACTGTGCTTTACTGTTATATGTCCTAAGTAACTCTGGGATTGTTTGAGGAACAAAGTCACTTTTGACTAGAGTAACTATTTAAAAAACCAAGACCCAGCCTGATATGGACACCCCCCATACACGACCCCAAAGCAGACACAGAACACCAACCCCACCTCCAATTCAATCCTCCTTCCGACCTGACCCCGACCAACCCAACCTGACACCGCCCCAACCAAACCCCACCACCTTCGTCCCAAACCCCCCCTCCAAAAACGTGTCCCGACTGCCCTCCACAACCCCTGACACTGCCCGAAACCCCCTGCCAACCTGCTCCCTCCACACCACCCTCCCTCACCCTAGCCTGACCCAGCCCCTCCCCCTGCCCTCCCTGCGACCCCCACTCCTGGTCCAACCCAGTACAAAGCCCCCACCCCGGTGCAAACCCACCCGACTTACCCCAACCCCAACTGATCAGTCCCCTCCCTGGGAAGATGCTCCACTTCCAGGTCTGCCTCCCCCTCGTGGTCCCCACCCCTCCCCCCCCCCCCACCCCAGTGGCTCCTCCACCTCCATCTCCAGTCTGCCTTCCCATCCGGCCCACTGCACACCAATCTTCCCCACCACATTCTCTCTCCTCTGCCCCATTCCTCCCCCTGCCCCACTGTCTCCACCCCCCACTTCCATGCCCCCTCCGCTCTGGTCTGCCCCACCCCCTACCCTCGGCTGCCTCTCCCCCTCCCCTCCAGTTTGCCCTACACCATACCCTCCAGTTCAACCCGGTCTGCACCCCCCCCCCCCCCCCATCTCCCCTTCCCTGAATCACACCCAAGTTCTGTTGGAAATGGGATGTGTGACTTCAGGATCTGGGAACCCGGTGCCATTTTGGATAAGGCGCAGTCTCCACAACTCCGCAAAAGTCTGGGCCCCGGTGTTCCCAGCTGGGGTGGCAGTCGGAAAGAATGTGTAAAAGTAACTAATTAAATCCGCACTTTACACCATTATAATTTCATAAATGTTACTCCCCTCTCTAAAACCAAACGAGAGAAAATCCCATTGGTTCCCAAGTGATCCTTCATTCAACAAAAGGTAAAAGGAATCTTCTAATCCTGTTTCTCTTCATTTCAGATGACAATGAGTGTGGTGATACTCAATCTATTTCAAACGCAAGGTGTGGTGTGTACACGGAATGTCACAATACATTTGGGAGTTTCTATTGTACCTGCAGGAAAGGATACATCACCCAGGCAGGAAATGCTAACTTTACCACAATGACAAACTGCCACGGTAAAGAAATTGTTCACGTACCATGCTTGTTGCTGTAAAATTTGCATGTATGTATTTTCCCTCTTTGTCCAACCCCATTATTTATAAATACCTCTATTTGACTTCCATGAAAATGTTGACAATCTACCTCACTAATCTATTTGTTCTCCGGGCAGCGCTGGCGGGGTGTTTTGTCTGCCTGCAGAAGTAGCACTTGGGCACCCCAGGGTTGGCAGGCTGTCGCGCGGCGCAGCCTTGGGATTGGCTGAGGGCGGTCACTGGTGGGGTCCACAATGTCCAGGAGGGGTTTGCCGTGCGGTCGGAGTATAAATGTGTGTGTTCACCGAGCTGCAGCCATTTCGGCAGCAGCTGTAGGCCACACATCTCTGCGTAATAAAGCCTCGATTACTCTTTACTCTCGTCTTGTCGTAATTGATATTGCATCAATTTATTACCCAGAGATTTTACAGCGATGGACCTTCGCATCAAGCCAGATCGCCTGCAGCTGCACCCTCAAGCAGCCAATGCCACGTCGGCCTTCGACCACTGGCTAGCTTGCTTTGAAGCCTACATCGGATCAGCGACAGAACAACCCTCAGAAGCACAGAAACTCCAGATCCTGTACACACGGTTGAGCTCCGATATCTTTCCTCTTATCCGGGACGCGCCCAACTACACTGTGGCCATTGCGCTTCTGAAGGAGAACTACACCCGGCCGATCAACAAACTCTAAGCCAGGCACCTTCTCATTGGACGATTTCAGGTGTGCCCTGCACTCCCTGGCTAGGAACTGCAATTGCCAGGCAGTTTCTGCATTCCAAACTCCTAATCAGGGACGCATTTGTTACGGGCATAGGGTCGGTGTACATCCGCCAGCGCCTCTTAGAAGGGGGTACGCTCGACCTCACGGCGATCAAGAAACTCGCGACCTCGCTAACGGTCGCCTCCAGTAATGTGCAAGCGTACGTCCCCGACCGCACGCCAATCCCCTCCTGGACATCGTGGACCCCACCAGTGACCGCCCCCAGCCAATCTCAAGCCTGCGCCGCGCGACAGCCAGCCAACCCCGGGGGGCCCAAGTGCTATTTCTGCGGGCAGACAAAACACCCCGCCAGCGCTGCCTGGCGCGGAGCTCACTCTGCAAGGCCTGCGGGAAGAAAGGGCATTTCGCTGCGGTGTGCCAGGCCCGGTTGATCGCCGCTGTAAGCCGCCCATTGTTCCTGCACCCACCATGTGCGATCCGTGGGTAATGCCATTTTCGCCCCCGGAGCCCACGTGCGGCCCGTCGGCGCCGCCAACTTCCCCCCATCATACCTCATGCGGCAGGCGGGCGCCACCATCTTTAAAGCCACCTTCTTCGGCGCCATTTTGGACGGTGCCTCAGGACTCCTGCTCGTCAGGCATCTCATCGGGCCACTCATTGCCCGCAACCGCCGCCGACCAGCCCGGGGCCCAGAAACACCAGCTGCAGCTCGCCTCCATCACGCTTGACCAGTCCCGGCCACACACCTCGCAACCGTGACGACAGTGAAAGTCGATGGCCACAAGGCACCTTGCCTTCTCGACCCCGGGAGCACGGAGAGCTTCATCCACCCTGATACGGTAAGGCGCCGCTCCCTCGCGGTACACCCCATTACCCAACGAATCTCCCTGGCCGCCGGATCCCACTCCATGGAAATCCGGGGGTACTGCACCGCCACCCTCACTGTCCAGGACGTAGAGTTCAGCAACTTCCGGCTCTACGACCTCCCCAACCTCTGCCCTGCCTTGCTACTCGGCCTGGACTTCCAGTGCAACCTCCAAAGCCTAACCCTGAAATTCGGCGGGCCCCTACCACCCCTCACCATGTGCAGCCTCACGACCCTTAAGGTCGAGCCACCTTCCCTGTATGCGAACCTCACCCCGGATTGCAAACCGGTCGCCACCAGGATCAGACGGTACAGTGCCCAGGACAGGACCTTCATCAGGTCGGAGGTCCAGCAGCTGCTGCGGGAAGGCATCATCGAGGCCAGCAACAGCCCTTGGAGAGCCCAAGTGGTAGTTGTAAACACTGGGGAGAAACACAGGATGGTCATTGACTACAGTCAGACCATCAATCGGTACACGCAGCTCGACGCGTACCCCCTCCCATGCATATCTGATATGGTCAATCAGATTGCACCGTACCGGGTCTTCTCTACAGTGGACCTGAAATCTGCCTACCACCAGCTCCCCATCCGCAAGGCAGACCGCCAATATACGGCGTTTGAAGCAGACGGCCGCATTTACCACTTCCTTAGGGTCCCCTTCAGCGTCACTAACGGGGTCTCGGTCTTCCAACGGGAGATGGACCGAATGGTTGACCGGTACGGACTGCGGGCCACCTTCCCGTACCTGGATAACGTCACCATCTGCGGCCACAACCAGCAGGACCACGACGCGAACCTTTCCAAATTTCTCCACACCGCCAAACTCCTGAACCTGACGTATAACAAGGAGAAGTGCGTGTTCAGCACCAACCGCTTAGCCATCCTTGGCTATGTGTTGCAAAATGGAGTTCTAGGGCCCGACCCAGATCGCATGCACCCCCTCATGTAACTCCCCCTACCCCACTGCCCCAAGGCCCTCAAACGATGCGTGGGGTTCTTCTCATATTATGCCCAGTGGGTCCCTAACTATGCGGACAAGGCCCGCCCACTCATTCACTCCACAGCTTTCCCCCTGATGGCTGAGGCTCACCAGGCCTTCAACCGTATCAAGGCCGACATAGCCAAGGCCGCGATGCACGCGGTCGATGAGTCCTTCCCCTTTCAAGTGGAGAGCGATGCATCGGACGTCGCTCTAGCCGCCACCCTCAACCAGGCAGGCATTCTTTTCCCGCACCCTCCACGCCTCCGAAATTCGGCACTCCTCCGTCGAAAAGGAGGCCCAAGCCATCGTTGAAGCTGTGCGGCGTTGGAGGCATTATCTGGCTGGTAGGAGATTCACTCTCCTCACTGACCAACGGTCGGTTGCCTTCATGTTCAATAACACACAGCGGGGCAAGATCAAAAATGATTAAATCTTGAGGTGGAGGATCGAGCTCTCCACCTACAATTACGAGATTTTGTATCGCCCCGGTAAGCTCAACGAGCCCCCTGATGACCTATCCCGAGGTACATGTGCCAGCGCACAAGTGGACCAACTCCGGGCCCTACACGATGGTCTCTATCACCCAGGGGTCACCCGGTTCTTTCACTTCATAAAGGCCTGCAACCTGGCCTACTCCATTGCGGAAGTCAGGGCGGTCACCAAAGACTGTCAGGTCTGCGCAGAATGCAAACCGCGCTTCTACCGGCCAGACCGAGCGCACCTGGTGAAGGCCTCCCACCCCTTTGCACGCCTCAGCATGGACTTCAAAGGGCCCTCCCCTCCTCCGACCGAAACACGTACTTCCTTAACGTGGTCGACGAATACTCCAGATTCCCCTTCGCCATCCCATGCCCCGATATGACGTCTGCCACAGTCATCAAGGCCCTCAATACCACCATCACTCTGTTTGGCTTCCCTGCTTACATCCACAGCGACAGGGGATCCTCCTTTATGAGTGATGAGCTGCGTCAATTCCTGCTCCGCAAGGGCATTGCCTCGAGCAGGACGACCAGCTACAACCCCCGGGGAAACGGGAGGGTGGAGAGGGAGAATGGGATGGTCTGGAAGGCCGTCCAGCTGGCCCTACGGTCTAAAAATCTCCCGGTCTCCTGCTGGCAGGAGGTCGTCCCCAACGCCCTCCACTCCATCCGATCGACACTTTGCACTGCGACTAATGCAAACCACCATGAACATCTCCTTTCCTTCCCCAGGAAGTCCATTTCCGGGGTTTTGCTCCCAACGTGGCTGGCAACTCCAGGACCCGTTCTCCTGCGCAAACACGTGCGGCTCCACAAGGCAGACCCGTTGGTTGAGAGAGTACAGCTACTCCATGCAAACCCGCAGTACGCCTACGTGGCGTACCCCGACGCCCGCCAAGACACAGTCTCCCTCAGAGACCTGGCACCAGCTGGGTCCCCCCCCCCCCCCCCCCCCCCGCAACTGCCCCGTCGCCACCCATCCCCCCCGCAGCGCACCTCACCACAGCCCCCGCTCCAGGATCCGTCCTCCCATTGGTTCCACCCGGGGATGAAGATGAGGACTACATGCTCCCGGAATCACCGGCGACCAAGCCGCCGCCTGCATCGCCACCGGGACTGCGGCGCTCACAACGGAGAATCAAAGCATCCGACCGGCTGAATTTGTGAACTTTTCCAGAACTGTACACCTTTAAAAAAATGCTCAATTTACATGTAAATAGTTTTCCGCCACCCCCGCCGGACTCTTTTTTAACAGGGGGTGAATGTGGTAGTCATCACTGTTGTATATAGTGCACGTATAAGAGGTAATATGGTAAGGCTCCTGTACTACAGGTATGGGGGTAGATCCCTGCCTGCTGGCTCCGCCCAGTAGGTGGAGTATAAATGTGTGTGCTCACCGAGCTGCAGCCATTTCGGCAGCAGCTGTAGGAGGCCACACATCTCTGCGCAATAAAGCCTCGATTACTCTCCACTCTCGTCTCGTCGTAATTGATAGTGCATCAACCTGATCAGCCAGTCATCCCCATGAGCTCTACATATGTTTCCAGAGCCTTGTCTGGGTCATTTAGCAGACTTGCATTTTGTAAAGAACATGTCACAACCTTAGGATGTCCTAAAGAAGATATCAGCCAATGAAATATTTTGAAAATGCAACTGCTGCTGCAATGAGAAGACACAGCAGGTTATTTAAGCAGAGCACAAGTAAGCAATGAGACAATGCCCAGATACCAGTAATCTGTATTTGTGGTGTTGGTTGAGGAATAGGAAATTGGGGAGAACTTTGCTGTTCCTCTTTGACACAGTATCGTGGGATCTTTGACATCTCTCATAACCCCCACCAGGACTACGTGGAAACCAGGGTCGATCTCCCCGTGGGACTCGTGGTGTACGAGTTTCCCAGGTAGGGAGCGGAGGACACCCAGCTGGGGCTCGTTAAGGGCTCGGAGTTGGTAGCTGTCCCAACGGGGACTGGATTGGGAGAGAGTTACTGCCATGGGCAGAATATTGTACCTAGTTCAATAAATCCTTGTTTCCTCTACCACTGGCCTCCTCGATAGAGCACAACCTATCTTGTCTTCGGGGCCAGGGGTTGGTTGAGCCCACTGATCACTGGTCCTATATCGTCCTATTCCTTTGTCGTGAGGGGATGAAGGTGGCCGAGCGGTCAGGTCATTCCCCCCTGCCGGAGTCTGGACTGCGAGTCGCCTGGACATCGGAGAGACGGAATGCTGAAAGTGATGTTGTCTCGTGCTCTGATCGTTGGGATCCTTGAGAGATCCTGGAGTGCTCATTGATCCTGATTTATCCTTTACCTTTTTTAAATAATCTTATTATTGGCATTTTCAATATTATATACATTGCTGTTTGTTTTTGTTTATTGTACAGTACAAAAGTTTTTTTACATAAGTTTCTTTATTTAGTTTTGTCGCAGTCTGACTTGGCGTACAATCCTCCTTACCCCACCCCCCATCAGCCCTCCTCTTTATAACACTCCCCTCCTCGATTTTCCCACAGAGTCCCCCTTCTTTACTGTCCGTGTTCATCAGGTCCTCTAATAGTCTGGTCTCTGGGGCCCTGGGGTATCCTACTGTCTCTTTACGGAGGAAGTGTTTCATTTGTAGGTGTCTCATTTCCTGTCCTGTCGGTGGTTCCCAATCCTCCGTCAGTTCGTTCAGCGTCGCTAATCTGTTCCCTATATAGAAGTCCCTAACTGTCAGTGTTCCCCCGTCCTGTCTCCATTTTTTAAAGGTTGTGTCTAGCATGGCTGGTGGGAACCTGCGGTTTCCGCACACGGGGGCCATGGGGGACATCTTGGTCAGCCCAAAGTGTTGCCTTATTTGGTTCCAAATTTTCAGTGTGGCCACTACTATTACGGGCCAGGGTTTAGAGAACCCCAAAGTGTATCATGCAGTTCACCTGACCCACAACTTTAAATAGATTTTTGGTTATGGGGAGCACAAGGGCCCACTTTACAGGTGTGATTCAACAGAGAACTAAGAGTATTTTTAAACAAAAACAATGTTTATTCTATGAATCCAGTTAACATTTTAAACACACAATATCAACTCAAATACTCCCCCAAAGAATACAGTACTCCATAAGTAACCCTTAATCTTTCCTCGCAACATCCATAAGACAAATTCCCTCTTCAACACAGACATCAGGTTTAAATTCTCTACTGAGAGCAGTTATCACTTTTAAATTAGCAAGTGAGTTGAAGACATTCCTTTCATGCAGAAATAAATCAGAATTACACCTGGTTCTGCTGGATACAGCTCCCAATCTGCAACACAAAACTAAACACACCCTGACAGCCCAAAGCGAAAGTAAAACAGACAGACAGCCCAGTTCCACCCAATCTCTGACATCACTGCAGCTATTTGACAAACACCCATTTCTTAAAGGTACACTCACATGACACTACCATGGGGCAAGATGTGTATTTTGCCGAGGGGGACGGGAGTGCTACGATGGCTAGGGCCCGGGGGGTCGTTCCCTTGCAGTAGGCCTCCTCCTTCCGCACCCACTCCGAGTTGGGTTCGTGTACCCATCCCCTCACTCTTTTCGCTGTTGCGCCCAGTGGTAATATTGCAGACTTGGTAGTGTCAGGCCTCCCTTAATGTTCCTCCTTTGCAGTGTTGATTTGGGGACTCTCGGCGTCTTACCCCCCCCCACCCCCCCCCCCCCCCACACACACACACACACACACACACATACGCTATAATTAAGCGCTGTCTATGTTTTGGAAGAAGGCCTTGGGGATTGTGGTAGTCACCATTGTTGTATTATATTGTATATACTGGTATTATGGTAAGGCCCCTGTGCTACAGGTACGGGGGTAGATCCCTGCCTGCTGGCTCCGCCCAGTAAGCGGAGTATAAATGTGTGTGCTCTCCGAACAGCAGCCATTTCGCCAGCTGCTGTAGGAGGCCACACACCTCTGTGTAATAAAGTCTCGATTACTCTCTACTCTCGTCTCGTCGTAATTGATAGTGCATCAGGGATGAAGATCGGTATAGATCTAAACAGGAAGATGGACCTCAGCAGCACGTTCATTTTGATCACTAAGAAGAGTGGGAGTGAGCCCCACCTCTGTCAGTCCTTTTTGACTTCCTCCATCAGGCTTGTCAGGTTCCACTTGTGGATCTGTGACCAGTCTCTGGCTATTTGGTTGCCCAGGTATCAGAATCTATTTTGGACTACTTTAAACAGGAGCCCCTCCAGCTCTGTCCCTCCCCCATTTGGGTTCACTGGGAATGCATCACTCTTGCCCAGGTTGAGTTTGTGACGTGAGAAGGTTCCAAACTCTTTCAGGATTTGCATGATTGCTTTCAGTCCTTCCTGTGGCTTTCAGACGTACAGGAGCAAGTCATCCGCAGAGAGTGATACTTTGTGCTCACTGTCTCCTCTTTGAATGCCCCTCCACCTTTTCGCGTCCCACAGAGCTATCGTCAGGGGTTTGATATTGCTAGTGCATACAGGAGCAGGGACAGTGGGCATCCCTGCCTTGTGTCTCTTTGTAGCTCAAAGTATTCAGAGATGGTAGCAGAACAAAATGAGGTAATCCGAGCATTCGCGTTGTACAGGAGTCTCACCTAAGTGGCGAATCCTGCTCCTAGCCCAAACCCTTCCAGTACCTCGAGGAGGTACAAAGAACAAAGAAAGAACAAAGAAATGTACAGCACAGGAACAGGCCCTTCGGCCCTCCAAGCCCGTGCCGACCATGCTGCCCGACTAAACTACAATCTTCTACAGTTCCTGGGTCCGTATCCTTCTATTCCCATCCTATTCATGTATTTGTCAAGATGCCCCTTAAATGTCACTACCGTCCCTGCTTCCACCACCTCCTCCGGCAGCGAGTTCCAGGCACCCACTACCCTCTGCGTAAAAAAACTTGCCTCGTACATCTACTCTAAACCTTGCCCCTCTCACCTTAAACCTATGCCCCCTAGTAATTGACCCCTTTACCCCGGGGAAAAGCTTCTGACTATCCACTCTGTCTATGCCCCTCATAATTTTGTATACCTCTATCAGGTCTCCCCTCAACCTCCTTCGTTCCAGTGAGAACAAACCGAGTTTATTCAACCGCTCCTCATAGCTAATGCCCTCCATACCAGGCAACATTCTGGTAAATCTCTTCTGCACCCTCTCTAAAGCCTCCACATCCTTCTGGTAGTGTGGCGACCAGAATTGAACACTATACTCCAAGTGTGGCCTAACTAAGGTTCTATACAGCTGCAACATGACTTGCCAATTCTTATACTCAATGCCCCGGCCAATGAAGGCAAGCATGCCGTATGCCTTCTTGACTACCTTCTCCACCTTGTTGCCCCTTTCAATGACCTGTGGACCTGTACTCCTAGATCTCTTTGACTTTCAATACTCTTGAGGGTTCTACCATTCACTGTATATTCCCTACCTGCATTAGACCTTCCAAAATGCATTACCTCACATTTGTCCGGATTAAACTCCATCTGCCATCTCTCCGCCCAAGTCTCCAAACAATCTAAATCCTGCTGTATACTCCGACAGTCCTCATCGCTATCCGCAATTCCACCAACCTTTGTGTCGTCTGCAAACTTACTAATCAGACCAGCCACATTTTCCTCCAAATCATTTATATATACTACAAAGAGCAAAGGTCCCAGCACTGATCCCTGTGGAACACCACTGGTCACAGCCCTCCAATGAGAAAAGCATCCTTCCATTACAACACTCTGCCTTCTATGGCCTAGCCAGTTCTGTACCACCTTGCCAGCTCACCCCTGATCCCGTGCGACTTCACCTTTTGTACTAGTCTACCATGAGGGACCTTGTCAAAGGCCTTACTGAAGTCCATATAGACAACATCCACTGCCCTACCTGCATCAATCATCTTAGTGACCTCCTCGAAAAACTCTATCAAGTTAGTGAGACACGACCTCCCCTTCACAAAACCGTGCTGCCTCTCACTAATACGTCCATTTGCTTCCAAATGGGAGTAGATCCTGTCTCGAAGAATTCTCTCCAGTAATTTCCCTACCACTGAAGTAAGGCTCACCGGCCTGTAGTTCCCGGGATTATCCTTGCTACCCTTCTTAAACAGAGGAACAACATTGGCTATTCTCCAGTCCTCCGGGACATCCCTTGAATACAGCGAGGATCCAAAGATTTCTGTCAAGGCCCCAGCAATTTCCTCTCCAGCCTCCTTCAGTATTCTGGGGTAGATCCCATCAGGCCCTGGGGACTTATCTACCTTAATATTTTTTAAGACACCCAACACCTCGTCTTTTTGGATCACAATGTGACCCAGGCTATCTACACCCCCTTCTCCAGACTCAACATCTACCAATTCCTTCTCTTTAGTGAATACTGATGCAAAGTATTCATTTAGTACCTCGCCCATTTCCTCTGGCTCCACACATAGATTTCCTTGCCTATCCTTCAGTGGGCCAACCCTTTCCCTGGCTACCCTCTTGTTTTTTATGTACGTGTAAAAAGCCTTGGGATTTTCCTTAACCCTATTTGCCAATGACTTTTCGTGACCCCTTCTAGCCCTCCTGACTCCTTGCTTAAGTTCCTTCCTACTTTCCTTATATTCCACGCAGGCTTCGTCTGTTCCCAGCCTTTTAGCCCTGACAAATGCCTCCTTTTTCTTTTTGACGAGGCCTACAATATCACTCGTCATCCAAGGTTCCCGAAAATTGCCGTATTTATCCTTCTTCCTCACAGGAACGTGCCGGTCCTGTATTCCTTTCAACTTTCATGTCCCCTTTTTGCCCTCCTGATTTCCCTCTTAACTCTATTTCGACAATCTCTATACTCTTCAAGGGATCTACTTGATCCCAGTTGCTTATGTACGTCATATGCCTCCTTCTTCTTTTTGACCAGAGTCTCAATATCTCGAGTCATCCAGGGTTCCCTACTTCTACCAGCCTTGCCCTTCACTCTAAAGGGAATGTGCTTACCCTGCACCCTGGTTAACACATTTTTAAAAGCCTCCCATTTACCAGCCGTCCCTTTGCCTGCCAATAGTCTCCCCCAATCTACCTCTGCAAGTTCCTGTCTGATACCATCAAAATTGGCCTTGCCCCAATTAAGAATTTTAACTCTTGGGCCAGACCTATCATTCTCCATAGCTATCTTAAAACTAATGGAATTATGGTCACTTGTCCCAAAGTGATCCCTCACTAGCACTTCTGTCACTTGCCCTTCCTTATTTCCCAAGACGAGGTCAAGTTTTGCCCCCTCTCTAGTCGGTCCATCCACATACTGAATGAGAAATTCCTCCTGAATACACTCAACAAATTTCCCTCCATCCAAGCCCCTAATGCTATGGCTGTCCCAGTCAATGTTGGGAAAGTTAAAGTCCCCTACTACTACCACCCTATTATTCTTGCAGCTATCTGTAATCTCCTTACATATTTGCTCCTCAATTTCCCGCTGACTATTTGGGGGCCTGTAGTACAGTCCTACCAAGGTGATCTCTCCCTTCTTATTTTTCAGTTCCACCCATATAGACTCAGTGGGCGAACCCTCGGATATATCCCCTCTAAGTACTGCCGTGATGTTCTCCCTAATCAAAAACGCCACTCCCCCTCCTCTCTTACCTCCTGTTCTATCCTTTCTATAGCATCTGTACCCCGGAACATTGAGCTGCCAGTCCTGCCCCTCCCTTAGCCATGTTTCAGTCATAGCTATAATATCCCAGTCCCATGTGCCCGTCCATGCCCTGAGTTCATCCGCTTTGCCCGTCAGGCCCCTTGCATTGAAATAAATGCAGTTTAATGTAGACCTTCCTTGCTCTCTGCCCTGCTTTCTCTGGTCATGCTTTACACACTCTCCCTTCCTGCCTTTTGTTTCTGTCCCCACTGACTTCCTACATCGGTTCCCATCCCCCTGGCACATTAGTTTAAACCCTCCCCAACTGCACTAGCAAACACCCCCCCGAGAAGACTTATACAAAGCAATACGAAAAAACATAGCCAATTTTAACAACAGTAAGAGAGGAACCCCCCCCCCCCGCCCCAACTGCAGCCCCACCAACAATCCAAGGGGGGAGAGATGAAAAAACAAATAAACAAAAAAAAACCCAGAAAAAGAACAGACAAAGAAAATGGGCCCAATACAGGCCAACATATTGTCACTGAGTCCAAAGGTTCTCAAGCTCCCACCAGTCCTTTTCTTTTTGCATAGTCCAGCGCCTCATCGGGCGACTCAAAATAATGTTGTTGGTCTTCATGCATGATCCACAAGCGCGCAGGGTACAGCAGGCCGAACTTCACCTGCTTCTTAAAGAAGATCGCCTTGACCTGGTTGAAGCCTGCCCTCTTCCTCGCCACCTCCACGCTCAGGTCCTGGTACACCCGCAGGATGCTATTCTCCCACTTGCAACTTCGCGTGCGCTTGGCCCACCGCAGAATACATTCCTTATCCAGGAACCTGTGGAATCTCATCACCATCGCCCTTGGAGAGTCCCCCGCCCACAGCTTCCTGGCAAGCGCCCGACACGCCCTGTCCACCTCCAGCGGTCGGGGGAATGCCCCTTCGCCAAGCAGCTTTTCGAACATACCCGCCACGTATGCTCCTGCATCTGCTCCCTCAGCTCCCTGAGGAAGCCCGACAATTCTTAGATTCTGTGGGCAGGACCGGTTCTCAAGGTCTTCCACCTTTTCCAAGAGCCTTTTCTGCTGCTCTCGAAGCATCCCCACCTCCAGCTCCACCGCTGTTTGGTGCTCCTCTTGTTCCAGCAGCACCTTCTCCACCTTCTGAATCGCCCGGTCCTGGGTGCCCAGTCTGCTTTCCAGGCGATCAATTGACTCCTTGATCGGGTCCAGACATTCCCGCTTCTGTCTGGCGAAACCATCCTGGATGGCCTGCATCACTGGGTCCGCTGCACGCTGCGCTGCCACCCCAGGGATCGGCCCCTCGGCCATACTGACTCCAGTTCCAGCTTCCACACCACTCACTACTGGCTTCTTGTTCCTGCCCTTTCGCACGCTTCTAATCCTTTTTTCCATAAACCAATGCGAGGAAACCGTGCCCAGCTGCCTCAGCCAACAAACCTTCTGATTAAAATCAAAGAAAAATCCAGGGAAAAGGTCCAAAAGCCCAACCAAAGCAGGAGCCACCAAATGTGCGACCTACTCCTCCATAGTCGTCACCGGAAGTCTCGAGATGATTCAGTAAGACATTTGATAAGGTTCCCCATGGTAGGCTCATTCAGAAAGTTAAGGGGGATGGGATACAGGGAAATTTGGCTGTCTGGATACAGAATTGGCTGGCCGAACGAAGACAGCGAGTGGTAGTAGATGGAAAGTATTCCGCCTGGAGGTCGGTGACCAGTGGTGTCCTGCAAGGATCTGTTCTGGGACCTCTGTTCTTTGTGGTTTTTATAAATGACTTGGATGAGGAAGTGGAAGGGTGGGTTAGAAAATTTGCTGATGACACAAAGGTTGGAGTTGTTGATAGTGTTGAGGGCTGTTGCAGGTTACAATAGGACTTTGACAGGGTGCAGAGCTGGGCTGAAAAGTGGCAGATGGAGTTCAACCTTGATGAATGTGAAGTGATTCATTTTGGAAGGTCGAATTTGAAGCTGAATACAGGGTTAAAGGCAGGATTCTTCGAAGTGTGGAAGAACAGAGGGATCTTGGGGTCCATGTACACAGAGCCCTCTAAGTTGCCACCCAGGTTGATAGGGTTGTTAAGAAGGCATGTGGTGTGTTGGCTTTCATTAACAGGGGCATTGACTTTAAGAGCTGCAAGGTTTTCCTGCAGCTTTATAAAACCCTGGTTAGAAATCACTTGGAATATTGTGTCCAGTTCTGGTCGCCTCACTATAGGAAGGATGTGGATGCTTTGGAGAGGGTACAGAGGAGATTTACTAGGATGCTGCCTGGACTGGAGGGCATGTCTTATGAAGAAAGGTTGAGGGGGCTAGGGCTTTTCTCACTGGAGCGAAGGAAGAGAGGTGACTTGATAGAGGTGTACAAGGTGATGAGAGGCATGGATAGAGTGGATAGCCAGATACTTTTCCCCAGAATGGAAATGGCTGTCATGAGGGGACATAATTTTAAGGTGATTGGAGAAAGGTATAGGGGAGATGTCAGAGGTCGGTTCTTTACACAGAGAGTGGTGGGTGTGTGGAATGCACTGCCAGCAGAGGTGGTGGAGTCAGAGTCATTAAGGACATTTAAGCGACTCTTAGACAGGCACATGGACAGCAGTAAATTGAAGGGGTGTAGGTTAGGTTGATTTTAGATTCGGATAAATGGTCGGCACATCTTGGACAAAGGGCGTATACTGTGCTTTACTGTTATATGTCCTAAGTAACTCTGGGATTGTTTGAGGAACAAAGTCACTTTTGACTAGAGTAACTATTTAAAAAACCAAGACCCAGCCTGATATGGACACCCCCCATACACGACCCCAAAGCAGACACAGAACACCAACCCCACCTCCAATTCAATCCTCCTTCCGACCTGACCCCGACCAACCCAACCTGACACCGCCCCAACCAAACCCCACCACCTTCGTCCCAAACCCCCCCTCCAAAAACGTGTCCCGACTGCCCTCCACAACCCCTGACACTGCCCGAAACCCCCTGCCAACCTGCTCCCTCCACACCACCCTCCCTCACCCTAGCCTGACCCAGCCCCTCCCCCTGCCCTCCCTGCGACCCCCACTCCTGGTCCAACCCAGTACAAAGCCCCCACCCCGGTGCAAACCCACCCGACTTACCCCAACCCCAACTGATCAGTCCCCTCCCTGGGAAGATGCTCCACTTCCAGGTCTGCCTCCCCCTCGTGGTCCCCACCCCTCCCCCCCCCCCCACCCCAGTGGCTCCTCCACCTCCATCTCCAGTCTGCCTTCCCATCCGGCCCACTGCACACCAATCTTCCCCACCACATTCTCTCTCCTCTGCCCCATTCCTCCCCCTGCCCCACTGTCTCCACCCCCCACTTCCATGCCCCCTCCGCTCTGGTCTGCCCCACCCCCTACCCTCGGCTGCCTCTCCCCCTCCCCTCCAGTTTGCCCTACACCATACCCTCCAGTTCAACCCGGTCTGCACCCCCCCCCCCCCCCATCTCCCCTTCCCTGAATCACACCCAAGTTCTGTTGGAAATGGGATGTGTGACTTCAGGATCTGGGAACCCGGTGCCATTTTGGATAAGGCGCAGTCTCCACAACTCCGCAAAAGTCTGGGCCCCGGTGTTCCCAGCTGGGGTGGCAGTCGGAAAGAATGTGTAAAAGTAACTAATTAAATCCGCACTTTACACCATTATAATTTCATAAATGTTACTCCCCTCTCTAAAACCAAACGAGAGAAAATCCCATTGGTTCCCAAGTGATCCTTCATTCAACAAAAGGTAAAAGGAATCTTCTAATCCTGTTTCTCTTCATTTCAGATGACAATGAGTGTGGTGATACTCAATCTATTTCAAACGCAAGGTGTGGTGTGTACACGGAATGTCACAATACATTTGGGAGTTTCTATTGTACCTGCAGGAAAGGATACATCACCCAGGCAGGAAATGCTAACTTTACCACAATGACAAACTGCCACGGTAAAGAAATTGTTCACGTACCATGCTTGTTGCTGTAAAATTTGCATGTATGTATTTTCCCTCTTTGTCCAACCCCATTATTTATAAATACCTCTATTTGACTTCCATGAAAATGTTGACAATCTACCTCACTAATCTATTTGTTCTCCGGGCAGCGCTGGCGGGGTGTTTTGTCTGCCTGCAGAAGTAGCACTTGGGCACCCCAGGGTTGGCAGGCTGTCGCGCGGCGCAGCCTTGGGATTGGCTGAGGGCGGTCACTGGTGGGGTCCACAATGTCCAGGAGGGGTTTGCCGTGCGGTCGGAGTATAAATGTGTGTGTTCACCGAGCTGCAGCCATTTCGGCAGCAGCTGTAGGCCACACATCTCTGCGTAATAAAGCCTCGATTACTCTTTACTCTCGTCTTGTCGTAATTGATATTGCATCAATTTATTACCCAGAGATTTTACAGCGATGGACCTTCGCATCAAGCCAGATCGCCTGCAGCTGCACCCTCAAGCAGCCAATGCCACGTCGGCCTTCGACCACTGGCTAGCTTGCTTTGAAGCCTACATCGGATCAGCGACAGAACAACCCTCAGAAGCACAGAAACTCCAGATCCTGTACACACGGTTGAGCTCCGATATCTTTCCTCTTATCCGGGACGCGCCCAACTACACTGTGGCCATTGCGCTTCTGAAGGAGAACTACACCCGGCCGATCAACAAACTCTAAGCCAGGCACCTTCTCATTGGACGATTTCAGGTGTGCCCTGCACTCCCTGGCTAGGAACTGCAATTGCCAGGCAGTTTCTGCATTCCAAACTCCTAATCAGGGACGCATTTGTTACGGGCATAGGGTCGGTGTACATCCGCCAGCGCCTCTTAGAAGGGGGTACGCTCGACCTCACGGCGATCAAGAAACTCGCGACCTCGCTAACGGTCGCCTCCAGTAATGTGCAAGCGTACGTCCCCGACCGCACGCCAATCCCCTCCTGGACATCGTGGACCCCACCAGTGACCGCCCCCAGCCAATCTCAAGCCTGCGCCGCGCGACAGCCAGCCAACCCCGGGGGGCCCAAGTGCTATTTCTGCGGGCAGACAAAACACCCCGCCAGCGCTGCCTGGCGCGGAGCTCACTCTGCAAGGCCTGCGGGAAGAAAGGGCATTTCGCTGCGGTGTGCCAGGCCCGGTTGATCGCTGCTGTAAGCCGCCCATTGTTCCTGCACCCACCATGTGCGATCCGTGGGTAATGCCATTTTCGCCCCCGGAGCCCACGTGCGGCCCGTCGGCGCCGCCAACTTCCCCCCATCATACCTCATGCGGCAGGCGGGCGCCACCATCTTTAAAGCCACCTTCTTCGGCGCCATTTTGGACGGTGCCTCAGGACTCCTGCTCGTCAGGCATCTCATCGGGCCACTCATTGCCCGCAACCGCCGCCGACCAGCCCGGGGCCCAGAAACACCAGCTGCAGCTCGCCTCCATCACGCTTGACCAGTCCCGGCCACACACCTCGCAACCGTGACGACAGTGAAAGTCGATGGCCACAAGGCACCTTGCCTTCTCGACCCCGGGAGCACGGAGAGCTTCATCCACCCTGATACGGTAAGGCGCCGCTCCCTCGCGGTACACCCCATTACCCAACGAATCTCCCTGGCCGCCGGATCCCACTCCATGGAAATCCGGGGGTACTGCACCGCCACCCTCACTGTCCAGGACGTAGAGTTCAGCAACTTCCGGCTCTACGACCTCCCCAACCTCTGCCCTGCCTTGCTACTCGGCCTGGACTTCCAGTGCAACCTCCAAAGCCTAACCCTGAAATTCGGCGGGCCCCTACCACCCCTCACCATGTGCAGCCTCACGACCCTTAAGGTCGAGCCACCTTCCCTGTATGCGAACCTCACCCCGGATTGCAAACCGGTCGCCACCAGGATCAGACGGTACAGTGCCCAGGACAGGACCTTCATCAGGTCGGAGGTCCAGCAGCTGCTGCGGGAAGGCATCATCGAGGCCAGCAACAGCCCCTGGAGAGCCCAAGTGGTAGTTGTAAACACTGGGGAGAAACACAGGATGGTCATTGACTACAGTCAGACCATCAATCGGTACACGCAGCTCGACGCGTACCCCCTCCCATGCATATCTGATATGGTCAATCAGATTGCACCGTACCGGGTCTTCTCTACAGTGGACCTGAAATCTGCCTACCACCAGCTCCCCATCCGCAAGGCAGACCGCCAATATACGGCGTTTGAAGCAGACGGCCGCATTTACCACTTCCTTAGGGTCCCCTTCAGCGTCACTAACGGGGTCTCGGTCTTCCAACGGGAGATGGACCGAATGGTTGACCGGTACGGACTGCGGGCCACCTTCCCGTACCTGGATAACGTCACCATCTGCGGCCACAACCAGCAGGACCACGACGCGAACCTTTCCAAATTTCTCCACACCGCCAAACTCCTGAACCTGACGTATAACAAGGAGAAGTGCGTGTTCAGCACCAACCGCTTAGCCATCCTTGGCTATGTGTTGCAAAATGGAGTTCTAGGGCCCGACCCAGATCGCATGCACCCCCTCATGTAACTCCCCCTACCCCACTGCCCCAAGGCCCTCAAACGATGCGTGGGGTTCTTCTCATATTATGCCCAGTGGGTCCCTAACTATGCGGACAAGGCCCGCCCACTCATTCACTCCACAGCTTTCCCCCTGATGGCTGAGGCTCACCAGGCCTTCAACCGTATCAAGGCCGACATAGCCAAGGCCGCGATGCACGCGGTCGATGAGTCCTTCCCCTTTCAAGTGGAGAGCGATGCATCGGACGTCGCTCTAGCCGCCACCCTCAACCAGGCAGGCATTCTTTTCCCGCACCCTCCACGCCTCCGAAATTCGGCACTCCTCCGTCGAAAAGGAGGCCCAAGCCATCGTTGAAGCTGTGCGGCGTTGGAGGCATTATCTGGCTGGTAGGAGATTCACTCTCCTCACTGACCAACGGTCGGTTGCCTTCATGTTCAATAACACACAGCGGGGCAAGATCAAAAATGATTAAATCTTGAGGTGGAGGATCGAGCTCTCCACCTACAATTACGAGATTTTGTATCGCCCCGGTAAGCTCAACGAGCCCCCCGATGACCTATCCCGAGGTACATGTGCCAGCGCACAAGTGGACCAACTCCGGGCCCTACACGATGGTCTCTATCACCCAGGGGTCACCCGGTTCTTTCACTTCATAAAGGCCTGCAACCTGGCCTACTCCATTGCGGAAGTCAGGGCGGTCACCAAAGACTGTCAGGTCTGCGCAGAATGCAAACCGCGCTTCTACCGGCCAGACCGAGCGCACCTGGTGAAGGCCTCCCACCCCTTTGCACGCCTCAGCATGGACTTCAAAGGGCCCTCCCCTCCTCCGACCGAAACACGTACTTCCTTAACGTGGTCGACGAATACTCCAGATTCCCCTTCGCCATCCCATGCCCCGATATGACGTCTGCCACAGTCATCAAGGCCCTCAATACCACCATCACTCTGTTTGGCTTCCCTGCTTACATCCACAGCGACAGGGGATCCTCCTTTATGAGTGATGAGCTGCGTCAATTCCTGCTCCGCAAGGGCATTGCCTCGAGCAGGACGACCAGCTACAACCCCCGGGGAAACGGGAGGGTGGAGAGGGAGAATGGGATGGTCTGGAAGGCCGTCCAGCTGGCCCTACGGTCTAAAAATCTCCCGGTCTCCTGCTGGCAGGAGGTCGTCCCCAACGCCCTCCACTCCATCCGATCGACACTTTGCACTGCGACTAATGCAAACCACCATGAACATCTCCTTTCCTTCCCCAGGAAGTCCATTTCCGGGGTTTTGCTCCCAACGTGGCTGGCAACTCCAGGACCCGTTCTCCTGCGCAAACACGTGCGGCTCCACAAGGCAGACCCGTTGGTTGAGAGAGTACAGCTACTCCATGCAAACCCGCAGTACGCCTACGTGGCGTACCCCGACGCCCGCCAAGACACAGTCTCCCTCAGAGACCTGGCACCAGCTGGGTCCCCCCCCCCCCCCCCCCCCCGCAACTGCCCCGTCGCCACCCATCCCCCCCGCAGCGCACCTCACCACAGCCCCCGCTCCAGGATCCGTCCTCCCATTGGTTCCACCCGGGGATGAAGATGAGGACTACATGCTCCCGGAATCACCGGCGACCAAGCCGCCGCCTGCATCGCCACCGGGACTGCGGCGCTCACAACGGAGAATCAAAGCATCCGACCGGCTGAATTTGTGAACTTTTCCAGAACTGTACACCTTTAAAAAAATGCTCAATTTACATGTAAATAGTTTTCCGCCACCCCCGCCGGACTCTTTTTTAACAGGGGGTGAATGTGGTAGTCATCACTGTTGTATATAGTGCACGTATAAGAGGTAATATGGTAAGGCTCCTGTACTACAGGTATGGGGGTAGATCCCTGCCTGCTGGCTCCGCCCAGTAGGTGGAGTATAAATGTGTGTGCTCACCGAGCTGCAGCCATTTCGGCAGCAGCTGTAGGAGGCCACACATCTCTGCGCAATAAAGCCTCGATTACTCTCCACTCTCGTCTCGTCGTAATTGATAGTGCATCAACCTGATCAGCCAGTCATCCCCATGAGCTCTACATATGTTTCCAGAGCCTTGTCTGGGTCATTTAGCAGACTTGCATTTTGTAAAGAACATGTCACAACCTTAGGATGTCCTAAAGAAGATATCAGCCAATGAAATATTTTGAAAATGCAACTGCTGCTGCAATGAGAAGACACAGCAGGTTATTTAAGCAGAGCACAAGTAAGCAATGAGACAATGCCCAGATACCAGTAATCTGTATTTGTGGTGTTGGTTGAGGAATAGGAAATTGGGGAGAACTTTGCTGTTCCTCTTTGACACAGTATCGTGGGATCTTTGACATCTCTCATAACCCCCACCAGGACTACGTGGAAACCAGGGTCGATCTCCCCGTGGGACTCGTGGTGTACGAGTTTCCCAGGTAGGGAGCGGAGGACACCCAGCTGGGGCTCGTTAAGGGCTCGGAGTTGGTAGCTGTCCCAACGGGGACTGGATTGGGAGAGAGTTACTGCCATGGGCAGAATATTGTACCTAGTTCAATAAATCCTTGTTTCCTCTACCACTGGCCTCCTCGATAGAGCACAACCTATCTTGTCTTCGGGGCCAGGGGTTGGTTGAGCCCACTGATCACTGGTCCTATATCGTCCTATTCCTTTGTCGTGAGGGGATGAAGGTGGCCGAGCGGTCAGGTCATTCCCCCCTGCCGGAGTCTGGACTGCGAGTCGCCTGGACATCGGAGAGACGGAATGCTGAAAGTGATGTTGTCTCGTGCTCTGATCGTTGGGATCCTTGAGAGATCCTGGAGTGCTCATTGATCCTGATTTATCCTTTACCTTTTTTAAATAATCTTATTATTGGCATTTTCAATATTATATACATTGCTGTTTGTTTTTGTTTATTGTACAGTACAAAAGTTTTTTTACATAAGTTTCTTTATTTAGTTTTGTCGCAGTCTGACTTGGCGTACAATCCTCCTTACCCCACCCCCCATCAGCCCTCCTCTTTATAACACTCCCCTCCTCGATTTTCCCACAGAGTCCCCCTTCTTTACTGTCCGTGTTCATCAGGTCCTCTAATAGTCTGGTCTCTGGGGCCCTGGGGTATCCTACTGTCTCTTTACGGAGGAAGTGTTTCATTTGTAGGTGTCTCATTTCCTGTCCTGTCGGTGGTTCCCAATCCTCCGTCAGTTCGTTCAGCGTCGCTAATCTGTTCCCTATATAGAAGTCCCTAACTGTCAGTGTTCCCCCGTCCTGTCTCCATTTTTTAAAGGTTGTGTCTAGCATGGCTGGTGGGAACCTGCGGTTTCCGCACACGGGGGCCATGGGGGACATCTTGGTCAGCCCAAAGTGTTGCCTTATTTGGTTCCAAATTTTCAGTGTGGCCACTACTATTACGGGCCAGGGTTTAGAGAACCCCAAAGTGTATCATGCAGTTCACCTGACCCACAACTTTAAATAGATTTTTGGTTATGGGGAGCACAAGGGCCCACTTTACAGGTGTGATTCAACAGAGAACTAAGAGTATTTTTAAACAAAAACAATGTTTATTCTATGAATCCAGTTAACATTTTAAACACACAATATCAACTCAAATACTCCCCCAAAGAATACAGTACTCCATAAGTAACCCTTAATCTTTCCTCGCAACATCCATAAGACAAATTCCCTCTTCAACACAGACATCAGGTTTAAATTCTCTACTGAGAGCAGTTATCACTTTTAAATTAGCAAGTGAGTTGAAGACATTCCTTTCATGCAGAAATAAATCAGAATTACACCTGGTTCTGCTGGATACAGCTCCCAATCTGCAACACAAAACTAAACACACCCTGACAGCCCAAAGCGAAAGTAAAACAGACAGACAGCCCAGTTCCACCCAATCTCTGACATCACTGCAGCTATTTGACAAACACCCATTTCTTAAAGGTACACTCACATGACACTACCATGGGGCAAGATGTGTATTTTGCCGAGGGGGACGGGAGTGCTACGATGGCTAGGGCCCGGGGGGTCGTTCCCTTGCAGTAGGCCTCCTCCTTCCGCACCCACTCCGAGTTGGGTTCGTGTACCCATCCCCTCACTCTTTTCGCTGTTGCGCCCAGTGGTAATATTGCAGACTTGGTAGTGTCAGGCCTCCCTTAATGTTCCTCCTTTGCAGTGTTGATTTGGGGACTCTCGGCGTCTTACCCCCCCCCACCCCCCCCCCCCCCCCCACACACACACACACACACACACACATACGCTATAATTAAGCGCTGTCTATGTTTTGGAAGAAGGCCTTGGGGATTGTGGTAGTCACCATTGTTGTATTATATTGTATATACTGGTATTATGGTAAGGCCCCTGTGCTACAGGTACGGGGGTAGATCCCTGCCTGCTGGCTCCGCCCAGTAAGCGGAGTATAAATGTGTGTGCTCTCCGAACAGCAGCCATTTCGCCAGCTGCTGTAGGAGGCCACACACCTCTGTGTAATAAAGTCTCGATTACTCTCTACTCTCGTCTCGTCGTAATTGATAGTGCATCAGGGATGAAGATCGGTATAGATCTAAACAGGAAGATGGACCTCAGCAGCACGTTCATTTTGATCACTAAGAAGAGTGGGAGTGAGCCCCACCTCTGTCAGTCCTTTTTGACTTCCTCCATCAGGCTTGTCAGGTTCCACTTGTGGATCTGTGACCAGTCTCTGGCTATTTGGTTGCCCAGGTATCAGAATCTATTTTGGACTACTTTAAACAGGAGCCCCTCCAGCTCTGTCCCTCCCCCATTTGGGTTCACTGGGAATGCATCACTCTTGCCCAGGTTGAGTTTGTGACGTGAGAAGGTTCCAAACTCTTTCAGGATTTGCATGATTGCTTTCAGTCCTTCCTGTGGCTTTCAGACGTACAGGAGCAAGTCATCCGCAGAGAGTGATACTTTGTGCTCACTGTCTCCTCTTTGAATGCCCCTCCACCTTTTCGCGTCCCACAGAGCTATCGTCAGGGGTTTGATATTGCTAGTGCATACAGGAGCAGGGACAGTGGGCATCCCTGCCTTGTGTCTCTTTGTAGCTCAAAGTATTCAGAGATGGTAGCAGAACAAAATGAGGTAATCCGAGCATTCGCGTTGTACAGGAGTCTCACCTAAGTGGCGAATCCTGCTCCTAGCCCAAACCCTTCCAGTACCTCGAGGAGGTACAAAGAACAAAGAAAGAACAAAGAAATGTACAGCACAGGAACAGGCCCTTCGGCCCTCCAAGCCCGTGCCGACCATGCTGCCCGACTAAACTACAATCTTCTACAGTTCCTGGGTCCGTATCCTTCTATTCCCATCCTATTCATGTATTTGTCAAGATGCCCCTTAAATGTCACTACCGTCCCTGCTTCCACCACCTCCTCCGGCAGCGAGTTCCAGGCACCCACTACCCTCTGCGTAAAAAAACTTGCCTCGTACATCTACTCTAAACCTTGCCCCTCTCACCTTAAACCTATGCCCCCTAGTAATTGACCCCTTTACCCCGGGGAAAAGCTTCTGACTATCCACTCTGTCTATGCCCCTCATAATTTTGTATACCTCTATCAGGTCTCCCCTCAACCTCCTTCGTTCCAGTGAGAACAAACCGAGTTTATTCAACCGCTCCTCATAGCTAATGCCCTCCATACCAGGCAACATTCTGGTAAATCTCTTCTGCACCCTCTCTAAAGCCTCCACATCCTTCTGGTAGTGTGGCGACCAGAATTGAACACTATACTCCAAGTGTGGCCTAACTAAGGTTCTATACAGCTGCAACATGACTTGCCAATTCTTATACTCAATGCCCCGGCCAATGAAGGCAAGCATGCCGTATGCCTTCTTGACTACCTTCTCCACCTTGTTGCCCCTTTCAATGACCTGTGGACCTGTACTCCTAGATCTCTTTGACTTTCAATACTCTTGAGGGTTCTACCATTCACTGTATATTCCCTACCTGCATTAGACCTTCCAAAATGCATTACCTCACATTTGTCCGGATTAAACTCCATCTGCCATCTCTCCGCCCAAGTCTCCAAACAATCTAAATCCTGCTGTATACTCCGACAGTCCTCATCGCTATCCGCAATTCCACCAACCTTTGTGTCGTCTGCAAACTTACTAATCAGACCAGCCACATTTTCCTCCAAATCATTTATATATACTACAAAGAGCAAAGGTCCCAGCACTGATCCCTGTGGAACACCACTGGTCACAGCCCTCCAATGAGAAAAGCATCCTTCCATTACAACACTCTGCCTTCTATGGCCTAGCCAGTTCTGTACCACCTTGCCAGCTCACCCCTGATCCCGTGCGACTTCACCTTTTGTACTAGTCTACCATGAGGGACCTTGTCAAAGGCCTTACTGAAGTCCATATAGACAACATCCACTGCCCTACCTGCATCAATCATCTTAGTGACCTCCTCGAAAAACTCTATCAAGTTAGTGAGACACGACCTCCCCTTCACAAAACCGTGCTGCCTCTCACTAATACGTCCATTTGCTTCCAAATGGGAGTAGATCCTGTCTCGAAGAATTCTCTCCAGTAATTTCCCTACCACTGAAGTAAGGCTCACCGGCCTGTAGTTCCCGGGATTATCCTTGCTACCCTTCTTAAACAGAGGAACAACATTGGCTATTCTCCAGTCCTCCGGGACATCCCTTGAATACAGCGAGGGTCCAAAGATTTCTGTCAAGGCCCCAGCAATTTCCTCTCCAGCCTCCTTCAGTATTCTGGGGTAGATCCCATCAGGCCCTGGGGACTTATCTACCTTAATATTTTTTAAGACACCCAACACCTCGTCTTTTTGGATCACAATGTGACCCAGGCTATCTACACCCCCCTTCTCCAGACTCAACATCTACCAATTCCTTCTCTTTAGTGAATACTGATGCAAAGTATTCATTTAGTACCTCGCCCATTTCCTCTGGCTCCACACATAGATTTCCTTGCCTATCCTTCAGTGGGCCAACCCTTTCCCTGGCTACCCTCTTGTTTTTTATGTACGTGTAAAAAGCCTTGGGATTTTCCTTAACCCTATTTGCCAATGACTTTTCGTGACCCCTTCTAGCCCTCCTGACTCCTTGCTTAAGTTCCTTCCTACTTTCCTTATATCCACGCAGGCTTCGTCTGTTCCCAGCCTTTTAGCCCTGACAAATGCCTCCTTTTTCTTTTTGACGAGGCCTACAATATCACTCGTCATCCAAGGTTCCCGAAAATTGCCGTATTTATCCTTCTTCCTCACAGGAACGTGCCGGTCCTGTATTCCTTTCAACTTTCATGTCCCCTTTTTGCCCTCCTGATTTCCCTCTTAACTCTATTTCGACAATCTCTATACTCTTCAAGGGATCTACTTGATCCCAGTTGCTTATGTACGTCATATGCCTCCTTCTTCTTTTTGACCAGAGTCTCAATATCTCGAGTCATCCAGGGTTCCCTACTTCTACCAGCCTTGCCCTTCACTCTAAAGGGAATGTGCTTACCCTGCACCCTGGTTAACACATTTTTAAAAGCCTCCCATTTACCAGCCGTCCCTTTGCCTGCCAATAGTCTCCCCCAATCTACCTCTGCAAGTTCCTGTCTGATACCATCAAAATTGGCCTTGCCCCAATTAAGAATTTTAACTCTTGGGCCAGACCTATCATTCTCCATAGCTATCTTAAAACTAATGGAATTATGGTCACTTGTCCCAAAGTGATCCCTCACTAGCACTTCTGTCACTTGCCCTTCCTTATTTCCCAAGACGAGGTCAAGTTTTGCCCCCTCTCTAGTCGGTCCATCCACATACTGAATGAGAAATTCCTCCTGAATACACTCAACAAATTTCCCTCCATCCAAGCCCCTAATGCTATGGCTGTCCCAGTCAATGTTGGGAAAGTTAAAGTCCCCTACTACTACCACCCTATTATTCTTGCAGCTATCTGTAATCTCCTTACATATTTGCTCCTCAATTTCCCGCTGACTATTTGGGGGCCTGTAGTACAGTCCTACCAAGGTGATCTCTCCCTTCTTATTTTTCAGTTCCACCCATATAGACTCAGTGGGCGAACCCTCGGATATATCCCCTCTAAGTACTGCCGTGATGTTCTCCCTAATCAAAAACGCCACTCCCCCTCCTCTCTTACCTCCTGTTCTATCCTTTCTATAGCATCTGTACCCCGGAACATTGAGCTGCCAGTCCTGCCCCTCCCTTAGCCATGTTTCAGTCATAGCTATAATATCCCAGTCCCATGTGCCCGTCCATGCCCTGAGTTCATCCGCTTTGCCCGTCAGGCCCCTTGCATTGAAATAAATGCAGTTTAATGTAGACCTTCCTTGCTCTCTGCCCTGCTTTCTCTGGTCATGCTTTACACACTCTCCCTTCCTGCCTTTTGTTTCTGTCCCCACTGACTTCCTACATCGGTTCCCATCCCCCTGGCACATTAGTTTAAACCCTCCCCAACTGCACTAGCAAACACCCCCCCGAGAAGACTTATACAAAGCAATACGAAAAAACATAGCCAATTTTAACAACAGTAAGAGAGGAACCCCCCCCCCCCGCCCCAACTGCAGCCCCACCAACAATCCAAGGGGGGAGAGATGAAAAAACAAATAAACAAAAAAAAACCCAGAAAAAGAACAGACAAAGAAAAAGGGCCCAATACAGGCCAACATATTGTCACTGAGTCCAAAGGTTCTCAAGCTCCCACCAGTCCTTTTCTTTTTGCATAGTCCAGCGCCTCATCGGGCGACTCAAAATAATGTTGTTGGTCTTCATGCATGATCCACAAGCGCGCAGGGTACAGCAGGCCGAACTTCACCTGCTTCTTAAAGAAGATCGCCTTGACCTGGTTGAAGCCTGCCCTCTTCCTCGCCACCTCCACGCTCAGGTCCTGGTACACCCGCAGGATGCTATTCTCCCACTTGCAACTTCGCGTGCGCTTGGCCCACCGCAGAATACATTCCTTATCCAGGAACCTGTGGAATCTCATCACCATCGCCCTTGGAGAGTCCCCCGCCCACAGCTTCCTGGCAAGCGCCCGACACGCCCTGTCCACCTCCAGCGGTCGGGGGAATGCCCCTTCGCCAAGCAGCTTTTCGAACATACCCGCCACGTATGCTCCTGCATCTGCTCCCTCAGCTCCCTGAGGAAGCCCGACAATTCTTAGATTCTGTGGGCAGGACCGGTTCTCAAGGTCTTCCACCTTTTCCAAGAGCCTTTTCTGCTGCTCTCGAAGCATCCCCACCTCCAGCTCCACCGCTGTTTGGTGCTCCTCTTGTTCCAGCAGCACCTTCTCCACCTTCTGAATCGCCCGGTCCTGGGTGCCCAGTCTGCTTTCCAGGCGATCAATTGACTCCTTGATCGGGTCCAGACATTCCCGCTTCTGTCTGGCGAAACCATCCTGGATGGCCTGCATCACTGGGTCCGCTGCACGCTGCGCTGCCACCCCAGGGATCGGCCCCTCGGCCATACTGACTCCAGTTCCAGCTTCCACACCACTCACTACTGGCTTCTTGTTCCTGCCCTTTCGCACGCTTCTAATCCTTTTTTCCATAAACCAATGCGAGGAAACCGTGCCCAGCTGCCTCAGCCAACAAACCTTCTGATTAAAATCAAAGAAAAATCCAGGGAAAAGGTCCAAAAGCCCAACCAAAGCAGGAGCCACCAAATGTGCGACCTACTCCTCCATAGTCGTCACCGGAAGTCTCGAGATGATTCAGTAAGACATTTGATAAGGTTCCCCATGGTAGGCTCATTCAGAAAGTTAAGGGGGATGGGATACAGGGAAATTTGGCTGTCTGGATACAGAATTGGCTGGCCGAACGAAGACAGCGAGTGGTAGTAGATGGAAAGTATTCCGCCTGGAGGTCGGTGACCAGTGGTGTCCTGCAAGGATCTGTTCTGGGACCTCTGTTCTTTGTGGTTTTTATAAATGACTTGGATGAGGAAGTGGAAGGGTGGGTTAGAAAATTTGCTGATGACACAAAGGTTGGAGTTGTTGATAGTGTTGAGGGCTGTTGCAGGTTACAATAGGACTTTGACAGGGTGCAGAGCTGGGCTGAAAAGTGGCAGATGGAGTTCAACCTTGATGAATGTGAAGTGATTCATTTTGGAAGGTCGAATTTGAAGCTGAATACAGGGTTAAAGGCAGGATTCTTCGAAGTGTGGAAGAACAGAGGGATCTTGGGGTCCATGTACACAGATCCCTCTAAGTTGCCACCCAGGTTGATAGGGTTGTTAAGAAGGCATGTGGTGTGTTGGCTTTCATTAACAGGGGCATTGACTTTAAGAGCTGCAAGGTTTTCCTGCAGCTTTATAAAACCCTGGTTAGAAATCACTTGGAATATTGTGTCCAGTTCTGGTCGCCTCACTATAGGAAGGATGTGGATGCTTTGGAGAGGGTACAGAGGAGATTTACTAGGATGCTGCCTGGACTGGAGGGCATGTCTTATGAAGAAAGGTTGAGGGGGCTAGGGCTTTTCTCACTGGAGCGAAGGAAGAGAGGTGACTTGATAGAGGTGTACAAGGTGATGAGAGGCATGGATAGAGTGGATAGCCAGATACTTTTCCCCAGAATGGAAATGGCTGTCATGAGGGGACATAATTTTAAGGTGATTGGAGAAAGGTATAGGGGAGATGTCAGAGGTCGGTTCTTTACACAGAGAGTGGTGGGTGTGTGGAATGCACTGCCAGCAGAGGTGGTGGAGTCAGAGTCATTAAGGACATTTAAGCGACTCTTAGACAGGCACATGGACAGCAGTAAATTGAAGGGGTGTAGGTTAGGTTGATTTTAGATTCGGATAAATGGTCGGCACATCTTGGACAAAGGGCGTATACTGTGCTTTACTGTTATATGTCCTAAGTAACTCTGGGATTGTTTGAGGAACAAAGTCACTTTTGACTAGAGTAACTATTTAAAAAACCAAGACCCAGCCTGATATGGACACCCCCCATACACGACCCCAAAGCAGACACAGAACACCAACCCCACCTCCAATTCAATCCTCCTTCCGACCTGACCCCGACCAACCCAACCTGACACCGCCCCAACCAAACCCCACCACCTTCGTCCCAAACCCCCCCTCCAAAAACGTGTCCCGACTGCCCTCCACAACCCCTGACACTGCCCGAAACCCCCTGCCAACCTGCTCCCTCCACACCACCCTCCCTCACCCTAGCCTGACCCAGCCCCTCCCCCTGCCCTCCCTGCGACCCCCACTCCTGGTCCAACCCAGTACAAAGCCCCCACCCCGGTGCAAACCCACCCGACTTACCCCAACCCCAACTGATCAGTCCCCTCCCTGGGAAGATGCTCCACTTCCAGGTCTGCCTCCCCCTCGTGGTCCCCACCCCTCCCCCCCCCCCCACCCCAGTGGCTCCTCCACCTCCATCTCCAGTCTGCCTTCCCATCCGGCCCACTGCACACCAATCTTCCCCACCACATTCTCTCTCCTCTGCCCCATTCCTCCCCCTGCCCCACTGTCTCCACCCCCCACTTCCATGCCCCCTCCGCTCTGGTCTGCCCCACCCCCTACCCTCGGCTGCCTCTCCCCCTCCCCTCCAGTTTGCCCTACACCATACCCTCCAGTTCAACCCGGTCTGCACCCCCCCCCCCCCCATCTCCCCTTCCCTGAATCACACCCAAGTTCTGTTGGAAATGGGATGTGTGACTTCAGGATCTGGGAACCCGGTGCCATTTTGGATAAGGCGCAGTCTCCACAACTCCGCAAAAGTCTGGGCCCCGGTGTTCCCAGCTGGGGTGGCAGTCGGAAAGAATGTGTAAAAGTAACTAATTAAATCCGCACTTTACACCATTATAATTTCATAAATGTTACTCCCCTCTCTAAAACCAAACGAGAGAAAATCCCATTGGTTCCCAAGTGATCCTTCATTCAACAAAAGGTAAAAGGAATCTTCTAATCCTGTTTCTCTTCATTTCAGATGACAATGAGTGTGGTGATACTCAATCTATTTCAAACGCAAGGTGTGGTGTGTACACGGAATGTCACAATACATTTGGGAGTTTCTATTGTACCTGCAGGAAAGGATACATCACCCAGGCAGGAAATGTTAACTTTACCACAATGACAAACTGCCACGGTAAAGAAATTGTTCACGTACCATGCTTGTTGCTGTAAAATTTGCATGTATGTATTTTCCCTCTTTGTCCAACCCCATTATTTATAAATACCTCTATTTGACTTCCATGAAAATGTTGACAATCTACCTCACTAATCTATTTGTTCTCCGGGCAGCGCTGGCGGGGTGTTTTGTCTGCCTGCAGAAGTAGCACTTGGGCACCCCAGGGTTGGCAGGCTGTCGCGCGGCGCAGCCTTGGGATTGGCTGAGGGCGGTCACTGGTGGGGTCCACAATGTCCAGGAGGGGTTTGCCGTGCGGTCGGAGTATAAATGTGTGTGTTCACCGAGCTGCAGCCATTTCGGCAGCAGCTGTAGGCCACACATCTCTGCGTAATAAAGCCTCGATTACTCTTTACTCTCGTCTTGTCGTAATTGATATTGCATCAATTTATTACCCAGAGATTTTACAGCGATGGACCTTCGCATCAAGCCAGATCGCCTGCAGCTGCACCCTCAAGCAGCCAATGCCACGTCGGCCTTCGACCACTGGCTAGCTTGCTTTGAAGCCTACATCGGATCAGCGACAGAACAACCCTCAGAAGCACAGAAACTCCAGATCCTGTACACACGGTTGAGCTCCGATATCTTTCCTCTTATCCGGGACGCGCCCAACTACACTGTGGCCATTGCGCTTCTGAAGGAGAACTACACCCGGCCGATCAACAAACTCTAAGCCAGGCACCTTCTCATTGGACGATTTCAGGTGTGCCCTGCACTCCCTGGCTAGGAACTGCAATTGCCAGGCAGTTTCTGCATTCCAAACTCCTAATCAGGGACGCATTTGTTACGGGCATAGGGTCGGTGTACATCCGCCAGCGCCTCTTAGAAGGGGGTACGCTCGACCTCACGGCGATCAAGAAACTCGCGACCTCGCTAACGGTCGCCTCCAGTAATGTGCAAGCGTACGTCCCCGACCGCACGCCAATCCCCTCCTGGACATCGTGGACCCCACCAGTGACCGCCCCCAGCCAATCTCAAGCCTGCGCCGCGCGACAGCCAGCCAACCCCGGGGGGCCCAAGTGCTATTTCTGCGGGCAGACAAAACACCCCGCCAGCGCTGCCTGGCGCGGAGCTCACTCTGCAAGGCCTGCGGGAAGAAAGGGCATTTCGCTGCGGTGTGCCAGGCCCGGTTGATCGCTGCTGTAAGCCGCCCATTGTTCCTGCACCCACCATGTGCGATCCGTGGGTAATGCCATTTTCGCCCCCGGAGCCCACGTGCGGCCCGTCGGCGCCGCCAACTTCCCCCCATCATACCTCATGCGGCAGGCGGGCGCCACCATCTTTAAAGCCACCTTCTTCGGCGCCATTTTGGACGGTGCCTCAGGACTCCTGCTCGTCAGGCATCTCATCGGGCCACTCATTGCCCGCAACCGCCGCCGACCAGCCCGGGGCCCAGAAACACCAGCTGCAGCTCGCCTCCATCACGCTTGACCAGTCCCGGCCACACACCTCGCAACCGTGACGACAGTGAAAGTCGATGGCCACAAGGCACCTTGCCTTCTCGACCCCGGGAGCACGGAGAGCTTCATCCACCCTGATACGGTAAGGCGCCGCTCCCTCGCGGTACACCCCATTACCCAACGAATCTCCCTGGCCGCCGGATCCCACTCCATGGAAATCCGGGGGTACTGCACCGCCACCCTCACTGTCCAGGACGTAGAGTTCAGCAACTTCCGGCTCTACGACCTCCCCAACCTCTGCCCTGCCTTGCTACTCGGCCTGGACTTCCAGTGCAACCTCCAAAGCCTAACCCTGAAATTCGGCGGGCCCCTACCACCCCTCACCATGTGCAGCCTCACGACCCTTAAGGTCGAGCCACCTTCCCTGTATGCGAACCTCACCCCGGATTGCAAACCGGTCGCCACCAGGATCAGACGGTACAGTGCCCAGGACAGGACCTTCATCAGGTCGGAGGTCCAGCAGCTGCTGCGGGAAGGCATCATCGAGGCCAGCAACAGCCCCTGGAGAGCCCAAGTGGTAGTTGTAAACACTGGGGAGAAACACAGGATGGTCATTGACTACAGTCAGACCATCAATCGGTACACGCAGCTCGACGCGTACCCCCTCCCATGCATATCTGATATGGTCAATCAGATTGCACCGTACCGGGTCTTCTCTACAGTGGACCTGAAATCTGCCTACCACCAGCTCCCCATCCGCAAGGCAGACCGCCAATATACGGCGTTTGAAGCAGACGGCCGCATTTACCACTTCCTTAGGGTCCCCTTCAGCGTCACTAACGGGGTCTCGGTCTTCCAACGGGAGATGGACCGAATGGTTGACCGGTACGGACTGCGGGCCACCTTCCCGTACCTGGATAACGTCACCATCTGCGGCCACAACCAGCAGGACCACGACGCGAACCTTTCCAAATTTCTCCACACCGCCAAACTCCTGAACCTGACGTATAACAAGGAGAAGTGCGTGTTCAGCACCAACCGCTTAGCCATCCTTGGCTATGTGTTGCAAAATGGAGTTCTAGGGCCCGACCCAGATCGCATGCACCCCCTCATGTAACTCCCCCTACCCCACTGCCCCAAGGCCCTCAAACGATGCGTGGGGTTCTTCTCATATTATGCCCAGTGGGTCCCTAACTATGCGGACAAGGCCCGCCCACTCATTCACTCCACAGCTTTCCCCCTGATGGCTGAGGCTCACCAGGCCTTCAACCGTATCAAGGCCGACATAGCCAAGGCCGCGATGCACGCGGTCGATGAGTCCTTCCCCTTTCAAGTGGAGAGCGATGCATCGGACGTCGCTCTAGCCGCCACCCTCAACCAGGCAGGCATTCTTTTCCCGCACCCTCCACGCCTCCGAAATTCGGCACTCCTCCGTCGAAAAGGAGGCCCAAGCCATCGTTGAAGCTGTGCGGCGTTGGAGGCATTATCTGGCTGGTAGGAGATTCACTCTCCTCACTGACCAACGGTCGGTTGCCTTCATGTTCAATAACACACAGCGGGGCAAGATCAAAAATGATTAAATCTTGAGGTGGAGGATCGAG
The DNA here is from genome assembly GCF_047496885.1 of Scyliorhinus torazame. Lineage (NCBI taxonomy): Eukaryota > Metazoa > Chordata > Chondrichthyes > Carcharhiniformes > Scyliorhinidae > Scyliorhinus > Scyliorhinus torazame. The sequence continues at coordinate 24,454,329 of NC_092733.1, read as the reverse complement.
CTCTCCACCTACAATTACGAGATTTTGTATCGCCCCGGTAAGCTCAACGAGCCCCCCGATGACCTATCCCGAGGTACATGTGCCAGCGCACAAGTGGACCAACTCCGGGCCCTACACGATGGTCTCTATCACCCAGGGGTCACCCGGTTCTTTCACTTCATAAAGGCCTGCAACCTGGCCTACTCCATTGCGGAAGTCAGGGCGGTCACCAAAGACTGTCAGGTCTGCGCAGAATGCAAACCGCGCTTCTACCGGCCAGACCGAGCGCACCTGGTGAAGGCCTCCCACCCCTTTGCACGCCTCAGCATGGACTTCAAAGGGCCCTCCCCTCCTCCGACCGAAACACGTACTTCCTTAACGTGGTCGACGAATACTCCAGATTCCCCTTCGCCATCCCATGCCCCGATATGACGTCTGCCACAGTCATCAAGGCCCTCAATACCACCATCACTCTGTTTGGCTTCCCTGCTTACATCCACAGCGACAGGGGATCCTCCTTTATGAGTGATGAGCTGCGTCAATTCCTGCTCCGCAAGGGCATTGCCTCGAGCAGGACGACCAGCTACAACCCCCGGGGAAACGGGAGGGTGGAGAGGGAGAATGGGATGGTCTGGAAGGCCGTCCAGCTGGCCCTACGGTCTAAAAATCTCCCGGTCTCCTGCTGGCAGGAGGTCGTCCCCAACGCCCTCCACTCCATCCGATCGACACTTTGCACTGCGACTAATGCAAACCACCATGAACATCTCCTTTCCTTCCCCAGGAAGTCCATTTCCGGGGTTTTGCTCCCAACGTGGCTGGCAACTCCAGGACCCGTTCTCCTGCGCAAACACGTGCGGCTCCACAAGGCAGACCCGTTGGTTGAGAGAGTACAGCTACTCCATGCAAACCCGCAGTACGCCTACGTGGCGTACCCCGACGCCCGCCAAGACACAGTCTCCCTCAGAGACCTGGCACCAGCTGGGTCCCCCCCCCCCCCCCCCCCCGCAACTGCCCCGTCGCCACCCATCCCCCCCGCAGCGCACCTCACCACAGCCCCCGCTCCAGGATCCGTCCTCCCATTGGTTCCACCCGGGGATGAAGATGAGGACTACATGCTCCCGGAATCACCGGCGACCAAGCCGCCGCCTGCATCGCCACCGGGACTGCGGCGCTCACAACGGAGAATCAAAGCATCCGACCGGCTGAATTTGTGAACTTTTCCAGAACTGTACACCTTTAAAAAAATGCTCAATTTACATGTAAATAGTTTTCCGCCACCCCCGCCGGACTCTTTTTTAACAGGGGGTGAATGTGGTAGTCATCACTGTTGTATATAGTGCACGTATAAGAGGTAATATGGTAAGGCTCCTGTACTACAGGTATGGGGGTAGATCCCTGCCTGCTGGCTCCGCCCAGTAGGTGGAGTATAAATGTGTGTGCTCACCGAGCTGCAGCCATTTCGGCAGCAGCTGTAGGAGGCCACACATCTCTGCGCAATAAAGCCTCGATTACTCTCCACTCTCGTCTCGTCGTAATTGATAGTGCATCAACCTGATCAGCCAGTCATCCCCATGAGCTCTACATATGTTTCCAGAGCCTTGTCTGGGTCATTTAGCAGACTTGCATTTTGTAAAGAACATGTCACAACCTTAGGATGTCCTAAAGAAGATATCAGCCAATGAAATATTTTGAAAATGCAACTGCTGCTGCAATGAGAAGACACAGCAGGTTATTTAAGCAGAGCACAAGTAAGCAATGAGACAATGCCCAGATACCAGTAATCTGTATTTGTGGTGTTGGTTGAGGAATAGGAAATTGGGGAGAACTTTGCTGTTCCTCTTTGACACAGTATCGTGGGATCTTTGACATCTCTCATAACCCCCACCAGGACTACGTGGAAACCAGGGTCGATCTCCCCGTGGGACTCGTGGTGTACGAGTTTCCCAGGTAGGGAGCGGAGGACACCCAGCTGGGGCTCGTTAAGGGCTCGGAGTTGGTAGCTGTCCCAACGGGGACTGGATTGGGAGAGAGTTACTGCCATGGGCAGAATATTGTACCTAGTTCAATAAATCCTTGTTTCCTCTACCACTGGCCTCCTCGATAGAGCACAACCTATCTTGTCTTCGGGGCCAGGGGTTGGTTGAGCCCACTGATCACTGGTCCTATATCGTCCTATTCCTTTGTCGTGAGGGGATGAAGGTGGCCGAGCGGTCAGGTCATTCCCCCCTGCCGGAGTCTGGACTGCGAGTCGCCTGGACATCGGAGAGACGGAATGCTGAAAGTGATGTTGTCTCGTGCTCTGATCGTTGGGATCCTTGAGAGATCCTGGAGTGCTCATTGATCCTGATTTATCCTTTACCTTTTTTAAATAATCTTATTATTGGCATTTTCAATATTATATACATTGCTGTTTGTTTTTGTTTATTGTACAGTACAAAAGTTTTTTTACATAAGTTTCTTTATTTAGTTTTGTCGCAGTCTGACTTGGCGTACAATCCTCCTTACCCCACCCCCCATCAGCCCTCCTCTTTATAACACTCCCCTCCTCGATTTTCCCACAGAGTCCCCCTTCTTTACTGTCCGTGTTCATCAGGTCCTCTAATAGTCTGGTCTCTGGGGCCCTGGGGTATCCTACTGTCTCTTTACGGAGGAAGTGTTTCATTTGTAGGTGTCTCATTTCCTGTCCTGTCGGTGGTTCCCAATCCTCCGTCAGTTCGTTCAGCGTCGCTAATCTGTTCCCTATATAGAAGTCCCTAACTGTCAGTGTTCCCCCGTCCTGTCTCCATTTTTTAAAGGTTGTGTCTAGCATGGCTGGTGGGAACCTGCGGTTTCCGCACACGGGGGCCATGGGGGACATCTTGGTCAGCCCAAAGTGTTGCCTTATTTGGTTCCAAATTTTCAGTGTGGCCACTACTATTACGGGCCAGGGTTTAGAGAACCCCAAAGTGTATCATGCAGTTCACCTGACCCACAACTTTAAATAGATTTTTGGTTATGGGGAGCACAAGGGCCCACTTTACAGGTGTGATTCAACAGAGAACTAAGAGTATTTTTAAACAAAAACAATGTTTATTCTATGAATCCAGTTAACATTTTAAACACACAATATCAACTCAAATACTCCCCCAAAGAATACAGTACTCCATAAGTAACCCTTAATCTTTCCTCGCAACATCCATAAGACAAATTCCCTCTTCAACACAGACATCAGGTTTAAATTCTCTACTGAGAGCAGTTATCACTTTTAAATTAGCAAGTGAGTTGAAGACATTCCTTTCATGCAGAAATAAATCAGAATTACACCTGGTTCTGCTGGATACAGCTCCCAATCTGCAACACAAAACTAAACACACCCTGACAGCCCAAAGCGAAAGTAAAACAGACAGACAGCCCAGTTCCACCCAATCTCTGACATCACTGCAGCTATTTGACAAACACCCATTTCTTAAAGGTACACTCACATGACACTACCATGGGGCAAGATGTGTATTTTGCCGAGGGGGACGGGAGTGCTACGATGGCTAGGGCCCGGGGGGTCGTTCCCTTGCAGTAGGCCTCCTCCTTCCGCACCCACTCCGAGTTGGGTTCGTGTACCCATCCCCTCACTCTTTTCGCTGTTGCGCCCAGTGGTAATATTGCAGACTTGGTAGTGTCAGGCCTCCCTTAATGTTCCTCCTTTGCAGTGTTGATTTGGGGACTCTCGGCGTCTTACCCCCCCCCACCCCCCCCCCCCCCCCCACACACACACACACACACACACACATACGCTATAATTAAGCGCTGTCTATGTTTTGGAAGAAGGCCTTGGGGATTGTGGTAGTCACCATTGTTGTATTATATTGTATATACTGGTATTATGGTAAGGCCCCTGTGCTACAGGTACGGGGGTAGATCCCTGCCTGCTGGCTCCGCCCAGTAAGCGGAGTATAAATGTGTGTGCTCTCCGAACAGCAGCCATTTCGCCAGCTGCTGTAGGAGGCCACACACCTCTGTGTAATAAAGTCTCGATTACTCTCTACTCTCGTCTCGTCGTAATTGATAGTGCATCAGGGATGAAGATCGGTATAGATCTAAACAGGAAGATGGACCTCAGCAGCACGTTCATTTTGATCACTAAGAAGAGTGGGAGTGAGCCCCACCTCTGTCAGTCCTTTTTGACTTCCTCCATCAGGCTTGTCAGGTTCCACTTGTGGATCTGTGACCAGTCTCTGGCTATTTGGTTGCCCAGGTATCAGAATCTATTTTGGACTACTTTAAACAGGAGCCCCTCCAGCTCTGTCCCTCCCCCATTTGGGTTCACTGGGAATGCATCACTCTTGCCCAGGTTGAGTTTGTGACGTGAGAAGGTTCCAAACTCTTTCAGGATTTGCATGATTGCTTTCAGTCCTTCCTGTGGCTTTCAGACGTACAGGAGCAAGTCATCCGCAGAGAGTGATACTTTGTGCTCACTGTCTCCTCTTTGAATGCCCCTCCACCTTTTCGCGTCCCACAGAGCTATCGTCAGGGGTTTGATATTGCTAGTGCATACAGGAGCAGGGACAGTGGGCATCCCTGCCTTGTGTCTCTTTGTAGCTCAAAGTATTCAGAGATGGTAGCAGAACAAAATGAGGTAATCCGAGCATTCGCGTTGTACAGGAGTCTCACCTAAGTGGCGAATCCTGCTCCTAGCCCAAACCCTTCCAGTACCTCGAGGAGGTACAAAGAACAAAGAAAGAACAAAGAAATGTACAGCACAGGAACAGGCCCTTCGGCCCTCCAAGCCCGTGCCGACCATGCTGCCCGACTAAACTACAATCTTCTACAGTTCCTGGGTCCGTATCCTTCTATTCCCATCCTATTCATGTATTTGTCAAGATGCCCCTTAAATGTCACTACCGTCCCTGCTTCCACCACCTCCTCCGGCAGCGAGTTCCAGGCACCCACTACCCTCTGCGTAAAAAAACTTGCCTCGTACATCTACTCTAAACCTTGCCCCTCTCACCTTAAACCTATGCCCCCTAGTAATTGACCCCTTTACCCCGGGGAAAAGCTTCTGACTATCCACTCTGTCTATGCCCCTCATAATTTTGTATACCTCTATCAGGTCTCCCCTCAACCTCCTTCGTTCCAGTGAGAACAAACCGAGTTTATTCAACCGCTCCTCATAGCTAATGCCCTCCATACCAGGCAACATTCTGGTAAATCTCTTCTGCACCCTCTCTAAAGCCTCCACATCCTTCTGGTAGTGTGGCGACCAGAATTGAACACTATACTCCAAGTGTGGCCTAACTAAGGTTCTATACAGCTGCAACATGACTTGCCAATTCTTATACTCAATGCCCCGGCCAATGAAGGCAAGCATGCCGTATGCCTTCTTGACTACCTTCTCCACCTTGTTGCCCCTTTCAATGACCTGTGGACCTGTACTCCTAGATCTCTTTGACTTTCAATACTCTTGAGGGTTCTACCATTCACTGTATATTCCCTACCTGCATTAGACCTTCCAAAATGCATTACCTCACATTTGTCCGGATTAAACTCCATCTGCCATCTCTCCGCCCAAGTCTCCAAACAATCTAAATCCTGCTGTATACTCCGACAGTCCTCATCGCTATCCGCAATTCCACCAACCTTTGTGTCGTCTGCAAACTTACTAATCAGACCAGCCACATTTTCCTCCAAATCATTTATATATACTACAAAGAGCAAAGGTCCCAGCACTGATCCCTGTGGAACACCACTGGTCACAGCCCTCCAATGAGAAAAGCATCCTTCCATTACAACACTCTGCCTTCTATGGCCTAGCCAGTTCTGTACCACCTTGCCAGCTCACCCCTGATCCCGTGCGACTTCACCTTTTGTACTAGTCTACCATGAGGGACCTTGTCAAAGGCCTTACTGAAGTCCATATAGACAACATCCACTGCCCTACCTGCATCAATCATCTTAGTGACCTCCTCGAAAAACTCTATCAAGTTAGTGAGACACGACCTCCCCTTCACAAAACCGTGCTGCCTCTCACTAATACGTCCATTTGCTTCCAAATGGGAGTAGATCCTGTCTCGAAGAATTCTCTCCAGTAATTTCCCTACCACTGAAGTAAGGCTCACCGGCCTGTAGTTCCCGGGATTATCCTTGCTACCCTTCTTAAACAGAGGAACAACATTGGCTATTCTCCAGTCCTCCGGGACATCCCTTGAATACAGCGAGGATCCAAAGATTTCTGTCAAGGCCCCAGCAATTTCCTCTCCAGCCTCCTTCAGTATTCTGGGGTAGATCCCATCAGGCCCTGGGGACTTATCTACCTTAATATTTTTTAAGACACCCAACACCTCGTCTTTTTGGATCACAATGTGACCCAGGCTATCTACACCCCCTTCTCCAGACTCAACATCTACCAATTCCTTCTCTTTAGTGAATACTGATGCAAAGTATTCATTTAGTACCTCGCCCATTTCCTCTGGCTCCACACATAGATTTCCTTGCCTATCCTTCAGTGGGCCAACCCTTTCCCTGGCTACCCTCTTGTTTTTTATGTACGTGTAAAAAGCCTTGGGATTTTCCTTAACCCTATTTGCCAATGACTTTTCGTGACCCCTTCTAGCCCTCCTGACTCCTTGCTTAAGTTCCTTCCTACTTTCCTTATATTCCACGCAGGCTTCGTCTGTTCCCAGCCTTTTAGCCCTGACAAATGCCTCCTTTTTCTTTTTGACGAGGCCTACAATATCACTCGTCATCCAAGGTTCCCGAAAATTGCCGTATTTATCCTTCTTCCTCACAGGAACGTGCCGGTCCTGTATTCCTTTCAACTTTCATGTCCCCTTTTTGCCCTCCTGATTTCCCTCTTAACTCTATTTCGACAATCTCTATACTCTTCAAGGGATCTACTTGATCCCAGTTGCTTATGTACGTCATATGCCTCCTTCTTCTTTTTGACCAGAGTCTCAATATCTCGAGTCATCCAGGGTTCCCTACTTCTACCAGCCTTGCCCTTCACTCTAAAGGGAATGTGCTTACCCTGCACCCTGGTTAACACATTTTTAAAAGCCTCCCATTTACCAGCCGTCCCTTTGCCTGCCAATAGTCTCCCCCAATCTACCTCTGCAAGTTCCTGTCTGATACCATCAAAATTGGCCTTGCCCCAATTAAGAATTTTAACTCTTGGGCCAGACCTATCATTCTCCATAGCTATCTTAAAACTAATGGAATTATGGTCACTTGTCCCAAAGTGATCCCTCACTAGCACTTCTGTCACTTGCCCTTCCTTATTTCCCAAGACGAGGTCAAGTTTTGCCCCCTCTCTAGTCGGTCCATCCACATACTGAATGAGAAATTCCTCCTGAATACACTCAACAAATTTCCCTCCATCCAAGCCCCTAATGCTATGGCTGTCCCAGTCAATGTTGGGAAAGTTAAAGTCCCCTACTACTACCACCCTATTATTCTTGCAGCTATCTGTAATCTCCTTACATATTTGCTCCTCAATTTCCCGCTGACTATTTGGGGGCCTGTAGTACAGTCCTACCAAGGTGATCTCTCCCTTCTTATTTTTCAGTTCCACCCATATAGACTCAGTGGGCGAACCCTCGGATATATCCCCTCTAAGTACTGCCGTGATGTTCTCCCTAATCAAAAACGCCACTCCCCCTCCTCTCTTACCTCCTGTTCTATCCTTTCTATAGCATCTGTACCCCGGAACATTGAGCTGCCAGTCCTGCCCCTCCCTTAGCCATGTTTCAGTCATAGCTATAATATCCCAGTCCCATGTGCCCGTCCATGCCCTGAGTTCATCCGCTTTGCCCGTCAGGCCCCTTGCATTGAAATAAATGCAGTTTAATGTAGACCTTCCTTGCTCTCTGCCCTGCTTTCTCTGGTCATGCTTTACACACTCTCCCTTCCTGCCTTTTGTTTCTGTCCCCACTGACTTCCTACATCGGTTCCCATCCCCCTGGCACATTAGTTTAAACCCTCCCCAACTGCACTAGCAAACACCCCCCCGAGAAGACTTATACAAAGCAATACGAAAAAACATAGCCAATTTTAACAACAGTAAGAGAGGAACCCCCCCCCCCCCGCCCCAACTGCAGCCCCACCAACAATCCAAGGGGGGAGAGATGAAAAAACAAATAAACAAAAAAAAACCCAGAAAAAGAACAGACAAAGAAAATGGGCCCAATACAGGCCAACATATTGTCACTGAGTCCAAAGGTTCTCAAGCTCCCACCAGTCCTTTTCTTTTTGCATAGTCCAGCGCCTCATCGGGCGACTCAAAATAATGTTGTTGGTCTTCATGCATGATCCACAAGCGCGCAGGGTACAGCAGGCCGAACTTCACCTGCTTCTTAAAGAAGATCGCCTTGACCTGGTTGAAGCCTGCCCTCTTCCTCGCCACCTCCACGCTCAGGTCCTGGTACACCCGCAGGATGCTATTCTCCCACTTGCAACTTCGCGTGCGCTTGGCCCACCGCAGAATACATTCCTTATCCAGGAACCTGTGGAATCTCATCACCATCGCCCTTGGAGAGTCCCCCGCCCACAGCTTCCTGGCAAGCGCCCGACACGCCCTGTCCACCTCCAGCGGTCGGGGGAATGCCCCTTCGCCAAGCAGCTTTTCGAACATACCCGCCACGTATGCTCCTGCATCTGCTCCCTCAGCTCCCTGAGGAAGCCCGACAATTCTTAGATTCTGTGGGCAGGACCGGTTCTCAAGGTCTTCCACCTTTTCCAAGAGCCTTTTCTGCTGCTCTCGAAGCATCCCCACCTCCAGCTCCACCGCTGTTTGGTGCTCCTCTTGTTCCAGCAGCACCTTCTCCACCTTCTGAATCGCCCGGTCCTGGGTGCCCAGTCTGCTTTCCAGGCGATCAATTGACTCCTTGATCGGGTCCAGACATTCCCGCTTCTGTCTGGCGAAACCATCCTGGATGGCCTGCATCACTGGGTCCGCTGCACGCTGCGCTGCCACCCCAGGGATCGGCCCCTCGGCCATACTGACTCCAGTTCCAGCTTCCACACCACTCACTACTGGCTTCTTGTTCCTGCCCTTTCGCACGCTTCTAATCCTTTTTTCCATAAACCAATGCGAGGAAACCGTGCCCAGCTGCCTCAGCCAACAAACCTTCTGATTAAAATCAAAGAAAAATCCAGGGAAAAGGTCCAAAAGCCCAACCAAAGCAGGAGCCACCAAATGTGCGACCTACTCCTCCATAGTCGTCACCGGAAGTCTCGAGATGATTCAGTAAGACATTTGATAAGGTTCCCCATGGTAGGCTCATTCAGAAAGTTAAGGGGGATGGGATACAGGGAAATTTGGCTGTCTGGATACAGAATTGGCTGGCCGAACGAAGACAGCGAGTGGTAGTAGATGGAAAGTATTCCGCCTGGAGGTCGGTGACCAGTGGTGTCCTGCAAGGATCTGTTCTGGGACCTCTGTTCTTTGTGGTTTTTATAAATGACTTGGATGAGGAAGTGGAAGGGTGGGTTAGAAAATTTGCTGATGACACAAAGGTTGGAGTTGTTGATAGTGTTGAGGGCTGTTGCAGGTTACAATAGGACTTTGACAGGGTGCAGAGCTGGGCTGAAAAGTGGCAGATGGAGTTCAACCTTGATGAATGTGAAGTGATTCATTTTGGAAGGTCGAATTTGAAGCTGAATACAGGGTTAAAGGCAGGATTCTTCGAAGTGTGGAAGAACAGAGGGATCTTGGGGTCCATGTACACAGATCCCTCTAAGTTGCCACCCAGGTTGATAGGGTTGTTAAGAAGGCATGTGGTGTGTTGGCTTTCATTAACAGGGGCATTGACTTTAAGAGCTGCAAGGTTTTCCTGCAGCTTTATAAAACCCTGGTTAGAAATCACTTGGAATATTGTGTCCAGTTCTGGTCGCCTCACTATAGGAAGGATGTGGATGCTTTGGAGAGGGTGCAGAGGAGATTTACTAGGATGCTGCCTGGACTGGAGGGCATGTCTTATGAAGAAAGGTTGAGGGGGCTAGGGCTTTTCTCACTGGAGCGAAGGAAGAGAGGTGACTTGATAGAGGTGTACAAGGTGATGAGAGGCATGGAGAGAGTGGATAGGCAGAGACTTTTCCCCAGGGTGGAAATGGCTGTCATGAGGGGACATAATTTTAAGGTGATTGGAGAAAGGTATGGGGGAGATGTCAGAGGTCGGTTCTTTACACAGAGAGTGGTGGGTGTGTGGAATGCACTGCCAGCAGAGGGGGTGGAGTCAGAGTCATTGGGGACATTTAAGCGACTCTTGGACAGGCACATGGACAGCAGTAAATTGAAGGGGTGTAGGTTAGGTTGATTTTAGATTCGGATAAATGGTCGGCACATCTTGGACAAAGGGCGTATACTGTGCTTTACTGTTATATGTCCTAAGTAACTCTGGGATTGTTTGAGGAACAAAGTCACTTTTGACTAGAGTAACTATTTAAAAAACCAAGACCCAGCCTGATATGGACACCCCCCATACACGACCCCAAAGCAGACACAGAACACCAACCCCACCTTCAATTCAATCCTCCTTCCAACCTGACCCCGACCAACCCAACCTGACACCGCCCCAACCAAACCCCACCACCTTCGTCCCAAACCCCCCCTCCAAAAACGTGTCCCGACTGCCCTCCACAACCCCTGACACTGCCCGAAACCCCCTGCCAACCTGCTCCCTCCACACCACCCTCCCTCACCATAGCCTGACCCAGCCCCTCCCCCTGCCCTCCCTGCGACCCCCACTCCTGGTCCAACCCAGTACAAAGCCCCCACCCCGGTGCAAACCCACCCGACTTACCCCAACCCCAACTGATCAGTCCCCTCCCTGGGAAGATGCTCCACTTCCAGGTCTGCCTCCCCCTCGTGGTCCCCACCCCTCCCCCCCCCCACCCCAGTGGCTCCTCCACCTCCATCTCCAGTCTGCCTTCCCATCCGGCCCACTGCACACCAATCTTCCCCACCACATTCTCTCTCCTCTGCCCCATTCCTCCCCCTGCCCCACTGTCTCCACCCCCCACTTCCATGCCCCCTCCGCTCTGGTCTGCCCCACCCCCTACCCTCGGCTGCCTCTCCCCCTCCCCTCCAGTTTGCCCTACACCATACCCTCCAGTTCAACCCGGTCTGCACCCCCCCCCCATCTCCCCTTCCCTGAATCACACCCAAGTTCTGTTGGAAATGGGATGTGTGACTTCAGGATCTGGGAACCCGGTGCCATTTTGGATAAGGCGCAGTCTCCACAACTCCGCAAAAGCCTGGGCCCCGGTGTTCCCAGCTGGGGTGGCAGTCGGAAAGAATGTGTAAAAGTAACTAATTAAATCCGCACTTTACACCATTATAATTTCATAAATGTTACTCCCCTCTCTAAAACCAAACGAGAGAAAATCCCATTGGTTCCCAAGTGATCCTTCATTCAACAAAAGGTAAAAGGAATCTTCTAATCCTGTTTCTCTTCATTTCAGATGACAATGAGTGTGGTGATACTCAATCTAGTTCAAACGCAAGGTGTGGTGCGAACACGGAATGTCACAATACATTTGGGAGTTTCTATTGTACCTGCAGGAAAGGATACATCACCCAAGCAGGAAATGCTAACTTTACCACAATGACAAACTGCCACGGTAAAGAAATTGTTCACGTACCATGCTTGTTGCTGTAAAATTTGCATGTATGTATTTTCCCTCTTTGTCCAACCCCATTATTTATAAATACCTCTATTTGACTTCCATGAAAATGTTGACAATCTACCTCACTAATCTATTTGTTCTCCGGGCAGCGCTGGCGGGGTGTTTTGTCTGCCTGCAGAAGTAGCACTTGGGCACCCCAGGGTTGGCAGGCTGTCGCGCGGCGCAGCCTTGGGATTGGCTGAGGGCGGTCACTGGTGGGGTCCACAATGTCCAGGAGGGGTTTGCCGTGCGGTCGGAGTATAAATGTGTGTGTTCACCGAGCTGCAGCCATTTCGGCAGCAGCTGTAGGCCACACATCTCTGCGTAATAAAGCCTCGATTACTCTTTACTCTCGTCTTGTCGTAATTGATATTGCATCAATTTATTACCCAGAGATTTTACAGCGATGGACCTTCGCATCAAGCCAGATCGCCTGCAGCTGCACCCTCAAGCAGCCAATGCCATGTCGGCCTTCGACCACTGGCTAGCTTGCTTTGAAGCCTACATCGGATCAGCGACAGAACAACCCTCAGAAGCACAGAAACTCCAGATCCTGTACACACGGTTGAGCTCCGATATCTTTCCTCTTATCCGGGACGCGCCCAACTACACTGTGGCCATTGCGCTTCTGAAGGAGAACTACACCCGGCCGATCAACAAACTCTAAGCCAGGCACCTTCTCATTGGACGATTTCAGGCGTGCCCTGCACTCCCTGGCTAGGAACTGCAATTGCCAGGCAGTTTCTGCATTCCAAACTCCTAATCAGGGACGCATTTGTTACGGGCATAGGGTCGGTGTACATCCGCCAGCGCCTCTTAGAAGGGGGTACGCTCGACCTCACGGCGATCAAGAAACTCGCGACCTCGCTAACGGTCGCCTCCAGTAATGTGCAAGCGTACGTCCCCGACCGCACGCCAATCCCCTCCTGGACATCGTGGACCCCACCAGTGACCGCCCCCAGCCAATCTCAAGCCTGCGCCGCGCGACAGCCAGCCAACCCCGGGGGGCCCAAGTGCTATTTCTGCGGGCAGACAAAACACCCCGCCAGCGCTGCCTGGCGCGGAGCTCACTCTGCAAGGCCTGCGGGAAGAAAGGGCATTTCGCTGCGGTGTGCCAGGCCCGGTTGATCGCCGCTGTAAGCCGCCCATTGTTCCTGCACCCACCATGTGCGATCCGTGGGTAATGCCATTTTCGCCCCCGGAGCCCACGTGCGGCCCGTCGGCGCCGCCAACTTCCCCCCATCATACCTCATGCGGCAGGCGGGCGCCACCATCTTTAAAGCCACCTTCTTCGGCGCCATTTTGGACGGTGCCTCAGGACTCCTGCTCGTCAGGCATCTCATCGGGCCACTCATTGCCCGCAACCGCCGCCGACCAGCCCGGGGCCCAGAAACACCAGCTGCAGCTCGCCTCCATCACGCTTGACCAGTCCCGGCCACACACCTCGCAACCGTGACGCCAGTGAAAGTCGATGGCCACAAGGCACCTTGCCTTCTCGACCCCGGGAGCACGGAGAGCTTCATCCACCCTGATACGGTAAGGCGCCGCTCCCTCGCGGTACACCCCATTACCCAACGAATCTCCCTGGCCGCCGGATCCCACTCCATGGAAATCCGGGGGTACTGCACCGCCACCCTCACTGTCCAGGACGTAGAGTTCAGCAACTTCCGGCTCTACGACCTCCCCAACCTCTGCCCTGCCTTGCTACTCGGCCTGGACTTCCAGTGCAACCTCCAAAGCCTAACCCTGAAATTCGGCGGGCCCCTACCACCCCTCACCATGTGCAGCCTCACGACCCTTAAGGTCGAGCCACCTTCCCTGTATGCGAACCTCACCCCGGATTGCAAACCGGTCGCCACCAGGATCAGACGGTACAGTGCCCAGGACAGGACCTTCATCAGGTCGGAGGTCCAGCAGCTGCTGCGGGAAGGCATCATCGAGGCCAGCAACAGCCCCTGGAGAGCCCAAGTGGTAGTTGTAAACACTGGGGAGAAACACAGGATGGTCATTGACTACAGTCAGACCATCAATCGGTACACGCAGCTCGACGCGTACCCCCTCCCATGCATATCTGATATGGTCAATCAGATTGCACCGTACCGGGTCTTCTCTACAGTGGACCTGAAATCTGCCTACCACCAGCTCCCCATCCGCAAGGCAGACCGCCAATATACGGCGTTTGAAGCAGACGGCCGCATTTACCACTTCCTTAGGGTCCACTTCAGCGTCACTAACGGGGTCTCGGTCTTCCAACGGGAGATGGACCGAATGGTTGACCGGTACGGACTGCGGGCCACCTTCCCGTACCTGGATAACGTCACCATCTGCGGCCACAACCAGCAGGACCACGACGCGAACCTTTCCAAATTTCTCCACACCGCCAAACTCCTGAACCTGACGTATAACAAGGAGAAGTGCGTGTTCAGCACCAACCGCTTAGCCATCCTTGGCTATGTGTTGCAAAATGGAGTTCTAGGGCCCGACCCAGATCGCATGCACCCCCTCATGTAACTCCCCCTACCCCACTGCCCCAAGGCCCTCAAACGATGCGTGGGGTTCTTCTCATATTATGCCCAGTGGGTCCCTAACTATGCGGACAAGGCCCGCCCACTCATTCACTCCACAGCTTTCCCCCTGATGGCTGAGGCTCACCAGGCCTTCAACCGTATCAAGGCCGACATAGCCAAGGCCGCGATGCACGCGGTCGATGAGTCCTTCCCCTTTCAAGTGGAGAGCGATGCATCGGACGTCGCTCTAGCCGCCACCCTCAACCAGGCAGGCATTCTTTTCCCGCACCCTCCACGCCTCCGAAATTCGGCACTCCTCCGTCGAAAAGGAGGCCCAAGCCATCGTTGAAGCTGTGCGGCGTTGGAGGCATTATCTGGCTGGTAGGAGATTCACTCTCCTCACTGACCAACGGTCGGTTGCCTTCATGTTCAATAACACACAGCGGGGCAAGATCAAAAATGATTAAATCTTGAGGTGGAGGATCGAGCTCTCCACCTACAATTACGAGATTTTGTATCGCCCCGGTAAGCTCAACGAGCCCCCCGATGACCTATCCCGAGGTACATGTGCCAGCGCACAAGTGGACCAACTCCGGGCCCTACACGATGGTCTCTATCACCCAGGGGTCACCCGGTTCTTTCACTTCATAAAGGCCTGCAACCTGGCCTACTCCATTGCGGAAGTCAGGGCGGTCACCAAAGACTGTCAGGTCTGCGCAGAATGCAAACCGCGCTTCTACCGGCCAGACCGAGCGCACCTGGTGAAGGCCTCCCACCCCTTTGCACGCCTCAGCATGGACTTCAAAGGGCCCCTCCCCTCCTCCGACCGAAACACGTACTTCCTTAACGTGGTCGACGAATACTCCAGATTCCCCTTCGCCATCCCATGCCCCGATATGACGTCTGCCACAGTCATCAAGGCCCTCAATACCACCATCACTCTGTTTGGCTTCCCTGCTTACATCCACAGCGACAGGGGATCCTCCTTTATGAGTGATGAGCTGCGTCAATTCCTGCTCCGCAAGGGCATTGCCTCGAGCAGGACGACCAGCTACAACCCCCGGGGAAACGGGAGGGTGGAGAGGGAGAATGGGATGGTCTGGAAGGCCGTCCAGCTGGCCCTACGGTCTAAAAATCTCCCGGTCTCCTGCTGGCAGGAGGTCGTCCCCAACGCCCTCCACTCCATCCGATCGACACTTTGCACTGCGACTAATGCAAACCACCATGAACATCTCCTTTCCTTCCCCAGGAAGTCCATTTCCGGGGTTTTGCTCCCAACGTGGCTGGCAACTCCAGGACCCGTTCTCCTGCGCAAACACGTGCGGCTCCACAAGGCAGACCCGTTGGTTGAGAGAGTACAGCTACTCCATGCAAACCCGCAGTACGCCTACGTGGCGTACCCCGACGCCCGCCAAGACACAGTCTCCCTCAGAGACCTGGCACCAGCTGGGCCCCCCCCCCCCCCCCCCCGCAACTGCCCCGTCGCCACCCATCCCCCCCGCAGCGCACCTCACCACAGCCCCCGCTCCAGGATCCGTCCTCCCATTGGTTCCACCCGGGGATGAAGATGAGGACTACATGCTCCCGGAATCACCGGCGACCAAGCCGCCGCCTGCATCGCCACCGGGACTGCGGCGCTCACAACGGAGAATCAAAGCATCCGACCGGCTGAATTTGTGAACTTTTCCAGAACTGTACACCTTTAAAAAAATGCTCAATTTACATGTAAATAGTTTTCCACCACCCCCGCCGGACTCTTTTTTAACAGGGGGTGAATGTGGTAGTCATCACTGTTGTATATAGTGCATGTATAAGAGGTAATATGGTAAGGCTCCTGTACTACAGGTATGGGGGTAGATCCCTGCCTGCTGGCTCCGCCCAGTAGGTGGAGTATAAATGTGTGTGCTCACCGAGCTGCAGCCATTTCGGCAGCAGCTGTAGGAGGCCACACATCTCTGCGCAATAAAGCCTCGATTACTCTCCACTCTCGTCTCATCGTAATTGATAGTGCATCAACCTGATCAGCCAGTCATCCCCATGAGCTCTACATATGTTTCCAGAGCCTTGTCTGGGCCATTTAGCAGACTTGCATTTTGTAAAGAACATGTCACAACCTTAGGATGTCCTAAAGAAGATATCAGCCAATGAAATATTTTGAAAATGCAACTGCTGCTGCAATGAGAAGACACAGCAGGTTATTTAAGCAGAGCACAAGTAAGCAATGAGACAATGCCCAGATACCAGTAATCTGTATTTGTGGTGTTGGTTGAGGAATAGGAAATTGGGGAGAACTTTGCTGTTCCTCTTTGACACAGTATCGTGGGATCTTTGACATCTCTCATAACCCCCACCAGGACTACGTGGAAACCAGGGTCGATCTCCCCGTGGGACTCGTGGTGTACGAGTTTCCCAGGTAGGGAGCGGAGGACACCCAGCTGGGGCTCGTTAAGGGCTCGGAGTTGGTAGCTGTCCCAACGGGGACTGGATTGGGAGAGAGTTACTGCCATGGGCAGAATATTGTACCTAGTTCAATAAATCCTTGTTTCCTCTACCACTGGCCTCCTCGATAGAGCACAACCTATCCTGTCTTCGGGGCCAGGGGTTGGTTGAGCCCACTGATCACTGGTCCTATATCGTCCTATTCCTTTGTCGTGAGGGGATGAAGGTGGCCGAGCGGTCAGGTCATTCCCCCCTGCCGGAGTCTGGACTGCGAGTCGCCTGGACATCGGAGAGACGGAATGCTGAAAGTGATGTTGTCTCGTGCTCTGATCGTTGGGATCCTTGAGAGATCCTGGAGTGCTCGTTGATCCTGATTTATCCTTTACCTTTTTTAAATAATCTTATTATTGGCATTTTCAATTTTATATACATTGCTGTTTGTTTTTGTTTATTGTACAGTACAAAAGTTTTTTTACATAAGTTTCGTTATTTAGTTTTGTCGCAGTCTGACTTGGCGTACAATCCTCCTTACCCCACCCCCCATCAGCCCTCCTCTTTATAACACTCCCCTCCTCGATTTTCCCACAGAGTCCCCCTTCTTTACTGTCCGTGTTCATCAGGTCCTCTAATAGTCTGGTCTCTGGGGCCCTGGGGTATCCTACTGTCTCTTTACGGAGGAAGTGTTTCATTTGTAGGTGTCTCATTTCCTGTCCTGTCGGTGGTTCCCAATCCTCCGTCAGTTCGTTCAGCGTCGCTAATCTGTTCCCTATATAGAAGTCCCTAACTGTCAGTGTTCCCCCGTCCTGTCTCCATTTTTTAAAGGTTGTGTCTAGCATGGCTGGTGGGAACCTGCGGTTTCCGCACACGGGGGCCATGGGGGACATCTTGGTCAGCCCAAAGTGTTGCCTTATTTGGTTCCAAATTTTCAGTGTGGCCACTACTATTACGGGCCAGGGTTTAGAGAACCCCAAAGTGTATCATGCAGTTCACCTGACCCACAACTTTAAATAGATTTTTGGTTATGGGGAGCACAAGGGCCCACTTTACAGGTGTGATTCAACAGAGAACTAAGAGTATTTTTAAACAAAAACAATGTTTATTCTATGAATCCAGTTAACATTTTAAACACACAATATCAACTCAAATACTCCCCCAAAGAATACAGTACTCCATAAGTAACCCTTAATCTTTCCTCGCAACATCCAGAAGACAAATTCCCTCTTCAACACAGACATCAGGTTTAAATTCTCTACTGAGAGCAGTTATCACTTTTAAATTAGCAAGTGAGTTGAAGGCATTCCTTTCATGCAGAAATAAATCAGAATTACACCTGGTTCTGCTGGATACAGCTCCCAATCTGCAACACAAAACTAAACACACCCTGACAGCCCAAAGCGAAAGTAAAACAGACAGACAGCCCAGTTCCACCCAATCTCTGACATCACTGCAGCTATTTGACAAACACCCATTTCTTAAAGGTACTCTCACATGACACTACCATGGGGCAAGATGTGTATTTTGCCGAGGGGGATGGGAGTGCTACGATGGCTAGGGCCCGGGGGGTCGTTCCCTTGCAGTAGGCCTCCTCCTTCCGCACCCACTCCGAGTTGGGTTTGTGTACCCATCCCCTCACTCTTTTCGCTGTTGCGCCCAGTGGTAATATTGCAGACTTGGTAGTGTCAGGCCTCCCTTAATGTTCCTCCTTTGCAGTGTTGATTTGGGGACTCTCGGCGTCTTACCCCCCCCCCCCCCACCCCCCACCCCCACCCCCACACACACACACACATACGCTATAATTAAGCGCTGCCTATGTTTTGGAAGAAGGCCTTGGGGATTGTGGTAGTCACCATTGTTGTATTATATTGTATATACTGGTATTATGGTAAGGCCCCTGTGCTACAGGTACGGGGGTAGATCCCTGCCTGCTGGCTCCGCCCAGTAAGCGGAGTATAAATGTGTGTGCTCTCCGAACAGCAGCCATTTCGCCAGCTGCTGTAGGAGGCCACACACCTCTGTGTAATAAAGTCTCGATTACTCTCTACTCTCGTCTCGTCGTAATTGATAGTGCATCAGGGATGAAGATCGGTATAGATCTAAACAGGAAGATGGACCTCAGCAGCACGTTCATTTTGATCACTAAGAAGAGTGGGAGTAAGCCCCACATCTGTCAGTCCTTTTTGACTTCCTCCATCAGGCTTGTCAGGTTCCACTTGTGGATCTGTGACCAGTCTCTGGCTATTTGGTTGCCCAGGTATCAGAATCTATTTTGGACTACTTTAAACAGGAGCCCCTCCAGCTCTGTCCCTCCCCCATTTGGGTTCACTGGGAATGCATCACTCTTGCCCAGGTTGAGTTTGTGACGTGAGAAGGTTCCAAACTCTTTCAGGATTTGCATGATTGCTTTCAGTCCTTCCTGTGGCTTTCAGACGTACAGGAGCAAGTCATCCGCAGAGAGTGATACTTTGTGCTCACTGTCTCCTCTTTGAATGCCCCTCCACCTTTTCGCGTCCCACAGAGCTATCGTCAGGGGTTTGATATTGCTAGTGCATACAGGAGCAGGGACAGTGGGCATCCGTGCCTTGTGTCTCTTTGTAGCTCAAAGTATTCAGAGATGGTAGCAGAACAAAATGAGGTACTCCGAGCATTCGCGTTGTACAGGAGTCTCACCTAAGTGGCGAATCCTGCTCCTAGCCCAAACCCTTCCAGTACCTCGAGGAGGTACAAAGAACAAAGAAAGAACAAAGAAATGTACAGCACAGGAACAGGCCCTTCGGCCCTCCAAGCCCGTGCCGACCATGCTGCCCGACTAAACTACAACCTTCTACACTTCCTGGGTCCGTATCCTTCTATTCCCATCCTATTCATGTATTTGTCAAGATGCCCCTTAAATGTCACTACCGTCCCTGCTTCCACCACCTCCTCCGGCAGCGAGTTCCAGGCACCCACTACCCTCTGCGTAAAAAAACTTGCCTCGTACATCTACTCTAAACCTTGCCCCTCTCACCTTAAACCTATGCCCCCTAGTAATTGACCCCTCTACCCTGGGGAAAAGCCTCTGACTATCCACTCTGTCTATGCCTCTCATAATTTTGTATACCTCTATCAGGTCTCCCCTCAACCTCCTTCGTTCCAGTGAGAACAAACCGAGTTTATTCAACCGCTCCTCATAGCTAATGCCCTCCATACCAGGCAACATTCTGGTAAATCTCTTCTGCACCCTCTCTAAAGCCTCCACATCCTTCTGGTAGTGTGGCGACCAGAATTGAACACTATACTCCAAGTGTGGCCTAACTAAGGTTCTATACAGCTGCAACATGACTTGCCAATTCTTATACTCAATGCCCCGGCCAATGAAGGCAAGCATGCCGTATGCCTTCTTGACTACCTTCTCCACCTGTGTTGCCCCTTTCAATGACCTGTGGACCTGTACTCCTAGATCTCTTTGACTTTCAATACTCTTGAGAGTTCTACCATTCACTGTATATTCCCTACCTGCATTAGACCTTCCAAAATGCATTACCTCACATTTGTCCGGATTAAACTCCATCTGCCATCTCTCCGCCCAAGTCTCCAAACAATCTAAATCCTGCTGTATACTCCGACAGTCCTCATCGCTATCCGCAATTCCACCAACCTTTGTGTCGTCTGCAAACTTACTAATCAGACCAGCCACATTTTCCTCCAAATCATTTATATATACTACAAAGAGCAAAGGTCCCAGCACTGATCCCTGTGGAACACCACTGGTCACAGCCCTCCAATGAGAAAAGCATCCTTCCATTACAACACTCTGCCTTCTATGACCTAGCCAGTTCTGTACCACCTTGCCAGCTCACCCCTGATCCCATGTGACTTCACCTTTTGTACTAGTCTACCATGAGGGACCTTGTCAAAGGCCTTACTGAAGTCCATATAGACAACATCCACTGCCCTACCTGCATCAATCATCTTAGTGACCTCCTCGAAAAACTCTATCAAGTTAGTGAGACACGACCTCTCCTTCACAAAACCGTGCTGCCTCTCACTAATACGTCCATTTGCTTCCAAATGGGAGTAGATCCTGTCTCGAAGAATTCTCTCCAGTAATTTCCCTACCACTGAAGTAAGGCTCACCGGCCTGTAGTTCCCGGGATTATCCTTGCTACCCTTCTTAAACAGAGGAACAACATTGGCTATTCTCCAGTCCTCCGGGACATCCCTTGAATACAGCGAGGATCCAAAGATTTCTGTCAAGGCCCCAGCAATTTCCTCTCCAGCCTCCTTCAGTATTCTGGGGTAGATCCCATCAGGCCCTGGGGACTTATCTACCTTAATATTTTTTAAGACACCCAACACCTCGTCTTTTTGGATCACAATGTGACCCAGGCTATCTACACCCGCTTCTCCAGACTCAACATCTACCAATTCCTTCTCTTTAGTGAATACTGATGCAAAGTATTCATTTAGTACCTCGCCCATTTCCTCTGGCTCCACACATAGATTCCCTTGCCTATCCTTCAGTGGGCCAACCCTTTCCCTGGCTACCCTCTTGTTTTTTATGTACGTGTAAAAAGCCTTGGGATTTTCCTTAACCCTATTTGCCAATGACTTTTCGTGACCCCTTCTAGCCCTCCTGACTCCTTGCTTAAGTTCCTTCCTACTTTCCTTATATTCCACGCAGGCTTCGTCTGTTCCCAGCCTTTTAGCCCTGACAAATGCCTCCTTTTTCTTTTTGACGAGGCCTACAATATCACTCGTCATCCAAGGTTCCCGAAAATTGCCGTATTTATCCTTCTTCCTCACAGGAACATGCCGGTCCTGTATTCCTTTCAACTGCCACTTGAAAGCCTCCCACATGTCAGATGTTGATTTGCCCTCAAACATCCGCCCCCAATCTATGTTCTTCAGTTCCCGCCTAATATTGTTATAATTAGCCTTCCCCCAATTTAGCACATTCATCCTAGGACCACTCTTATCCTTGTCCACCAGTACTTTAAAACTTACTGAATTGTGGTCACTGTTACCGAAATGCTCCCCTACTGAAGCATCTACCACCTGGCCGGGCTCATTCCCCAATACCAGGTCCAGTACCGCCCCTTCCCTAGTTGGACTGTCTACATATTGTTTTAAGAAGCCCTCCTGGATGCTCCTTACAAACTCCGCCCCGTCTAAGCCCCTGGCACTAAGTGAGTCCCAGTCAATATTGGGGAAGTTGAAGTCTCCCATCACCACAACCCTGTTGTTTTTACTCTTTTCCAAAATCTGTCTACCTATCTGCTCCTCTATCTCCCGCTGGCTGTTGGGAGGCCTGTAGTATACCCCCAACATTGTGACTGCACCCTTCTTATTCCTGATCTCTACCCATATAGCCTCACTGCCCTCTGAGGTGTCCTCTCGCAGTACAGCTGTGATATTCTCCCGAACCAGTAGCGCAACTCTGCCTCCCCTTTTACATCCCCTCTATCCCGCCTGAAACATCTAAATCCTGGAACGTTTAGCTGCCAATCCTGCCCTTCCCTCAACCAGGTCTCTGTAATGGCAAAAACATCATAGTTCCAAGTACTAATCCAAGCTCTAAGTTCATCTGCCTTACCCGTAATACTTCTTGCATTAAAACATATGCACTTCAGGCCACCAGACCCGCTGTGTTCAGCAACTTCTCCCTGTCTGCTCTGCCTCAGAGCCACACTATCCCTATTCCCTAGTTCTCCCTCAATGCTCTCACCTTCTGACCTATTGCTCCCGTGCCCACCCCCCTGCCATACTAGTTTAAACCCTCCCGTGTGACACTAGCAAACCTCGCGGCCAGGATATTTATGCCTCTCCGGTTTAGATGCAACCCGTCCTTCTTATACAGGTCACACCTGCCCCGGAAGAGCTCCCAGTGGTCCAGGTAATGGAAACCCTCCCTCCTACACCAGCTGTTTAGCCACGTGTTTAGCTGCTCTATCTTCCTATTTCTAGCCTCACTGGCACGTGGCACAGGGAGTAATCCCGAGATTACAACCCTCGAGGTCCTGTCTTTTAACTTTCTGCCTATCTCCCTGAACTCCTGCTGCAGGACCTCATGCCCCTTCCTGCCTATGTCGTTAGTACCAATATGTACAACGACCTCTGCCTGTTTGCCCTCCCCCTTCAGGATGCCCTCTACCCGTTCGGAGACATCCTGGACCCTGGCACCAGGGAGGCAACATACCATCCTGGAGTCTCTTTCACGTCCACAGAAGCGCCTATCTGTGCCCCTGACTATAGCGTCCCCTATTACTATTACTCTTCTGCGCTTTGACTCTCCCTTCTGAACATCAGAGCCAGCCGTGGTGCCACTGCTCTGGCTGCTGCTGTTTTCCCGATAGGCTATCCCCCCCGACAGTATCCAAAGGGGTATATCTGTTCGATAGGGGGACAACCACAGGGGATTCCTGCACTGACTGCCTGCCCTTTCTGGTGGTCACCCATTTCTCTGCCTGCACCTTGGATGTGACCACATTTACATAACTGCGATCTATGACGCTTTCCGCCACCTGAATGCTCATAAGTGCATCCAATTGCTGCTCCAACCGAACCATGCGGTCTGTGAGGAGCTCCAGTTGGGTGCACTTTCTGCAGATGAAGCCATCCGGGATGCTGGAAGCCTCCCGGACCTGCCACATCTCACAGTCAGAGCACAGCACCCCTCTAACTGACATTGCGTCAATTAATTAAAATTAAAATTAAAAAAAATTTTTTTTTTTTTGAATAATTTTTTTTAAATTTCAAAGTTACTGTTAACTATCTGTTTCCTAGCACTATATTTCTAATAGAAATGCGAAAGCTAAATATAGTACTCTCCGATCTCTGGCTTAGATATCCCTCTAAATTATAATTAAGTAATTATGTTTAATTAGTTACCAATGCTCAATTTTTTTAAATTTAGTGTAGAATCCCAACCAGCCACTCAGGCCACAGCTTTTCTGTGATGTCACTTCAGTTTCCCCCCGACACACACAATTTGAAAAAGGTATAAAAGTAAAAATGAGTAAAAATCACTTACTTACCTTCTTAGTGTTAATAATAAAATATGGTACTTACCTCACACCAATGGGTTTTATTATTAGGTTAGAGGAGGAGGGTGGGTGGGAGACACTACACGTGTAGTGTCTCGGGTTTCCTCTCCACCAGAATTTATTGGTTGGGGGGGAGGGGGGGCCTTCCCAGAAGTCCGTGGGTCAAACTTCCGGTTCCCGCCTTATATTAAAAAAATAAAACAGAAAAGAAGAACAGACACGGGACCAGGTAAGGGTTTTTAAAGTCACTACTCACCTCCCAGAAGGCCCCAGCGCACCGCTCCTGCCGAAATTCAAAGGTACTTCCATTCGACTCTGTCAAAGGCCTTTTCTGCGTCCAGGGAGACGATCACCTCTGGTGTTCTCTCCGCGTTGGGGGGGGGTTATCATTTTTATATTCATCAGCCGCCTATGTTTGCAGTGAGCTGCCTACCCTTGACAAAGCCCATCTGGTCCTCTGCGACCACCTCTGATACATTGCTCTCCAGCCTTTTGGCCAAGACCTTTCCAAGTATTTACGCGTCCACATTTAGTAGCGAAATGGGTCTGTATGATCCACATTCCGTCGGGTATTTGTCTTTTTTGGGTATCAATGAAATTGTGGCCTGCGCTAGTGTAGGATGCAAAATGGCCCTTGCCAGCAAGTCTGCGAACATGTCACTTAGATGTGGGACCAGTGCCGGCGCAAATTGTTTGTACAAGTCCGCCGGGAACCCGTCGGGTCCCTGCACCTTCCCCGCCTGCATTCAACCGATGCTCTCCATGATTTATCCCCGATCTATTGGTGCTACCAGCTTCCCCCTGTCTGTCCTCCCCCACAACAGGTATTTCCTGTTCGTCGAGGAACTGTTTCATCCCCGCATCCCCATCGGGTGGGGCAGTCCTCGGTAGAAGGTCTCGAATGCACGGATGACGTCATTTTGTTCCACTAGCAGTCTGCCTCTGCCACATTTCACCTGTCCTATTTCCCTCGTGGCTGCCTGCTTTCTGAGCTGGTGAGCCAGTAGGCGGCCAGCCTTTTCCCCGTGTTTGTAGGAGGTCCCTTGTGTCTGGCGGAGTTGGTGCACTCCTTTCCTAGTGGATGGCAGGTTAAAGACCATTTGTAGCTTTTTCCTCTTCGCCAGCAGCTCTACAGACCTCCAAGATGGAGTTGGTCAGCTGTTGCCTGGCCGCCCTCTCTTCCCTGTCTCTACATGCCTTGCAGGCTATAATTTCCCCTCTGATCACAGTCTTCAGTGCCTCCCAGAACGTGGAGGGTTAGATCTCCCGTTCTGGTTGTTACTCACGTAGTCGCCTATGGCCTGCGCTGTTTTCTGGCAGACGGTCTTGTCGGCCAGGAGGTCCGTATCCAGCCTCCATGTGGGGCGCTGGGCACAGCCCGTCTCCAACCTCACATCCACGTAGTGTGGAGCGTGGTTGGAGATGGCTATTGTGGAGTATTCTGCTCCAACAATTCTTGGAAGCACCGATTTCCCCACTGCAAATAAGTCGATATGGGTGTATAATTAGTGTACTTGTGAAAAGAACGAGAATTCCTTTTCTCCTGGGTGTAGGAACTTCTATGGGTCCAGCGTCCCCATCTGCTCCATAAATGACCCCAGTTCCTTAGCCATGTCTGTCTTTTTCCCCGGTCTGGGGTTCAATCGGTCGGTCAGTAGGTCCTGTACACAGATAAAGTCACCCCCCATAATCAGTCGGTGTGTGTCAATGTCGGGGATTTCCGCCATGGTCTTTTATTATAAATTCTGTGTCGTCCCAGTTGGGAACATACACATTCACCAGCACTACCACTGCCCCTTCCAGGATACCGCTTGCCATGACATACCGTAACCGTCCTAGTCTCCATAACTCTCGGCCGCTTGCTGATCAATATGGCTACTCCCCTAGCCTTCGTCCCGTAGCATGCATGGTACGTCTGTCCCACTCAGTCCTTCCTTACCAGTAGTCTGTCCTTCTCCCTCAGGTGTGTCTCCTGTAGGTAGACTATGTCAGCCTTCAGGCTTTTCAGGTGGGCGAAGACTCCGGATATTTTCACCAGGCCGTTCAGTCCCCTTACATTCCAGGTAACAATCCTGGTGGGGGTTTTTCGACCTCCCGGTCTTGCGGGATCACCCATACTGACCTGGTGGGCGTTTCCTACCCTCCGGGGTTTTCCTTTGTTAGGGGGCCTTCCAAAATGGCCACGGTCGCCGCTCGCACCATGAGGTCGGGCCCCTGCGCTCCGGGGTTTCCCTTTGTCCAGGGGGCAACCAACATGGCCGCCAACTATGTGTACGTCATGTGGGTGCGCCCCTGCACTCCGGGGTCTCCCTTTGTTTAGGGACCCTCCAAAATGGCTACTTGCGACGCCATCTTGAGTTCTTGGCCTGTTCCACACCCGCCGAGGTCTGTCTCTGTCTTGTTGCCAAACCCTTCCCTATCTTTCTGCCCCCTGTCTGTTCTGTGAGTTCCCCCCCTTCCCCGTCCCCACCCCCTTCTTGTCCTCCCCCCTTCTGCCCTGTACCACTCCCCCCTCTGTGGCCAGATGCTCCCTCTCCCCTGAGAGGTGCGCCGCGGCCCCCCTTACTGCATGTCTTCCATGCTAGCCCTCCCAGCTGTCATAATATCCACTCATGTATATAATAAGATGCAGACAGGCAGTGATTGACACAGAGGATGACCAGTAAGCATACAACACAGTGCAGCCAATCACCAGACAGGACACTACCACTATAAAGCCAGAGGGCACTAGGTTTCCCGCTCTCTCGGGACCCAGCTACTGAGACAGTCAGAGTCCACGAGCTAGCAAGTACAAACACCATGCGGTAGCTAGTAAATCTAGTCAGGCTACTACAAAGTCACCAGTCAGATCAGTATAGTGCCGACCCACAGCTGAATATGTATAGCAGTTCTATAGTTGAATAAAACAGTGTTGGATCTTCTCCAGTGTTAGAAGTCTGGGGCGAAATTCTCCGGAAACGGCGCGATGTCCGCCGACTGACGCCCAAAACGGCGCAAATCAGACGGGCATCGCGCCGCCCCAAAGGTGCGGAATGCTCCGCATCTTTGGGGGCCGAGCCCCAACATTGAGGGGCTAGGCCGACGCCGGAGGAATTTCCGCCCCGCCAGCTGGCGGAAAAGGCCTTTGCTACCCCGCCAACTGGCACGGAAATGACATCTCGGGGCGGCGCATGCGCAGGAGCGTCAGCGGCCACTGACAGTTTCCCACGCATGCGCAGTGGAGGGAGTCTCTTCCACCTCCGCCATGGTGGAGACCGTGGCGGAGGCGGAAGGGAAAGAGTGCCCCCACGGCACAGGCCCGCCCGCGGATCGGTGGGCCCCGATCGCGGGCCAGGCCACCGTGGGGGCACCCCCCGGGGCCAGATCGCCCCACGCCCCCCCCAGGACCCCGGCGCCCACGCCGCCTTGTCCCGCCGGTAAGGTAGGTGGTTCAATTTACGCTGGCGGGACAGGCAATGTATCGGCGGGACTTCGGCCCATTCGGGCCGGAGAATCGAGCGGGGGGGCACGCCAACCGGCGCGGCGCGATTCCCACCCCCGCCGAATCTCCGGTGCCGGAGACTTCGGCAACTGGCGGGGGCGGGATTCACGGGGGGTCGGAGAATGTCGCCCCTGTTTCTAGCTTCCCTGCATCGAGTGCAGTCCACATCGAACCAACCTACCTAACACATCATGGTACCAGAGTGATACTGATCTTGACGGACCTACCTCGAGTGAATCAGCATTGACCAGCAAGCAGCCATCCGGTGAAATGAAAAACATCCAGCCTCCTCCGCAGCTCCGCATCTCCGGCAACCTCGGCGCCAATTGGAAAATCTTCAAGCAAAAGTTCCTCTTGTACACCGAGGCCTCCGACCTCGAGGCAGCATCGGATGCCAGGAAGATCGCGCTATTTCTCTCCACTGCGGGGGACCACGCCATCCATATCTACAACTCCCTTACGTTCGCTGACGGCGAAGACAAAACAAAATTCAAAACAGTCCTGCTGAAGTTCGACAGCCACTGCGACATTGAGGTGAATGAGAGCTTTGAACGATACATCTTCCAGCAGAGGCTTCAGGGTAAGGATGAACCTTTTCAGTCCTTCTTGACCCATCTCTGCATCCTAGCGCAGTCATGTAACTATGACTCGACGGCTGATTCCATGATCCGGAATCAGATCATTTTCGGGGTCCACTCCGAATCCCTTCGGCAGCAGTTCCTGAAAATCAAACAGTTGACCCTCTCTGTCGCTATCGAGACGTGCGTTGTCCATGAGCATGCTAAGAATCGTGACTCCCACATCAGGGCGGCAGAAACTGCAAAGCTGGCCTCCCACGAGGCGGAACGGGTGCAGGCCATCGCACAAATGCAGGGCCTGAGCATCGAGGAGAGTGGCCATTTCGCGCGCTTTTCCCGGGTCCCTGCACATGCGCGCCACGACCGAGTGGACGACGAGACCGACAACCTGACTGCGCAGGTGCATACATCGACCGACTGCACTGCGCATGCGCGATGGCGCACGAAACACGCTGACGTCAGCGTCATGACGTGTCCGAATTGTGGCTCCGTCTACTTAAAGCGGCGATGTCCAGCAAAAGGACGCCGGTGTCTCCAGTGTGGCAAGCTTGGCCACTACGCAGCCCTCTTCAGATCTGCTCCACCGCTCAGCAGCCAGCGATCCCAGCTGCGGCGCAGAAGTATCCGCTCAATACAACAAGACATGCCAGATTCTGATCCCGACAGCCCAACGGACCCTGGTGCTGACTGTCTCAAGTCTCCATATCGGGTGGGCATCATAGCCACACATGAGCTGGACTCCACCACACCTGCGCAACGCCTCTCGATCCTCAGTGTGGATCCCGACGATGAGTGGTCTGCTGTCCTCACAGTGAACAAGGCTCGCATCCGATTTAAACTGGACACCAGCGCGTCTGCGAGCCTCATCTCACAATCCGACCTCAACACCATCCGTGCCAGACCAAGCATTCTTCCACCGACTACAATGGCAATGCCGTAGCTGCCAGTGGCTCGTGTCAACCAGGGGTATCCAACAAGGCGATCAAGGCAACGTTACGGTTTGAAATCGTCAGGCCTGACAGAGCGTCCCTGCTCGGTGCTCGCGCCTGCAAGCTCCTGAACCTGGTTCAGCGAGTCCACACCATGTCATCGTCACCGGCAACGGCCACGCCTGATGGAAACCTGCAAGCCGACACAGACGACATTATCACGCAGTACCACAGCGTATTCGATGGAATGGGCACGCTCACATACCGATATAAAATCCTGCTCAAACCAAATGCCACCCCTGCAATCCATGTACCACGCCGGGTGCCGGCACCCCTCATGGATCATCTGAAAAAGCAACTACAGGACCTCGAAGACCAGGGCGTCACCTCGAAGGTCACAGAGCCAACAGACTGGGTCAGCTCCATGGTCTGCGTAAAGAAGCCGTCAGGGGAGCTTCGCATTTGCATTGATCCTAAGGATCTAAACCACAACATCATGCGGGAGCATTACCCGATCCCAAAACGTGAAGAGTTGAGATGGCCCATGCCAAATTCTTCACTAAGCTTGACGCCTCCCGGGGTTTTTGGCAAATACAGCTGGACGCGTCCAGTCGCAAGATGTGCACTTTCAACACCCCGTTCGGTTGCTACTGCTACAACCGGATGCCTTTTGGTAACATATCTGCCTCTGAAGAGTTTCACCGCATCATGGAGCAAATGATGGAGGGCATAGAGGGGGTGCGAGTATACGTGGACGACGTGATTATCTAGTCCACAACGCCCCAGGAACACATCGCTCGCCTCAAGCAGGTCTCCCAGAGAATTCATGAACATGGTCTCCAGCTCAACAGGGCCAAGTGCTTATTTGGTCAATCGGATGTTAAGTTTCCGCAGCAGGGCGTGTGACCAGATGGCAACAAGGTCTTGGCGATCAACGCC
This sequence comes from Scyliorhinus torazame, assembly GCF_047496885.1. Taxonomy (NCBI): domain Eukaryota; kingdom Metazoa; phylum Chordata; class Chondrichthyes; order Carcharhiniformes; family Scyliorhinidae; genus Scyliorhinus; species Scyliorhinus torazame. The sequence goes on along the minus strand of NC_092733.1, from coordinate 24,424,821 downwards.
ACGAAGAGCCCGGAGGACAAGAAGGCGGTCCTCCGCTTCCTCGGGTTGGTCAACTTTCTCGGGAAATTCATTCCCAATATGGCATCCCACACCACGGCCCTTCGCCATCTCATCAAGAAGTCAACGGAATTTGAGTGGCTGCCCACACATGGGGCGAGATTCTCCGACCTCCCCCGCCGGGTCGGAGAATCGCCAGGGGCTGGCGTGAATCCCTCCCCCGCTGGTTGCCGAATTCTCCGCCACCGGATATTCGGCGGGGGCGGGAATTGCGCCGCGCCGGTTGGCGGGCCCCCCCGGCGATTCTCCGGCCCGGATGGGCCGAAGTCCCGCTGCTAGAATGCCTGTCCCGCCGGCATGGATTAAATCACCTCTCTTACCGGCGGGACAAGGCGGCGCAGGCGGGCTCCGGGGTCCTGGGGGGGGCGTGGGGCGATCTGGCCCCGGGGGGGCGGGGGGGGGGGGGGCCAAGGTGGCCTGGCCCGTGATCGGGGCCTACCGATCCGCGGGGGGTCTGTGCCGTGGGGGCACTCTTTTCCTTCCGCCTTCGTCACGGTCTCCACCATGACGGAGGCGGAAGAGACCCCCTCCACTGCGCATGCGCGGGGATGCCCGGCAAAGTCATTTCCGCGCCAGCTGGCGGGGCACCAAAGGCCTTTCCCGCCAGCTGGCGGGGCGGAAATCAGTCCGGCGCGGGCCTAGGCCCTCAAGGTTAGGATTCGGCCGCTCAAGCTGCGGACTGATTTGCGCCGTCTTTGGCGCCAGTCGGCGGACATCGCTACGATTACGGAGAATTTCGCCCATGAAGCGGAATGGCGTGAGCTGAAGGCAAAGCTCACCACAGCCCCAGTTCTAGCGTTCTTCGACCCAACCAAGGAAACCAAGATATCAACTGATGCAAGCCAGGATGGCATTGGGGCGGTGCTCCTCCAGCAAGATGCCTCCTCGTCTTGGGCTCCAGTGGCACATGCCTCCAGGGCCAGGACGCCCACTGAGCAACGGTACGCCCAGATCGAAAAGGAGTGTCTGGGTCTCCTGACAGGAATCGTCAAGTTTCATGACTATGTTTACGGCCTGCCGAAATTCACGGTGGAAACGGACCACAGGCCTCTAGTCCACATAATCCAGAAGGATTTAAATGACATGACACATCGGTTACAGCGAATCCTTCTTCGACTCCGCCGCTATGACTTCGAACTTGTCTACACGCCAGGCAAAGAGCTGATCATTGCAGATGCCCTATCCCGGTCCATCGCCACACCGTGTGAACAAGGTGACTTCATCTGCCACATAGAAGCGCAAGTGCAGTTGTGTGCCACCAACCTCCCAGCCTCTGATGAACGGGTGGTCCAAATTCATGAGGAAACGGCCAAGGATCCTTTACTGCAGCGTGTGATGCAGCACCTTACCCATGGCTGGCAGAAGGGACAATGTCCCCAATTCTTTAATGTGAAAGATGACCTGACGGTGGTGGAGGGAATCCTTCTGAAACTCGACAGGATCGTAATTCCTCAGAGCATGCAGGCTATGGTGCTGGGTCAACTCCATGAGGGTCACCTTGGGGTCGAGAAATACCGACGCAGAGCTCGGGAGGCAGTTTATTGGCCGGGCATTAGCCAGGACATTGCCAACACGGTCCTCAACTGCCCTACCTGTCAGAAGTTTCAACCGGTTCAACACAAGGAAACACTGCAACAGCACGAGATCGTGACCTCTCCGTGGTCCAAAGTAGGTGTCGACCTTTTCCACGCCAAGGAGCGTGACTACATACTCCTGGTCGACTACTTCTCCAGATACCCAGAAGTGGTGAAACTGTCCGACCTCACGTCGAAGGCAGTCATCAACGCCTGCAAAGAAACGTTCGCCAGGCACGGGGTACCGCTCACGGTAAGAGTGACAACGGTCCATGCTTTTACAGCCAGGAATGGTCTGATTTTGCACAGTCCTACAACTTCCGTCACGTTACCTCCAGTCCCCACTACCCGCAATCAAACGGAAGTCCGAGAAAGAGGTCCATATTGTAAAGCGATTGCTGTGCAAAGCTGCAGACTCAGGCTCCGACTTCAACATGGCAATGCTGGCATACAGGGCAACCCCACTGTCCACTGGGTTGTCTCCAGCGCAGATGCTCATGAATCGTGCTCTGAGGACCACAGTTCCAGCCATCCATGTTCCAGACCTTGACCACCTCACGGTCTTACAAAAACTGCTGCAGTCCCGGGCCCAACAGAAGGCCACATATGATGCTCATGCCACAGATCTACCCGAGCTGGCCCCAACTGATCATGTTCGCGTCCAGTTGCCTGAGGGCGGCTGGTCAGCCACAGCTGTTTTTATCAAACACGTGGCCCCAAGATCTTTCCTTGTCCACATGGCTGATGGCTCCCTGCTACGGCGCAACAGACGGGCATTGCGAAGAGTTCCACGCCCACTACTTGACCGCAGTGCTCCGCCGCCTACAATGCTTCCTCTGGATGTATCCTGCCACGAGGCCACCGTATCTGCCAGCGATCCTGCCGGCCCACGCGACCACCGCGATGGCAGCAATCCCATCTCTCCACGTGCAGGCGGCTCCTGATCCACCTCTGCGGCGATCGACAAGAATTCGTCGCCAGCCACAAAGATTGAATCTGTGGACTTAACTTTTGTACATTTTGTGACTGAATTCATCGATTTAACCTTTGTAAATATTGCTTCGTTTGCCATGTATCTGCACTATCGCCACCTTCCCATGTATATACGTTTGTTCAAGCACCGTTTGTATATAGTCAGGCATACATATATATATCTTAGTATTTATTTAATTAAAAAAAAGGGGGGAGATGTCATAATATCCACTCATGAATATAATGAGATGCAGCCAGGCAGTGATTGACACACAGGATGACCAGTAAGCATACAACACAGTGCAGCCAATCACCAGACAGGACACTACCACTATAAAGTCAGAAGGCACGAGGTTTTCCGCTCTCTCGGGACCCAGCTACTGAGACAGTCAGAGTCCACGAGCTAGCAAGTACAAACACTATGTGGTAGCTAATAAGTCTGGTCAGGTGACTACAAGGTCACCAGTCAGATCAGTATAGTGTCAACCCACAGCTGAATATGTACAGCAGTTCATCTAATTGAATAAAACAGTGTTGGATCTTCTCCAGTGTTAGACGTCTGTTTCTAGCTTCCCTGCATCGAGTGCAGTCCACATCAACCAACCTGCCTAACACATCAGCTGCTAGTACGGTGGCTCCCCTCCCTGGGCTGGTTTAGCCCTGTCTCCATTTTGTCTGCCTGTCTCCCTTCCCTCCTTCACCTGTTTCCCCTGTCCTCGTTCCCTTCCCTCTCTGTCTTCCAACTTTAAACCAAGAGCGAGGCAGTTGTCTCTCCCAACCAGATTACCTAACATTTAGGCGATGTAGTCTGTTGGGTCTCAGGTAAATCCACGATACGGACATTTTGCCACAGGGACTGTTTTCCTGGTCCTCGACCTTCGCCTTCAAGTTCCCCTGGGCCACCAACAACCTCTGCACCTCGGCCTCCAGAGCCCTGATCCGGTCGATCTGATCCAATGATGTCTTTTCCAGATCCAGGATCGTCCTTTCCTGGGTCTCCACCTCCTTTCCCGGGCCGTCTATCGTGCGCTGGAGGGAGGCCATCGCTTCTGTCACCACCTCCTTCACCACCACCTGGAACTCTATTTTAACCGCCTCCTTCATGGCGGGCAGTTCCTTTTTTAGGAAACTCTTCCATCTATCCCCTGGTGTGGGGGGGGGGGGCGTCGCCGTTTGCTCCTGTTCTGCCGTTGGGTCGCTGGTCTGCCCCGCTCCTGGTTTGCCGGGCTTCCACCTCGCCTCGTGGGTCCTGTGGTCCGTCCGCCTGTTGCTCGTGTCCCTTTCCACCGCTTCTGCCTTCTCGGCGGCTCTTTGAACTGCCGTTTGCCGGCATCTTCGTCTCCACTTTGTTGTTGTTCGCCCCGTATGGGTTTTGAGAGAGCTTTGGGTGGCCTTTTGGGGCAAAAATCTCAAAACATTCACTATTTTAGGTCTGATTTGGAGGGGAGCCACCTGACGTGCGTCCGCTCAGCACAGCGCCGCCACTGGAAATCTTTTTTACCTTTTTGTGCAATGTGGAAGATGTCCTTATCCTGTCATTCACCCGGCAGTTCTTCTATAATCCTGGACATTACCCCCTGGTGATCGTGTTATTGATTATTTCTTGTGGTCTTTTTTCCCGTAAGGGTGAGCGAGGTGTGAGCATGTTGGAGAGTGTTGTTTTTTATCCTGTTCTAGTAAAATATTTAGTCAATTGTGGGCAGTGTGATCTGTGCACTGTTATTGTGTATTATAATCCTTGTCTTTGGGGGAGGGGACTCTCGTCTCGTTCATAACGAAGATGAGTGGAGCTGGGAGGGGGCGAGGGTGAAGGGTGGGTGGGGTTGGTAGGGTTAGTTCAGTCCTCACTGAGATTGAGGATAGCCCACCAGTTAGAGCTAATCTGTGTCAAGGATTTATTTAGATTTATTTTTCATGTTACTTGAATTTAAGAATCCCTGTCTTTATCGTCCGGTGGCCTGGGCAAGATTTGGTTTCACAGGAAGGGCTGGATTCCTTCTGACGCCTCCTTGAGGTCGAGTTACTTTTTTCTCCGCTTGGGTCTCTCTCTTTCGCCAAGGTGGGATTGGTTAATCCGTGGTTGGTTTGTTCAGGAGGGGGGACTGCTCTGGCTATCCTGATGGTGGTCACTTTGAGTTAGTTTGGGTGTCCCTTCCTTGGGGGATTCTTCTCTTCGTCCGGGTCAGCAGTGTGCTGGTTCTTCTCCTCGTCTGGCCTGGTGTTTTGGGGGGATGTTCCTGACTGTGCCGGGGAAGCGTGAAGTGGCTCTCCCTGCCATGGCGCCCAGTTTTCGGGCGTCTTAATGATTCTTCTTCTACTCGGGATGAGGGCCCCCTCAGCTGGCACTGGAGTAATTACCCTCTTTTGGGGAGAGGTGCAGGTTCAGTTAGGGTGGGGGTTTTGGGGTGTGCTGGATGTTCTGGGGACACAGTTTCCTGTGTGTCAGGATGTGCTGGGCGTGGCCAGGTCTGGTGCTGTGGCTAGTCTCCTGATTCCCCCTGGGGGCTTGGGATGTCCTTCTTCCCGTCTTCGAGGATGCTTTTGCCAACACCCTGGGAGCCTGGGCTTTGCTTCTCTGGTTCATGGGGGCCTGGGGATGATCCGGGTCCTGTGATCTGGCGAATATCCTGTTGTCCCCGGGGTGGAGGGGGGGGGGGGGGGGGTGACACTTTCTCATTCGATTGAGCGACCTGTTCTCCTCTTCATTGGTAGGTGCTTGGCGGGGGCCAGGGAATTATGGGGCCTGGGCTGGATCCTGATCCCTTGTTATCCAGTGATTAGTTTTAGTAGATCTAGTTCATCCTTCCTTTTCACTTTTGGGAGGTCCTTAAGGTTTGATCAGAATCCAAACATGTTGCTACTGGTCCTCTCTGCACAATTATATGGAATTATATTGGTTCTGTTCTGGGCTTGGGATTGGGGTTAAGCTGCATTGCATGGTCTGTATGTAACTCCCCTTAGAACTGGGGTTTTCATGTATTTTGGTTTGTTTTTGTAAGGGAGCGGGTATCGTGAATCCATCCTCGGCTCCTTCATTGCTGTAGATGGGTGTGGTGTAAGAAGCGAGGAGGCTGTGATGGGTCTTTGGTGCTGCTAGAGTTGAGGGAGATGTTCGCCGGTGCCCAACCGATCGTGACGAAGGAAATTGATCCTGATCTCTCGGGATGATTGCGGCTTGTACAGAGGGGAAGGGTGTGCACCACTTTGCCATATTTTTTAATGGCCTCATTGTTTCTTCCTCGGTTTCTGATGCGGCTATTAGGTATCTAGTTACATCTAATGATTGTACCTGGCAGGTTGTGATACCGTTCTCCTGTTTATCTCCTTACTGATGTATTTTAAGCCTTTCTTTTCATCCTTGCTTAGGGCAATGTATTATGTTGTAACTTGTTGCGTTCTTCTCTAAAATGTAAAATGCTAATAAACATTCTTCGAAGTAAAAAGTGGAAGTTATTTCTCCAGCATTAATTTAAGGAAGTTCAATCCAGTCAAGAGCAAAATGTGATTTGACTGGTCTTGATAAAATACAGGAAACATCTGTAAGTTTGAGGAACTTACACAGTTATCTATAAATTGTCATTAATAGATGTAACCAAATATCTATATTGGGGAAGTAGTAATCAGCCAATACCGATGAGGTCACACACTCTCCAGAGATGAGGGCCGGGATTCGCTGTTGCGAGTGTGCCTCGCTACTGCAGCTAGAGAGGAAGGAGAATTTGGCTGCACCATTCGTTAGTGGCAGGATTCTGTACTCCCGCTGCTTAGAAATAGGATTTCCCATCGAAGCCTCCCCATTCCCACGCTGCCGGGAAACCCGGGAGCAGGGTTGCGCTGCCAATGGCAGCAGAGAATCCCGCCGCCAGCGACTGGCCGGAGAATTCCACACTGGTTTCTCCCAATGGGACCACTTAAGAGTGAGCGAGATGAGTGCGCCCCCTCCATTCATTGTAATGGGCACCATATCCCATGGGACCTTCAACCGAACCCTGAGGGGTATTCTCAGTTGTTGCTGGAAATACAAATTAGTCACATTTTACGTAGTGCATTCCCATTCATCCAACATTTGAGTTACTGAGAATATTAATAAAACTCTCAGATTGCACTTAAAATGCAAAGATGGGCAGCATGGTGGTGAAGTGGTTAGCACTGCTACCTCAGGCACTGAGGACCCGGGTTCAATCTCGGCCCCGGGTCACTGTCCATGTGGAGTTTGCACATTTTCTCCATGTCTGCATGGGTCTCACCCTCACAACAAGGAGATGTGCGGGGCAGGTGGATTGGCCACGCTAAATTGCCCATTAATTGGAAAAGTTTAAAAAAAAGTGTTTGAAAAGCAAAGATGTCAGCATAATGGACCAAATGGCCTTTTTCTGTGATGCAAATGGAAGAAAGCTTAAATGGTTCAGAGACATAGAAGTTCAACAAGGGATGAGAGCTCAGTCATTGCTAATAGCAGAAAATTGTGAATATTTTGGCACCTCAGGAATACATAAGAATTGGATATACTTCATATTTATATAAAATGAATGGACAATCCAACTTCAACCACATCTGTCATAAGCTTCCACACCCGCAACCCCTAATCTCCTGAATCTCATGGTGTTGTCGTGACGATAAGACATGAAAGGAATCAAAATTGTATACATCCAAACTTTATTTCGTTTTTTCTATTTTAAAATGTATTTAGCTGAACCAAAAGATAGCTGCGGTAGGTCACATGGCTCACAAGATCGGCTATCTGTTCTGCATGTTTTCAACAAATGTCACAAGAATAGAAGAGTTCCACTCTCATCCTTGTGGTATGTCATGCTCCATTGCAAGGTCTGATTCCAATCACAAATCCAGAAGGCCAATAGACAAATTGCCCCTCCAACTGGGCTATTAACAAAGATGGAGACATCAAAACATTGTAATATCAGAGGATTCGTTAACAGCCACCATTTCACTCCTCAGGAAAATAATGGATTTTTGGCCAGAAGCGCAGAAACTCTTGTAAAGCTGCAATTAATTAATGAATGGGCCCCATCACATGACCCCAAGCTTCGAGCCTTTTGAACAGTTTCAATGTTACATGCGTGAATTCACAGATCAGGGGCGGGATTCTCCGCAAACGGTGCGATGTCCGCTACCCGGCGCCAAAAACGGCACGGATCAGTCCGGCGTCGGGCCGCCCCAAAGCCACGCCAGTTGGCGAGAGTTGACAGCGGCGCGACTTTGGCCCATCGCGGGCTGGAGAATCACCAGGGGTGGGCCCGCCGACTGGCGCGATTCCCGCCGACCGGCGCGATTCACGCCCCCGCCGAATCTCTGGTGGCGGAGAATTCGGGACATGGCGGGGGCGGGATTCACGCCACCCGCCGGCGATTCTCCAACCCGGTGGGGGATCGGAGAATCGCGCCCCAGTTTGTTGATTAGTATAAACCTGGAAAGAACAGAAACAGGGGGCGGGATTCTCTGCAAACGGCGCGATGTCCGCTACCCGGTTGCAAAGATGTGATCAATACGGCGTTGGGCCGCCCCAAAGGTGCGGAATTCTCCGCACCTTTAGGGGCCAAGCCCTCACCTTGAGGGGCTAGGCCCGCGCCGGAGTGATTTCTGCCCCGCCGGCTGGCGGGAAAGGCCTTTGGCGCCACGCCAGCCAACGCCGAAACGACTTCGCCGGGTGACGCATGCGCAGGAGAGTCAGCGGCCGCACACGGCATCCCCGCGCATGCGCAGTGGAGGGGGTCTCTTCCGCCTCCGCCATAGTGAAGACCATGGCAAAGGCGGAAGAAAAACAGTGCCCCCACGGCACAGGCCCGCCCGCGGATCGGTGGGCCCCGATCGCGTGCTAGGCACACCGTGGGGGCACTCCCCGGGGCCAGATTGCCCCGCGCCCCCCCAGGACCACGGAGCCTGCCCGCGCCGCCTTGTCCCGCCGGTAAGGTAGGTGGTTCAATCCACACCGGCTGGCGGGGGTCAGCAGCGGCGGGACTTAGGCCCATCGCGGGTCGGAGAATCGCCGGGGGTGCCCGCCGACCTGCGCGGCGCGATTCCCACCCCTGCCGATTCTCTGGTGGCGGAGAATTCGGGACACGGCGGGGGCGAGATTCACGCCAGCCCCCGGCGATTCTCCGACCCGGCAGGCGTTCGGAGAATCGCGCCCAGGGCTCCCGACTGAACAATCAACCATCTGCCACCTCTCAACTGCTCGAGGCCAATTTTATTCCAAAAGCTTCCAAACATTGCCTGCCAAATAGTCTGTGTACCAAAACCTCACCACACTGCATCTTTATTCCCTTTCAAGCATTTTCATGATGTTTTATCCACCTTGGAACTCACCTGAAATGAACTCTGACGTAAAGAAAACAGCCTCTGGATCTTGGCGTTCTGGATTCTGGAAGTCATTTCTGTGGTTGTTTTCTCATTGTTATCCATAAGGGTGGTGTTGTAGTATTATCACTGGAATAGTAATCCAGAGATCAGGGGCGTCATTCTCCGCCGGCGGGAGTCTCCGTTTTGCCGGCGCCGGAGGGTTTCCCGACGGCGTGGGGCTGCCCCACAATGGGAAACCCCATTGACCGGCCGGTGTTACGGAGACTCCCGCCGGCCGATCGGGGCAGAAATGTGGCGGGGCGGGTAGGAGAATTTCGCCCCAGGATAGTGCTGTGGGTTCGAATCCCACCAAGGTAGATGGTAGAATTTGAATCCAATGAAAAAATCTGGAATTAAAAGCCTTAAGATGACCATGAAACAACTGACACCAAAACTCTTTTGGTTGAGACTTCTGGTGGAGGCATGTAGAGGGGACTTCGCATGTTGGGTGGCTCCTATTTGAGGTGTGTTTATAGGAATTTTAAAGTCTGGTCCTGGGGGCAATTTGCGAATGATTGGATGTAGGGAAATATAAAGAAGGCAAAGAATGTCAAAAAGTTTAAGGAAAACAGCCATGAAGAAGGGAGGGAGGGAGTATTCACCGTCGAGTGAGAGGGACAGCCCGAGAGCTACCAAGATAGAACATAGAACATAGAACATTACAGCGCAGTATGGGCCCTTCGTCCCTCGATGTTGCGCCGACCTGTGAAACCACTCTAAAGCCCATCTACACTATTCCCTTATCATCCATATGTCTATCCAATGACCATTTGAATACCCTTAGTGTTGGCGAGTCCACTACTGTTGGAGGCAGGGCATTCCACGCCCTTATTACTCTCTGAGTAAAGAACCTACCTCTGACATCTGTCCTATATCTATCTCCCCTCAATTTAAAGCTATGTCCCCTCATGCTAGACATCACCATCCGAGGAAAAAGGCTCTCACTGTGCACCCGATCCAATCCTCTGATCATCTTGTATGCCTCAATTAAGTCACCTCTTAACCTTCTTCTCTCTAACGAAAACAGCCTCAAGTCCCTCAGCCTTTCCTCCATACCAGGCAACATCCAGGCAAGTCCCTCAGATCTTCCCTCCATACCAGGCAACATTCTGGTAAATCTTCTCTGCACCCTTTCCAATGTTTCCACATCCTTCCTATAATGCGGCGACCAGAATTGCACGCAATACTCCAAATGCGGCCGCACCAGAGTTTTGTACAGCTGCAACATAACCTCATGGCTCCGAAACTCGATCCCTCTCCCAATAAAAGCTAACACACCATACGCCTTCTTAACAGCCCTCTCAACCTGGGTGCAACTTTCAGGGATCTATGTACATGGACACCGAGATCTCTCTGCTCATCCACACTGCCAAGAATCTTACCATTAGCCCAGTACTCTGTCTTCCTGTTATTCTTTCCAAAATGAATCACCTCACACTTTTCTGCATTAAACTCCATTTGCCACCTCTCAGCCCAGCGCTGCAGCTTATCTATGTCCCTCTGTAACTTGTAACATCCTTCCGCACTGTCCACAACTCCACCGACTTTAGTGTCATCTGCAAATTTACTCACCCATCCTTCTACGCCCTCCTCCAGGTCATTTATAAAAATGACAAACAGCAGTGGCCCCTAAACAGATCCTTGTGGTACACCACTAGTAACTGGATTCCAGTCTGAACATTTCCCATCAACCACCACCCTTTGTCTTCTTCCAGCTAGCCAATTTCTGATCCAAACTGCTAAATCACCCTGAATCCCATGCCTCCATATTTTCTGCAGTAGCCTACCGTGGGGAACCTTATCAAACGCTTTACTGAAATCCATATACACCACATCAACTGCTTTACCCTCATCCACCTGTTTGGTCACCTTCTCAAAGAACTCAATAAGGTTTGTGAGGCACGACCTACACTTCACAAAACCGTGTTGCCTATCTCTAATCAAATTATTCCTTTCCAGATGATTATACATCCTATCTCATATAAACCTTTCCAAGATTTTGCCCACAACAGAAGTAAGGCTCACTGGTCTATAGTTACCGGGTTGTCTCTACTTCCCTTCTTGAACAAGGGGACAACATTTGCTATCCTCCAGTCTTCTGGCACTATTCCTGTAGACAAAGATGACTTAAAGATCAAAGCCAAAGGCTCAGCAATCTCCTCCCTAGCTTCCCATAGAATCCTAGGATAAATCCCATCCGGCTCAGGGGACTTATCTATTTTCACACTTTCCAGATTTGCTAACACCTCCTCCTTATGAACCTCAAGCCCTTCTAGTCTAGTAGCCTGAATCTCAGTATTCTCCTCGACAACACTATCTTTTTCCTATGTGAATACTGCCGAAAAATATTCATTTAGCACCTCTCCTATCTCCTCGGACTCCACGCACATCTTCCCGCTACTGTCCTTGACTGGCCCTACTCTTACCCTAGTCATTCTTTTATTCCTGACATATCTATAGAAAGCTTTAGGGTTATCCTTGATCCTACCTGCCAAAGACTTCTCATGCCATCTCCTGGCTCTTCTTAGCTCTCTCTTTAGGTCCTTCCTAGCTAACATGTAACTCTCGAGTGCCCTAACTGAACCTTCATGTCTCATCTTTACAGAAGCCTCCTTCTTCCTCTTGTTTCGACTGAAGTGTTTCGACTGCTTTAGTAAATCATGGTTCCGTTGCTCAACCACTTCCTCCCTGCCTGACAGGTACATACTTATCAAGGACACGCAGTAGCTGTTCCTTGAACAAGCTCCACATTTCCATTGTGCACATCCCCTGCAGTTTTCCTCTCCATCCGATGCATCTTAGGTCTTGCCTCATCGCATCATAATTGCCTTTCCCCCAGATATAACTCTTGCCCTGCGGTATATACCTATCCCTTTCCATCACTAAAGTAAACGTAATCAAATTGTGGTCACTATCACCAAAGTGCTCACCTACCTCCAAATCTAACACCTGTCCTGGTTCATTACCCAGTACCAAATCCAAAATGGCCTCGCCTCTCGTTGGCCTATCTACATACTGTGTCAGGAAACCCTCCTGCACACATTGGACAAAAACGGACCCATCTAAAGTACTCGAACTATAGCGTTTCCAGTCAATATTTGGAAAGTTAAAGTCCCCCACACCAACTACCCTGTTGCTTTCGCTCCTATCCAGAAGCATCTTTGCAATCCTTTCCTCTACATCTCTGGAACTTTTCGGAGGCCTATAGAAAACCCCTAACAGGGCGACCTCTCCTTTCCTGTTTCTAACCTCAGCCCATACTACCTCAGTCGACGAGTCCTCATCAAACATCCTTTCTGCCACCGTAATACTGTCGTTGACTAACAATGCCGCCCCTCCCCCTATTTTACCACCTTCCCTGAGCTGACTGAAATATCTAAACCCCGGCACCTGCAACAACCATTCCTGTCCCTGCTCGATCCATGTCTCTGAAATGGCCACAACATCGAAGTCCCATGTACCAACCCATCCCGCAAGTTCACCCACCTTATTCCGGATAGGCGCTTCTGTGGACGTGAAAGAGACTCCAGGATGGTATGTTGCCTCCCTGGTGCCAGGGTCCAGGATGTCTCCGAACGGGTAGAGGGAATCCTGAAGGGGGAGGGCAAACAGGCAGAGGTCGTTGTACATATTGGTACTAACGACATAGGCAGGAAGGGGCATGAGGTCCTGCAGCAGGAGTTCAGGGAGCTAGGCAGAAAGTTAAAAGACAGGACCTCGAGGGTTGTAATCTCGGGATTACTCCCTGTGCCACGTGCCAGTGAGGCTAGAAATAGGAAGATAGAGCAGAGAAACACGTGGCTAAACAGCTGGTATAGGAGGGAGGGTTTCCGTTATCTGGACCACTGGGAGCTCTTCCGGGGCAGGTGTGACCTGTATAAGATGGACGGGTTGCATCTAAACCGGAGAGGCATAAATATCCTGGCCGCGAGGTTTGCTAGTGTCACACGGGAGGGTTTAAACTAGTATGGCAGGGGGGTGGGCACGGGAGCAATAGGTCAGAAGGTGAGAGCATTGAGGGAGAACTAGGGAATAGGGACAGTGTGGCTCTGAGGCCAAGCAGACGGGGAGAAGTTGCTGAACACAGCGGGTCTGGTGGCCTGAAGTGCATATGTTTTAATGCAAGGAGCATTACGGGTAAGGCAGATGAACTTAGAGCTTGGATTACTACTTGGCACTATGATGTTGTTGCCATTACAGAGACCTGGTTGAGGGAAGGGCAGGATTGGCAGCTAAACGTTCCAGGATTTAGATGTTTCAGGCGGGATAGAGGGGGATGTAAAAGGGGAGGCGGAGTTGCGCTACTTGTTCGGGAGAATATCACAGCTATACTGCGAGAGGACACCTCCGAGGGCAGTGAGGCTATATGGGTAGAAATCAGGAATAAGAAGGGTGCAGTCACAATGTTGGGGGTATACTACAGGCCTCCCAACAGCCAGCGGGAGATGGAGGAGCAGATAGGTAGACAGATTTTGGAAAAGAGTAAAAACAACAGGGTTGTGGTGATGGGAGACTTCAACTTCCCCAATATTGACTGGGACTCACTTAGTGCCAGGGGCTTAGACGGGGCGGAGTTTGTAAGGAGCATCCAGGAGGGCTTCTTAAAACAATATGTAAACAGTCCAACTAGGGAAGGGGCGGTACTGGACCTGGTATTGGGGAATGAGCCCGGCCAGGTGGTAGATGTTTCAGTAGGGGAACATTTCGGTAACAGTGACCACAATTCAGTAAGTTTTAAAGTACTGGTGGACAAGGATAAGAGTGGTCCGAGGATGAATGTGCTAAATTGGGGGAAGGCTAATTATAACAATATTAGGCGGGAACTGAAGAACATAGATTGGGGGCGGATGTTTGAGGGCAAATCAACATCTGACATGTGGGAGGCTTTCAAGTGTCAGTTGAAAGGAATACAGGACAGGCATGTTCCTGTGAGGAAGAAAGATAAATACGGCAATTTTCGGGAACCTTGGATGACGAGTGATATTGTAGGCCTCGTCAAAAAGAAAAAGGAGGCATTTGTCAGGGCTAAAAGGCTGGGAACAGACGAAGCCTGTGTGGCATATAAGGAAAGTAGGAAGGAACTTAAGCAAGGAGTCAGGAGGGCTAGAAGGGGTCATGAAAAGTCACTGGCATATAGGGTTAAGGAAAATCCCAAGGCTTTTTACACGTACATAAAAAGCAAGAGGGTAGCCAGGGAAAGGGTTGGCCCACTGAAGGATAGGCAAGGGAATCTATGTGTGGAGCCAGAGGAAATGGGCGAGGTACTAAATGAATACTTTGCATCAGTATTCACCAAAGAGAAGGAATTGGTAGATGTTGAGTCTGGAGAAGGGGGTGTAGATAGCCTGGGTCACATTGTGATCCAAAAAGACGAGGTGTTGGGTGTCTTAAAAAATATTAAGGTAGATATGTCCCCAGGGCCAGATGGGATCTACCCCAGAATACTGAAGGAGGCTGGAGAGGAAATTGCTGAGGCCTTGACAGAAATCTTTGGATCCTCGCTGTCTTCAGGGGATGTCCCGGAGGACTGGAGAATAGCCAATGTTGTTCCTCTGTTTAAGAAGGGTAGCAAGGATAATCCCGGGAACTACAGGCCGGTGAGCCTTACTTCAGTGGTAGGGAAATTACTGGAGAGAATTCTTCGAGACAGGATCTACTCCCATTTGGAAGCAAATGGACGTATTAGTGAGAGGCAGCACGGTTTTGTGAAGGGAAGGTCGTGTCTCACTAACTTGATAGAGTTTTTCGAGGAGGTCACTAAGATGATTGATGCAGGTAGGGCAGTAGATGTTGTCTATATGGACTTCAGTAAGGCCTTTGACAAGGTCCCTCATGGTAGACTAGTACAAAAGGTGAAGTCACACGGGATCAGGGGTGAACTGGCAAGGTGGATACAGAACTGGCTAGGCCATAGAAGGCAGAGGGTAGCAATGGAGGGATGCTTTTCTCATTGGAGGACTGTGACCAGTGGTGTTCCACAGGGATCAGTGCTGGGACCTTTGCTCTTTGTAATATATATAAATGATTTGGAGGAAAATGTAACTGGTCTGATTAGTAAGTTTGCAGACGACACAAAGGTTGGTGGAATTGCGGATAGCGATGAGGACTGTCTGAGGATACAGCAGGATTTAGATTGTCTGGAGACTTGGGCGGAGAGATGGCAGATGGAGTTTAATCCGGACAAATGTGAGGTAATGCATTTTGGAAGGGCTAATGCAGGTAGGGAATATACAGTGAATGGTAGAACCCTCAAGAGTATTGAAAGTCAAAGAGATCTAGGAGTACAGGTCCACAGGTCATTGAAAGGGGCAACACAGGTGGAGAAGGTAGTCAAGAAGGCATACGGCATGCTTGCCTTCATTGGCCGGGGCATTGAGTATAAGAATTGGCAAGTCATGTTGCAGCTGTAGAGAACCTTAGTTAGGCCACACTTGGAGTATAGTGTTCAATTCTGGTCGCCACACTACCAGAAGGATGTGGAGGCTTTAGAGAGGGTGCAGAAGAGATTTACCAGAATGTTGCCTGGTATGGAGGGCATAAGCTATGAGGAGCGATTGAATAAACTCGGTTTGTTCTCACTGGAACGAAGGAGGTTGAGGGGCGACCTGATAGAGGTATACAAAATTATGAGGGGCATAGACAGAGTGGATAGTCAGAGGCTTTTCCCCAGGGTAGAGGGGTCAATTACTAGGGGGCATAGGTTTAAGGTGAGAGGGGCAAAGTTTAGAGTAGATGTACGAGGCAAGTTTTTTACGCAGAGGGTAGTGGGTGCCTGGAACTCACTACCGGAGGAGGTAGTGGAAGCAGGGACGATAGGGACATTTAAGGGGCATCTTGACAAATATATGAATAGGATGGGAATAGAAGGATACGGACCCAGGAAGTGTAGAAGATTGTAGTTTAGTCGGGCAGTATGGTCGGCACGGGCTTGGAGGGCCGAAGGGCCTGTTCCTGTGCTGTACATTTCTTTGTTCTTCTTTGTTCTTTGGATGCTCCTGTCATTGAAGAAGACACACTTTAAACCACCTTCCTGCCTGCCGGTACACTCCTGCAACTTTGAAACCTTACTCATCTTTGAAACCTTACTCATGACCTCACTACTCTCAACCTCCTGTATACTGGAGCTACAATTCAGGTTCCCAAGCCCCTGCTGAACTAGTTTAAACTCTCCCGAAGAGCATTCGCAAATTTTCCCCCCGAGGATATTGGTACCCCTCTGGTCCAGGTGTAGACCATTCCGTTTGTAGAGGTCCCACTGACCCCAGAATGAGCCCCAATTATCCAGAAATATGAAACCCTCCTTCCTGCACCATCCCTGTAGCCACGTGTTCAACTCCTCTCTCTTTCTATTCCTCATTTCGCTAGCACGTGGCATGGGTAACAACCCAAAGATAATAACTCTGTTTGTCCTAGATCTAAGTTTCCACCCTAGCTCCATGAATTCCTGCCTTACATCCCTATCCCTTTTCCTACCTATGTCATTGGTACCTATGTGGACCACGACTTGGGGCTGCTCCCCCTCCCCCTTAAGGATCCCGAAAACACGATCTGAGACATCATGATCTGAGACAAGATGGTGGAGGCTGGGCTGCCTGGGCGGGGCCACACTGCTTACGGCACAGAAGATGACTGAGGTGATGTCCTTGGATTTGGAGAAGCAGTTTGCGAAGCATATGGAGATGTTGAGGAAGGAGATGGCGGTGGCTTTGAAGGCATTGGTGGAGGAGGCAATTGCCCCGGTGAGAGTCGCTGAGACTTCGGCCGAGGTGAGGGAGCAGAATGAGAGGATGAAGTGAGTGGAGGAGGCCATGTCTCAGCACAGCGATCAGCTCACCTCGATGGGGGATGAGCTGCGGAAGATGGTCAAGACCAAAAAGGGGTTTCGAGCAAAGCTGGAGGACTTGGAGAACCACTCGAGGTGGCAAAGTTTGAGGATTGTGGGCCTGCCCGAGGGGGTGGAGGGCTCAAGGCCGACGGAATACTTTGCCAGGATGTTGGCGGAACTGATGGGGGAGGGAGAGGAGCCCCCTCGGTATGAACTGGACCAAGCCCATCGGTCGCTGAGGCCGAAGCCAAAGTAAAATGAGCCGCCAAGGGCAGTGATCACCTGATTCCACAGCTACCGCATGAAGAAGAAGGTTTGTAACTGGGCAAAGCAGAAACGGGAGGTGCATGTGCAGTGGGCTGGTGCTGGTGTCCGTATTTACCAGGACCTGACGGTGGAGCTGGAAAAGAGGCGAGCTGCTTTCGGCCGAGTGAAGACGGCATTGTACAACAGCGATGCTGAGGGTGACCTAAAACGCCAGAGATTTCTACTTCGAGATTGTGGAGGCGGCGGAGGCGTTCATGAAGGCAGAAGGCCTGGGACAGAAATGAAGAATGGAACTGAAGATGGGTTAAGGACCGTGGAAGGAGAGTTGGGAGAGTGTACAAATTTAGTTATGACCAAGACTGTTATTTTTTACTTCACGCTGTTACAGAGGTTAAGGGATTTTTGTTTTTTTGATTATTATTCTTTGTTGTGTCGGTTTTATTTTGTTGAGATGTTTGGGTTTGATTGTTTTCCTGGGACTGGGTGGGAGGAGAGGGAAAGCCTTTGGTGGGGGCCCCCGCACTAGCTAACTTAAGTCGGCTAGTGAACGGAGGTGTAGTGGGGGGAGGGGCTGCAGATATTGGAGCCTGGTGAGCAGGTTTTGATGGGCCTAAGAGGTGTGAAAAGTCGGGGGGGGGGTGGGGGGGGGGGGACTGATACTGGGTGAGGGTTTTTCGAGAGGAAGTGCAGGGGGGATTCTGGGAAGGGATTCAATGTTAATAATGGATAGGGGCGAGTCAGGCAGGGCTTGATTATGGTGGATAAGAAGGGTGGGTGGGTGAGAGGCCCCCAGTTAGGATAGTTACTTGGAACGTGAGGGGACTGAGAGGCCCAGTCAAGGGTGCTGGCGCATCTGAAAAGTTTGAAGGCCGTTGTGGCGATGCTGCAGGAGACTCATTATAGGGTGAAGGACCAGATGCAGCTCAGGAAGGGCTGGGTTAGCCATGTGTTTCACTCGCGATTTGACGGCAGGGCTTGAGCGGTAATTGTCCTGGTTAGCAAATGTGTACGGTTCCAGATAAAGAAAGTGGTTGCGGACCAGGGAGGTAGGTATATGGTAGTGACAGGGACATTGGAGGGGAGGCTGGTGACGCTGGTAAGTGTGTATGGTCCCAACTGGGATGATGTAAGGTTTGTAAAGAAAGTGTGTGGGGCCATCCCCAACCTAGACTCACACAAATTAATAGAGGGTGGAAACTGGAACTTGGTGCAGGAGCCAAGATTGGACAGGTCACGGCCGCACTTGCTTGTCCTGTCGGCAGCAGGGGGGGGGGGGGGGGGGGGGGGGGGGCATTGGCTGGACTAATGATGGAAATGGGAGGGGTGGACCCTTGGAGGTTTCTGTACCCAGGTGACCAGGAGTATTCTTTTATCTCTGCGGTCCATAAGGTCTATTCGCAGATTGACTTTTTTGTCTGCGCTGTTGGCTGGCGTCAAGTGGTCGGAATATCCGTCAATTGCGATATTGGATCATGAGCCACATTGGGTGTACATGGTGTTGGAGAAGGGATCAGTGCAGAGGCCAGGGTGGAGATTAGACGTGGGGCCATTGGGAGACCGAGAGTTCTGTGATAAGATTGGGAAAGTAATTGAGGAGTACGTGGGGTTTAATTGTACAGGGGAGGTTTTGTAGGCGGTTGTTTAAGTTCTACGAGAGGTTTGTAGGTCGAAGCCACCGAGCGAGGATCGGGACATGCAGGAATTCCTGGATGGTTTGGAATACCCGAGGTTGGGGCAGGAGGACAGGGCTATATTGGAGGGGACGATAGTGGAGCAGGAGATAAAAGATGAGATTGGGAGGATGCAATCGGGGAAGGTAGCAATGCCAGGTGGGTTTCCGGTGGAGTACTACAAGAAATTTAAAGTTAAGTTGGCACCGCTGATGGCGGGGATGTTTGAGGAGACAATAGGGGACGAGGTGTTGCCTCAGACTTTGCGGCAGGCATCGATCTCCCTGTTGCTCAAGAAGGATAAGGATCCAACAGAATGTGGGTCGTATAGGCCCATATCACTTTTGAATGTGGATGCAAAGGTATTGGCGAACGTATTGGCGGGTAGGGTGGAGGAGTGCCTCCCAAAGGTGATAGGGGAAGATCCGACTTTTTTGTGAAGGGTTTGTGAAGGTGTTTGTGAGAGTACCCTTTAAGAAATGAGTGTTTAAGAAATGTACCTTTAAGAAATGGAGCTGCTCATGTTACTGGAGTGATGTCAGAGTGTGGGTGGAGCTGAGCTCCACTTCTGCTTTTTAGTTTCCGTTTAAGAAAGCGCTTGGGTGTGTCTGTGTTTTTCAGTGAGCTGCATCTGCTATGATCTCTGCCATCCAAAGACTATCTATGGATCATTTGGCGAACTCAGAATTGTAAAAAGGTCTCAGTATTAAATGTAAACCTAATGTGCTCCTGTTTGAAGGTTTGTTGAGTCTTTTGGGTGTAAAAGGACAGCATACAGGTTACTTACTGTTGTATTCTTTGGGGGGTGTATTTGATTTACTGGTTGCTAAGATATACACTGTTTGTTTTAAAAAGGTTACCTTGAGTTCATAGAATAAACATTGTTTTGTTTTAAAAACTACTGGTCCATTTTCTGCTATACCATACCTGTAGAGTGAGCTGTGTGCTCCCCATACCACAATCTATTAAAAGTTATGGGTCAGGTGAACTCCATGATACACTTTGGGATTCTCTAAATCCTGGCCCATAACAATTGGGGGCTCATCCGGGATGAAAGTCTATCTATTGGATTTGCTTAGTGAACTTAAAGACAGTGAGGGGGTGAGTATATTGCGGTTGCTTTTCAGGTGTGGTATTTAAGTTTAAGTGGGGTGTGTGTTGTGGACAATGGCTCTTTCAGAGGCTCAGAAGTGTTTTGGGGTGGAGACGGTCACACGCAGTACCTTACGGACAGAGACTAAAAGTAGATTGTTAGATTTGGCAAAAACATTGCAGTTAACAATACCTGACAAAATGCGAAAAGATGAGGTAATTATGGCAGTGGCTAAGCATTTAAAGTTGCCCGAGATACAGTCTGACTCATTAGAAATGGCAAAGATCCAATTGAAGATTAAGCAACTTGAACATGAAAAAGACTTAAAGCAGCTTGGATATGAAATGAGAGAAAAAGAAAAGGAGAAAGAAGAAATAAACAAAGAAAGAATAGCCCTAGCACATCAAAAAGAAAGAGATAGAGAAGAAAGGGAAAAAGAAAAGTGGGCAGATGTTCATCAAAATAGTATTGCCGGTAGGGTATAGAAACGAGGTGTTGCGAGTTGCACATGAGGTACCAGTGGGAGGTCATTTTGGAATAAGGAAAACGCAAGCTAAAATCCAGAAACATTTTCATTGGCCTGGACTACATAAAGATGTAATTAAATTTTGTCAATCGTGTCACACATGTCAAGTGATAGGGAAACCTCAAGCAGTGATAAAACCAGCGCCCTTAATACCCATTCCAGCATTTGAGGAACCTTTTACAAGGGTCCTAATTGACTGCGTAGGACCGCTTCCGAAAACAAATGAAATGAAAAAGTGGGAATCAATATCTTTTGACTATAATGGATGTGTCTACTAGGTTTCCAGAGGCCATTCCAGTATGTAATATTACAGCTAAAAAGATTGTGGAGGAGTTACTTAAATTCTTTACTAGAGATGGACTACCCACAGAAATAATATCGGATCAAGGATCAAATTTTACCTCAAGGTTATTCAAAGAAGTAATGGATAGTTTAGGAATAAAACAATTTAAATCAAATCACAGGGAACGTTAGAAAGGTGGCATCAGACATTAAAGACAATGTTGAGGGCTTATTACCAAGGTTATCCAGAGGATTGGGATAAAGGAATTCCATTCGTATTGTTTGCAATTCGGGATGCTCCTAATGAGTCAACCAAATTTAATCCTTTTGAACTAATGTTTGGTCTTGAGGTAAGAGGACCACTTAAATTGAGAAAAAATTGGTGAGTGAGAAATCGGAAATTATATTATTGGATAATGTGTCAAATTTTAGGGGACAATTAAATAGAGCCAGCGAATTGGCTAGGCAATATTTGAAAGTTGCACAAAATGTAATGGAGCGGGTAGCGGACAAGAAATCCAAAGTTCGTAGTTTGCCAGTGGAGATAAAGTTTTGGTATTGTTACCAGTGGTAGGTGAACCTTTAAAAGCTAGGTTTTGTGGACCTTATCAGGTTGAAAGGAAATTAAGCGAGGTGGATTATGTGGTAAAAACACCAGATAGAAGGAAGAATCACCGAGTGTGTCATGTGAATATGCTTAAAAGGTACCTTTATCCGAAAGGGCGGAGATTTCAGCTTTTGTGACTCCAGATGGTATATACCAATTCAAAGTTATGCCATTTGGCATGAAAAACGCACCAGCCACATTTCAACGATTGCCTAACAATGTTGTTTCAGGATTACCCAATTGTGCGGTATACATCCACCATCTGGTAATTTTCAGCCAGACGTGGACAGAACATTTAAAACATCTGATGGAGTTATTCGATCGACTTCAGGAGGCGGGTTTGGTGATAAACCTAGCCAAAAGTGAAGTTGGAAAAGCCCAAATCATTTTCCTTGAGGAGTTTTCAATACCCTCGAGACAAAGGGAAATAATGCGATTTCTTGGCATGAGTGGATTTGATCGAACATTTGTGCAAACGTTTTGTAGCATGATTGCTCCACTGATGGATTTGCTGAAGACACGTCAAAAATTTCAATGGACAGTGGACTTTCGACAGGCATTTGACTGCCTGAATGCTGTGATAACCAATGCTCCTGTGTTGGGAGAATTGCAGGGGACTCTATGATCAGATTGAACTAAAGTATCTAACTTTAAAGAGAAATGCTGAGGCGTAGAGCAATGGATGGATCGTGCAGAGACCTTCTTCTTCAAAGAGACTGTTAATTGAGAAGGATTTCAGTTGGAGGAAGGAGAACAAAAATAGACTATATTATTGTACCTGTTTGCGTGTGTTGCCTTTTGAAACGATAAAGTACATTTACTGTGTGCATTTCTTAAAGGATGGTGAAAAGGTGAAATATGAAACCATCTTGAATGGCGCCGATCCTCCGCTCCTCGGAGAATCGCCTGCCGGCGTCAGACTGGTGCCGCGGGAAAAAATGGCGCGAACGGCGATTCTCCCATATGGCGCGGCATGGGGGAATCAAGCCCGGTATTCCACTGGGAGGTAGTAGCCTGTGAGCTGCAGGGTCTGAGTGAGAGTCTGAATGCTATGGATCGGCATTGTTGGGAGTCCTCCTTCAGATTGAGGGGAGGCTGGGTGGGGGATAGAACCGGCCTCCTCCATGTGGTCTTATACAGTGATTTCCAGATTGCCCTCATTTTTGAAGCCTCTGCTCTCGATAGTATTTCTTTATTCTGTCAGTGTTAGTGTGTTGGGAGACGATGACCACAATGATTACTATCCGTAGTAACTGTGCGAATATTTGCTTGTCTTCTCTGCATAAATGCGAAGAATGATGATCACCCTGTACTGGGCGAGAATTTGGGGATATGTTACATCTGGTGGTTGTTTAGTTATGCACTTGACGTAGCATAAGCTGCTTCCTTGATGTGCACTCTGACAAAGGAAGGATCCGACGTGGAGATAGCTTTAACACGTTTATTACTGTTACCGATTCTCCCACTTGGATTCGACGTTACTGTTAATCCCGCTATAGCTACTCAGACTGACGAACCAGTCTGCTACAATCCACGTGGTGGGTGTGATGTTCAATCAACCCTGTGTCTGTACTCACTGAGTGTCTCCGCTGGAAAGAGGAAGATCATGTGTGCTGTGTCCTTTTATTTTGGTTGGTGTAATGCCCTCCTGTGGTAGTGCCACCTCTGTGTGTATCGTGACTGCCCATTGGTCGTGTCCTATCTTACTGACCTATTGGTCGAATGTCTGTGTGTCATGTCTCTGGTGCTCCCTCTAGTGTCTATCTAGGCTACATGTATTTACATTAACCCCTTGTGTATTTACAGTGATGCATATCACCACAGTGGTTATGTGTGAAATGTCCTCTCAGATCTGCAAAAGTCCATGTTCCACACTGTTTGTACAGACTGATCAATTTTGTTGGAACTTTGTCACATATTTGTTGGGGAATCAGTTTTGACAGCAAGCACAATCAAAAGGAAATCTGAGAATCTCTCAAATGTGACAGCAGCAAAATCACTAATAAAATAGAAGTCATTCTGCTCCAAGGTCCTTTTATCCCATCCTTCTTTTGCCCGTGCGACGAGCGCAAAATTGTACGTGAGCAGTAAAACCTGTGTCAAAAGCTTTTTAATGGACTCCGTTGGCCGTTAATTGTCAGTGGGCATGGCTGCAACTCCTGTAAGCGCCTGCCAACCTCTTAAATGCCTTCTGAAACCAGGTGTATCAAACAGGCTACAGAAAATTGGATACAGAATGAAACAGGATAAACCACCCAGCATGGAACTAGGTGCCAGAAAGGACAATGCCAAACTCAGCCCTGTCCACCATGCAAATTCCTCCAGACTAACATCTGGGGGCTTGTGCTGTTTCAGAGACCAGCAAAGAACATAAGAACATAGGAACTAGGAGCAGGAGTAGGCCATCTGGCCTCTCGAGCCTGCTCCGTCATTCAATAAGATCATGGCTGATCTTTTTGTGGACTCAGCTCCACTTACCCGCCCGCTCACCAAAGCAACAGCCTGACATAATTTTCCACAGGACAAGAAATCATACGAAGACACCAACATGACCATCCATGAGTATGTCTTGTCCCACCCACAGTCCAGACCCAGCAGAGTTGGTGACAGTGCAAGTTACACTCCTCAACATTGACTCTGGGCCCCATGAATTTTGCTGGTATCAGGCCGGACATGAGCAAGGAAACCTCTTGATGTTTACAATGTACTGCGTACCATCACCTCACCCCCATACCCCACACCCCCACCACCATCTGATTTTTCGGTACTCCTCAATGTTGAATGCAGCTTGGGGGAAGCACTGAGGGTGGCAAGGGGAAAGAATGTACTCTGGGTGCGGGACTTCAATGTCCATCACCACGAGTGGCTCAGTAGCAACAGTACTGACCGAACTGGCTGGCTAGCTGGTAAAGGATATAAACTGAGTCTGAGGCAGGTGGTGAGGGGACCAACAAGAGGGAAAAACATACTTGATCTCATCCTCAACAAATATCTGCCACAGATGCGTCTGTCCATGACAGTATCGGTAGGAGTGACCAACACACATTTCTTGCAGAGATGAAGTTTCATCTTCATATTGAGGATACCCTCCATCATGTTGTGTGGTGCTCCCACTGTGCTAAATGGGACAGATTTTGATCAGGTCTAGCATCTCAAGACTGGGAATCTATGAGGTGCCACAGGCTATCAGCAGCAGCGAACAGCAATCTTCAAAGTATTACGGGCCAGGGTTTAGAGAACCCCAAAGTGTATCGGGGAGTTCACCTGACCCATAACTTTAAATAGATTTTGATATGGGGAGCACAAGGGCCCACTTTACAGGTGTGATGCAACAGAGATCTAAAGTATGTTTAAACAAAAACAATGTTTATTCTATGAATCTAGTTAACATTTTTAAACACACAGTAAACATCTTAGCAACTATCAACTCAAATACTCCCCCCAAAGAATACAGTACTCCATAAGTAACCCTTAATCTTTCCTTGCAACATCCATAAGACAAATACCCTCTTCAACACAGACATCAGGTTTAAATTCTCTACTGAGAGCAGTTATCACTTTTAAATTAGCAAGTGAGTTGAAGACATTCCTTTCATACAGAGAGAGACCAGAATTACACCTCATTTCTCTGGATGCAGCTCCCAATCTGCAAACCAAAACCAAACACACCCAGTAGCTGACAGTCCAAAGCGAAAGTAAAAAATACAGACAGCCCAGTTCCACCCACACTCTGGCATCACTGCATCTATTTGACAAACACCCATTTCTTAAAGGTACACTCAATACAGATATTTGATAAACACCTATTTCTTAAAGGTACTCTCACATGACAAACTGTTACGATCCCAGCAGGTATTACTATTGGTCAAGTCAAGTCCCAGAGTGGAAACTAACTTGACAGGTCCTAACTTTTATTTTACATTTAGAAACATGGAGGGTGGCAACTGAACAGAGTCACAGGAGCCTGCTGGTGAGACATTTATTGAACAAGAAAAGTTGAACTGTCACACACACACCCAACTATACCTTTACAGATATACATACAAATCCATATATTCAAAGAATAACACAAGTACAAAATCTAACTTATACTCTAATGTTCTCAGCAAGCACGCAGTCCGTATAAACCAATATGTGATCTGTGGTCGGACACATCACACTCTAAACCTAAGTGATGGAATCCTCCCAGTGCAGACTCTTAGGGCCCCTCACCAACTCTCCTCAAGTGCTCATCTCACTGGGAGCCAATTAGTCTCACAGAAATTTCTTTCACATCAGGATTTTCAATCTCCACTCTCAGAAAAATCGCCTTGGAATCTTCTCCCAAATGACTGTTTCTTTCGGACGTCTTCCACATGAATCCACCTCCAGAGTTCCTGCAAGGGATTCTCTATCTGGTGCGGCGCACCCCTGGGATTCTCCGTCTCACCAGCCGGCCAATGGGGTTTCCCCATTGTGCCCCACGCCGTCGGGAAATCCCCAGGCTCCCGGCGCAATGGAGAGTTGCGACAGCAGAGAATCCAGCCCCCTATCGCTCCTTCCGATGCTCCACTTCCATGGATTGCCCCGTATATTTAGACTTCGCCTTCCGTGCACGTACTCACTCAGTTGTGCCAAGGAAACAATCACTACCTCAGAAGCGCACAGTACGGTGTCACCAGCATTTTGTTGTCTTCTCAGATCTTCTGGCTTTTACCTTCAGTCTGCTTCCTGCAGCTTTCGCTCATTAATTTGGAGCCTTCTTCTCTGCCCCCTTCTTTAACTTCACTGGACAGGACCTGTATTCAAACTCTCACCTTGTTCCTTGACGTATCTGCCATCTTCGGGCCTTCCTTGTCCATTCCATAATTTTGGGACGTTCTTCTTGGACTTGCTCTCTGTTCCTTTCACATCCTACCCGCTCTGGCACTTTCTGTGGACTGGTGTATTCCTTCTGGGTCACCTCGTATATCTGTCAGTCCCTCTTTGACTCCCTATAGCTAAGCAATGGCACAATTTGTTTTCCCTACATTGTGTTTTGTTTAACCTCCCTGTACTACTTGGAAACACAAATCTTCAATTCGTAAAATCTCATTGAAAATGCATTCGTCAGGGGGTCACGGTGTGAGCTTGGAGCAGCTGCATTTTCACGAGCTCTGGCGCTACTCGTTTTACACCTATTTTTTTTAATGCTGATGCACATCCCATAATTATTTCTCTCTGGTGTATATGTCCTGTGCCGTGTTCCTGTAAGATCCTGGCTAGATTTTGTGATGAGCCGAGTTAAATCTCAAAATCCTTGTTTGATTGAGGCAGTTGGAGGTGGCCGAGGTTTGGCCCAGGTTTCCGTGGCGGTTTTGTTGGTGATTGGGCCGATGCTTCAGCGATGCTGTCAGCATCGAGATGATGACCGTCAGTGTGAATAATTTTGTGGACAATGGTGTTGGTTCCTTGCCCCAGGTTGTTAGTGCTCACTTTGATGAATTATGAAATGTCCTTGAGAGAATTGCTCAATAGGGCAGTCTCTTTGTTGAGGCCTCGCCTTCAGTCCTTGGAAATCCTGTTGTATGGAATGTCAATTATCCGGGTCGATCCAGGAAGATGGGACTGGACAGGGAGAGTTTGCGTATCCAGTCTTCATGGCCACATTTGAAAGTTGTATCCCATCGTCAAGTTGGAGACCCGACCACTGGTCTTACGCTGTCTTGCCCACAATGCTCGTTGAGAGGCGTTGGAAGCGGTTCGACATGTCGGGTCGCCGCCTCCCACCGGAGCCTGGGTTTCTTGCTGTCTGGGCTTGGGGCGGTGTGGTGGTGGAGCAGGCACTTGATGAAACTCTGGAGGGATCTGAATGCTGCTCAATGTTAGACGTTTAGCTGCTGTTGTATAAAGAGTCAACGGTTCTGCTGCTTTTCCACAAACCACCTTTAATTTCCTTCAACAGACTTTGCACAAAACTCTAACATCACATCACCTGACACAAGGGCCACCTGAAGCCCGTTTACATATCAGTGTCAATATTTGGATGCTTAACATAAATGAGACAACTAATTGGAATGTCTCTTAACCCAGTACTTAACACTCGATAATCCTGTCATGTCTTTGGCCTTTCCAAGCTCCCTGGATGGACAGATAATGTATCCTAGAGAAGATTGGGTTCCTTGTGATCCTTCTTTGTGGTCTCTGGTGTTGTTGGAGTTGGGGAAAATGTATGGTGGCGCGCACCTAGTTGGGTCAGTTAATCCTTGTTTGACTTGTCTCCTTCCATATCCTCTTGGCCGCTTGACTGGTGGCAGTAGTCACTTGATCAGGTAAGTTAGGTCAGGAGTCTCTGTGTTTACCTGGGTTGGGCAGAGGGTGGGCTGGGTGGTGGAGTGAGTTTCCCTTCCCTGTGTTGTCCTGTTTTGGGGGCGCCTGTGTGGAATCCATAATATCCTGTTCTTTGGCGAAGGGTATGAGTTAGTGTGGAATCTATAATATCATGTCCCTGAGTGAATGACATAAGTCTGTGGAGACAGGACGATGGAGGTAGCCTTTTCAGGATTGCGCTTTTCTGTAAACTACCGTAACCTCCAAGGGCAAAGGGGAGATGATTACACAAAAGAAAGATTGAAAGACCTTGGTCTTCTATTGGTCAGTATGCCCTGTCTTCTATTGGTAAGAATTACTGTCCTTTCATTGGCCAAAAATGAAGGTTTTACTGTGATAATATTGGTGTGTGACATGCAAATGAAGGATTAGACTGCAACTGTAATTCTATTGATGAACTAAGCTATAAATGTTTCTGCTTCGCTGGACTCCGTCAGAGCAATGCAATGAGCCCCACTGATGTTGCTCTCCTTGTGCACAAGTCAATAAAGATTAATCAAAGAGTACTCCCGTGTATGTCTTGCAATAACTTCGACACCTGGTCTGCCCTTCCACTCAAGGTAGGATTCTACTGGGGAGGTAGTAGCCTGTGAGCTGCAGGTTCTGAGTGAGAGTCTGAATGCTATGGATCGGCATTGTTGGGAGTCCTTCTTCAGATTGAGGGGAGGCTGGGTGGGGGATAGAACCGGCCTCCTCCCAAGTGGTCTTATACAGTGATTTCTGGATTACCCTCCTTTTTGAAGCCTCTGCCCTCGGTAGTATTTCTTTATTCTGTCAGTGTTAGTGTGTTGGGAGACGTTGACCACAATAATTACTATCCGTAGTAACTTTGTGAATATTTGCTTCTCTTCTCTGCATAAATGTGCGGAATGATGATCACCCTGTACTGGGCAGATGTTTGGGTTATGTTACGTCTGGTGGTTATATGTAAAATATCCTCTCAGTGACTTCGCAAATGGTTTATGTGTTTTTTGTCTTTATTATCTTGGGGTTAAAGAATCGACTGGTTCCTGCAAAGGTACTTTATCCGAGGTCTTTTATCCGAGAAAGGGGCATCAGAATGTGTCACAAAAACAGGAAATACAGGATAATCTCAGCTGGTCTGGCAGCATCATAATGTGTTATTGGTGCCTCTGGTCCGACTGGAGCTGGGGGAAATGTGTTCTGGTGCTCGCCAGAATATGGCACAAAGATCGTATCCTAGAATCTCGTGGGCCATGTATGCACTCACTACGTGGGAAGGTGTGCGCCATCTTACTTATCCTCCTATAATCCATTCTCGAGTGTATCCATTGATACATGTGGAGGCACCAGGTTTAGTAATTAAGCTGAACCAATTGTGTTGTTTCCTGTTGTTTTGTGTATTTTGTTTGTTGAGGCATTCATACTGTGCTGTGCGAATCTCGAGGAATCATTGTGTTATTTGTTAAAATCAAAAAACTTTAAGAAAAACATACATTTTTTTAAATGCATGTGTACAAACAGGGCTTAGACTTCTTGGCTTCATTTCACAGAACCGCAAGAATGAAACCAAATCCAGGATTCACCACACAAAATCTTTGAAAAAGTAACTTAAATTTAAATCTATATCTTGTTCCGAACAGTAAACTCATGGCCCAACATATCCCCCAATCGACCAGTACCTCAAAGTGAGTGGCTCAAAATTGCTTCAATGCAGGGTGCAGGAGGGCATGTCAGGAGCAGCAACAGGCAGACCTAAAAATGATGTGTCGACCTGGTGAAGCTACAGCACAAGACTAATTGCATGTCAAACAACATAAGCAGCATGAGATAGACAGAGATAAGCGATCCCACAACGAATGGATCAGATCTCAGCTCTGCAGTCCTGTCATATCCAGTTATGAATGGTGGTGGACAATTAAATGACTCACTGGACGTGGAGGCTCCATAAACATTCTCATCCTCAATGATGGAGGAGCCCACACTTCAGCCAAAAATGCCAAGTGGAGATCTATCTCCAGCTCTTCCGGAAGTCCCCAGCATCATATATGTCGGTCTTCAGCCAATTGATTCACCCCACCTGATATCAAGAAACAGCTGAAGGCACTGGATACTGCAAAGGCTATGGGCCCTGACAATATTGACGTAATATTAATGAAGACTTGTATTCCAGATATTGCGGCGCCCCTGGCCAAGCTGTTCCAGTGCTGCTACAACACTGGAAAATTGCCCGGGTATGTCTTATACACAAAAAACCACGAGAGGTCCAACCCAGCCAATCACATCAATCAACCCAGCCAATCGATCATCAATAAAGTGATGATGGAAGAGGTCATCACCTGTGCCATCAAGTACACGTGTGCTCAGTTTGGGTCCTGTCAGGATCTCTCAGCTGCTGATTTCATTACAGCCTTGGTTCAATCATGAACAAAAGAGCTGAACAGGTCAGGAATGTTATGGAATACTACCCACATCCCTGGATGAGCGCAGCTCCAACAAAACACAAGTGGCTTGGCATCATCTAGAACAATGCAGCCCGCTTGATTGGCACCCCACCCACATACATTCACTTCCTCCACCACCGATGCACGGTGACAACCATGTGCACCCTCTACAAGCTGACTGCAGAGACTCACAAAGGCTCCTGACATGGAATGCTGTTTCTTCACTGTGGCTGAGTCAAAATCCTGGATCTTCCTCACTAACAGCACTGTGGGTGTACCTACACCCTATGGACTGCAGCGGTTCAAGAAGGCGGCTCACTACCACCTTCTCAAAGGCAATTAGAGATGGATAATAAGTTTGGGCCTTGTCAGCGATGCCCATATGACATGAATGAACATTAAAAAAAGGAATATATCTGTATCTCTTCTCAGAAAAATACCTGCTCTTTATGGTGCGGAATGGGGTTTAACATTCTGACTTTGACATCTCCAAAAATTAAGCTCTGACGCAGAGAGGTAAATGTCACCGGAATCTCTCTTTAGGCAGAAGCAAGAGCAGAGCGTCACAGGATTCAGAGTTCTCAGAATGACCTCAGAAGCTTGGGGAGTCTGCAGTTCCCCTTCGTCTTGTCCATGGCAACGCCTCGGCCAATCAAATTCAACTTGCCAACCAATCAGCATTTCTGTTCCTCTGCCGTATAAATTGTTGTGATCATTTGAAATTTGGCACCGTTGGGTTAGTCCTGATGAGTGCAAGATGAAAAGCTTTGGCAGCATGCCTCCTTTCAGCAATATTCGTGTCTAGGATTAATAAATTGATTTTTGTTCCAGATATCAGCGAGTGTGAGACAAACTCATGTGGTTTGAATGCAACATGCATCAACAAGTTTGGAGGTTTTGAATGCACCTGCGATGATGGATTTGTGTCAACCACCGGGGAGCGTACCTTTACCGATAAAACAAAGACCCGATGCCGAGGTAAAGACTATTCTGCTGGAGTGGAAACATCTAAAACTTTTATTTGTTTTTCACTTTCGATGCTGATAAATCTTTTCTTTGCAAGGAATAAAAACAGAAAATGCTGGCAGAGCTCAGCAGGTCTGGTAACATTTGTGGAGAGAAGACTTGACCTTCACACTGTGATGAATCCCAGAGCAATCGTGCTGTGGTTGTTCATTCTTTGTTCTGAACTGAACTTCCCAACATTGTTCACCTTGTATCAGATTATCATTTATGAGATTCCCCTTTCTGTATATTAGCTGTCTGTGCCAGAACAGCGTAGGCCTGAATTTCACACTTGGCGTGTGCACAGGGATATAGAACCCTCTCCCGTACAAGACCGCACTCTCAACGCCATTTCTTCTTTCTGGGTGACCAACTAAGGTCCGACCAACATGAAACACATCTTTTGGTTGGCCTGCCATTGTGGGCGGGGGCGGGAACGGGTCAGACAATGGGTCCAATGGACTTTGGTAACTTCACTTAACCTCCAGTGGAAAAACAGACGAGGCTTTCAACATGGGGTTAAGTTGTGGTGGTAATACTCTGGCTTTTCGGAAATTAACTGATCTTGTCTAAAACTTTCACAGACTCAATGTACATTTGTATATCTTCACTGTGAAATATGCTTTGAAAATCTACACGTTTGATCCAGCATCTGCCACTTATTCAACTAAACTTTGTGGCAGCATTGAGGCTGTGTGTGGGGGGAGGGGGTAAAGAGTTTCGGGGATGGGAGGTTTCCTTCAAGTACTTACAACAGTAAAGTAAGAAAAAGTAATGAACAAGCTTTTCTCCAGCAGCTTTCATAACTTCAGGGTATCGCAGAACACCTCACTGCTTTTTGAACTATGGTAACTGATATAGTGTGGAGAATGTGGCAGCCAGCCAATTTGCACACAGCAAGCTCCCATAGACGGCAATTTGAACTTTTTACATCCATCTGAGAGGGTAGACGCGGTCTCGGGTTCATATCACGCTTGAGCACTGGCCCCACAGACAGTGCAGCACTCTCTCAGCACTGTGCTGGGTCTGGAGGCCTACACGCTCAATTCTCTGAAGTGGGGCTTGAACCCATAACCTACTGATCTCCAGAGAGCAGAATGCTCCAACGTGGTGGACACCCATGCCAGCACGGGTGCATGTTGCCTACCTGCTTTTGCAGTGGGTCTGAACTGCCCAGCTCAGGTGACACAGCTGGGGTTAATGGCCATGGGTGGGGGGTGGTTGCAAAGTGAGGAAGGGGGTGCCATGGGCTGCAAACAAAGTGCGGTTGTCACCTTTTGTAGGGGAACACTTTCTTAAAAACTCTTTTTAACACTGCAGAGATCCTGTCATATTCTACATCTACTGCTGGGTCAGTCGGGACACTTCCAATGACAAATTTGCAGTATTTGTATGTTGGGTCATCCTGAAGGCATGGGTCATGTGCGGGGGGGAGGGGGCCTGACATTCATAGAGCCCCTACCCTCAGATCAACAATGCTCACTCCCTCCCCATATAATTACAGTCGCATTGTGCCAAATGGCCATGGATTTAGGAGGCCAATATCTTTTGTAAAAGTCCATGTTCCACACAGTTTGGACCGACTGATCTATTTTGTTGGAACTTTGACACCGATTTGTAAGTGAACCAGTTTTGACAGCAAGCACAATCAAAAGGAAATCTGACAAAACTCTCAAATA
Source organism: Scyliorhinus torazame (assembly GCF_047496885.1). Classification (NCBI taxonomy): domain Eukaryota; kingdom Metazoa; phylum Chordata; class Chondrichthyes; order Carcharhiniformes; family Scyliorhinidae; genus Scyliorhinus; species Scyliorhinus torazame. The sequence continues at coordinate 24,392,154 of NC_092733.1, read as the reverse complement.
TGACAGCAGCAAAATCACAAATAAAATAGGAGTCCTTCTGCTCCGAGGGTCTTTTATCCCACCCTTGGGAGACAAATTGTTCAAAACATTAACGCCCGCCTGCCTTTTTTTCCCTGTACGACGAGCGCTAAATCGCACGGGCAAAGTAAAACCTGTGTTAAAAGACCTTTTAATGGACTCCATTGGCCTTTAATTGTCGGTGGGTGTGGCTGCAACTCCTGTAAGTGCCTGCCAACCTCTTTATTACACGCGTGTGCAATGGCATTGAGATGTACGCCCAATGTCATTTTGCGTGTGCCGGATGTCGAAACGCAAACTTCAGGCCATAGTCGATTGTGCGTTGGAGAAAAATTCAATACTTGTGGAGGGTAGCACAAACATAATGAGCAACGGAGAGGAGAGTTAAAGGCCGGAATTCTCCAGCCGTTGCGACTCACCATTCCTGCCAGCACTCCCGCTTGCAGGTTTCCCGGCGGCTTAGGGTGGTTACAATGGGAAATCCTGTTGACAATTGGCAGGATGATTGAACCCAGCCAATGGCGCGCAGCCGAGAAGCACGCGGGTGGCAGACCAGAGAATACTACCCGTTGGGTCCTTTTGCAATGTGAAGCAGTTATCTTTCATAACGAGATTCAGCGTGGTTTTTTTTAATAAACATTTTATTGAGGTATTTTTTGGCATTGCAACAGCAGCAATATAAACATTGTACATAAACTATTAACATAGTGCAAAAAGGCCTCCCTCTCCCATTACTTGTCTACACTAACCTAACCCCCCCCACTACTGCTGACGGTTAATTATCTGCAAAGCAGTCGATGAATGGTTGCCAGTTCCGGGCGAACCCTAACAATGACCCTCTCATGGCAAACTTAATTTTCTCCAGGCAGAGAAAGCCAGCCGTGTCCGATAGCCAGGTCTCTGACTTCGGGGGCTTCGTGTCCCTCCATGCTAGTAATATCCGTCTCCAGGCTACCAGGGAAGCAAAGGCCAGAACGTCTGCCTCTTTCTCCTCCTAGATTCCCGGATCCTGCGACACCCCGAAAATCGCCACCTCTGGACTCAATGCCACCCTTGTTTTTAATACCTTGGACATGATGTCAGCAAACCCCTGCCAATCTCCCCTCAGTTTTGGACATGCCCAGAACATGTGGACATGGTTCGCTGGCCCTCCCGCACATTTTGCACACCTGTCGTCCACCCCAAAGAATCTGCTCATCCGGGCCACCGTCATGTGAGCCGGTGCACGACTTTGAATTGAATCAGGCTGAGCCTGGCACATGTTGCGGTCGCGTTGACTCTACTCAACGCGTCCGCCCTAAGGCCCTCCTCTATCTCTCTCCCCAGCTCCTCCTCCCACTTTTTCTTCAGCTCCTCGCTGTCCATCTCCTCCGATCCCATAAGCTCTTTATATATGTCCGAAACGCTCCCCTCTCCTATACATCCTCTAGAAACCACCCTATCCTGAATCCCCCTTAGCGGCAGGAGTGGGAAGGTTGGTACCTGCCTCCGCAGAAAGTCCCGCACCTGCAGATATCGAAAGTCGTTTCCCCCCGCCAATGCAAACATCTTCTCCAGCACCCTCATCCTCGGAAAGCTCCCCCCTATAAACAAGTCCCCCATCTTCTCAATCCCCGCTCTCCGCCAAATTCGGAACCCCCCCGTCCATCCTCCCCAGGGCAAACCGGTGATTATCGCAGATCGGGGACCACACCGATGCCCCCTCTGTTCCCACATGTCTCCTCCACTGCCCCCAGACTCTCAGGGCCGCCACTACCACTGGACTGGTGGAGTTCCGCGCCGGCGGGAATGGCAGAGGCGCAGTTACCAACGCCCCCAGGCTTGTGCCCTTACATGAAGCCGCCTCCATACGCATCCATGCCGACCCCGCCCCCCCCCAACCAGCCATTTCCTAACCATGGCTATATTAGCCGCCCAGTAATAATTGCTAAAATTCAGCAGCGCCAGCCCGCCCGCTCCCCGACTCCGCTCCAGCATTACCCTCCTCACTCGCGGGGACTTGCCCCCCCCCATACGAAGCCCACAATAACTTTATTGACCCGCTTAAAAAAGAAAATGGGGAGTCATTGGAAAACGAATAGGAATCTCGGGAGGACCGTCATTTTCACCATTTGAACTCTGCCCACCAGAGATAAAAACAGCGCATCCCATCCCGGAAATCCTCCTTCGTCTGATCCACCAACCGGGCCAAGTTCAATTTATGTAGCTGGTCCCAATCCCTTGCCACTTGGATACCCAGGTACCTGAAACTGTCCCCTACCACTCTAAATGGCAGTTCCCCAGTCGCCTCTCCTGACCCCTCTCCTGGATCACAAACATCTCGCTCTTCCCCATATTAAGCTTATACCCCGAAAACCGGCCGAATTCCCCTAAAATTCCCATAACTTCTTCCACCCCCTCCATTGGATCCGAAACATACAAAAGCAGGTCGTCCGCATACAGCGAGACTCTGTGCTCCACCCCACCGGACCAGTTCCTTCCAACCCCTCGAGGCCCTCCGAGCAATTGCCAGCTGCTCTGAGCAATTGCCAGCCAGCACAAACAGCAGTGGGGAGAGGGGGCATCCCTGTCTCGTCCCCCGGTGCAGTCTAAAATGGTATAAAGTCGTCCTGTTCGTCCGTACACTTGCCACAGGGGCCTGATACAGAAACCTGACCCAGTCAATAAAGACCCTCCCAAATCTGAACTGCTCCAAAACCTCACAAAAGTAATCCCACTCAACCCGGTCAAAAGCTTTCTCCGCATCCATCGCAACCACTACCTCCACCTCCCTACTCTCCGGGGACATCATGATCACGTTTAACAGCCTTCTTACATTGGCCACCAGCTGTCTGCCCTTAACGAACCCCGTCTGATCCTCCACAATAACGTCCGGTACACAGTCCTCAATCCTGGAGGACAACATTTTGGCCAACAGTTTGACGTCCACATTCAACAGGGAAATCGGCCTGTAAGACCCACATAGCTCCGGGTCCTTGTCCGGTTTCAGGATAAGCAAAATCGTGATCTGGGACAGAACCCCTCTTTCCCTGGCCTCGTTAAACACCTTCAACAGCACCGGTCCCAATATCCCAGAGAACTTTTTATAGAACTCAATATAGTGGGGGGGGGGGGGGGGGGGACTGATACTGGGTGAGGGTTTTTCGAGAGGAAGTGCAGGGGGGATTCTGGGAGGGGATTCAATGTTAATAATGGATAGGGGCGAGTCAGGCAGGGCCCGGAGTCTTGATTATGGTGGATAGGAAGGGTGGGTGGGTGAGAAGCCCCCAGTTAGGATAGTTACGTGGAACGTGAGGGGACTGAGAGGCCCAGTCAAGGGTGCTGGCATCTGAAAAGTTTGAAGGCCATTGTGGCGATGCTGCAGGAGACTCATTATAGGGTGAAGGACCTATTGAAAATGAAGCTCAGGAAGGGCTGGGTTAGCCAGGTGTTTCACTCGCGATTTGACGGCAGGGTTGGAGGGGTAATGGTCCTGGTAAGCAAATGTGTACGGTTCCAGATAAAGAAAGTGGTTGCGGACCAGGGAGGTAGGTATATGGTAGTGACAGGGACATTGGAGGGGAGGCTGGTGACGCTGGTAAGTGTGTATGGTCCCAACTGGGATGATGTAAGGTTTGTAAAGAAAGTGTGTGGGGCCATCCCCAACCTAGACTCACACAAATTAATAGAGGGTGGAAACTGGAACTTGGTGCAGGAGCCAAGATTGGACAGGTCACGGCCGCACTTGCTTGTCCTGTCGGCGGGGGTGGGGGGGGTGGGGGGGGGGGGGGCCTCTACACCATGCAAATTCCTCCAGACTAACATCTGGGGGCTTGTGCTGTTTCAGAGACTAGCAAAGAACATAAGAACATAGGAACTAGGAACAGGAGTAGGCCATCTGGCCTATCAAGCCTGCTCCGTCATTTAATAAGATCATGGCTGATCTTTTTGTGGACTCAGCTCCACTTACCCGCCCGCTCACCAAAGCAACAGCCTGACATAATTTTCCACAGGACAAGAAATCATACGCAGACACCACCATGACCATCCATGGGTATGTCTTGTCCCACCCACAGTCCAGACCCAGCAGAGTTACATAGAACATAGAAAAATACAGCACAGAACAGGCCCTTCGGCCCACGATGTTGTGCCGAACCTTTGTCCTAGATTAATCATAGATTATCATTGAATTTACAGTGCAGAAGGAGGCCATTCGGCCCTTTGAGTCTGCACCGGCTCTTGGAAAGAGCACCCTACCCAAACTCAACACTTCCACCCAACACCAAGGGCAATTTGGACATTAAGGGCAATTTATCATTGGCCAATTCACCTAACCCGCACATCTTTGGACTGTGAGAGGAAACCGGAGCACCCGGAGGAAACCCACGCAGACACGGGGAGGGCGTGCAGACTCCGCACAGACAGTGACCCAAGCCGGAATCGAACCTGGGACCCTGGAGCTGTGAAGCACTGTGCTATCCACAATGCTACCGTGCTGCCCTTGAGAACAAATAAATCTACACTATCATTTTACTGTAATCCATGTACCTATCCAATAGCTGCTTGAAGGTCCCTAATGTTTCCGACTCAACTACTTCCACAGGCAGTGCATTCCATGCCCCCACTACTCTCTGGGTAAAGAACCTACCTCTGATATCCCTCCTATATCTTCCACCTTTCACCTTAAATTTATGTCCCCTTGTAATGGTTTGTTCCACCCGGGGAAAAAGTCTCTGACTGTCTACTCTATCTATTCCCCTGATCATCTTATAAACCTCTATCAAGTCGCCCCTCATCCTTCTCCGTTCTAATGAGAAAAGGCCTAGCACCCTCAACCTTTCCTCGTAAGACCTACTCTCCATTCCAGGCAACATCCTGGTAAATCTTCTTTGCAACTTTTCCAAAGCTTCCACATCCTTCCTAAAATGAGGCGACCAGAACTGTACACAGTACTCCAAATGTGGCCTTACCAAAGTTTTGTACAGCTGCATCATCACCTCACGGCTCTTAAATTCAATCCCTCTGTTAATGAACGCGAGCACACCATAGGCCTTCTTCACAGCTCTATCCACTTGAGTGGCAACTTTCAAAGATGTATGAACATAGACCCCAAGATCTCTCTGCTCCTCCACATTGCCAAGAACTCTACCATTAACCCTGTATTCCGCATTCATATTTGTCCTTCCAAAATGGACAACCTCACACTTTTCAGGGTTAAACTCCATCTGCCACTTCTCAGCCCAGCTCTGCATCCTATCTATGTCTCTTTGCAGCCGACAACAGCCCTCCTTACTATCCACAACTCCACCAATCTTCGTATCATCTGCAAATTTACTGACCCACCCTTCAACTCCCTCATCCAAGTCATTAATGAAAATCACAAACAGCAGAGGACCCAGAACTGATCCCTGCGGTACGCCACTGGTAACTGGGATCCAGGCTGAATATTTGCCATCCACCACCACTCTCTCACTTCTATCGGTTAGCCAGTTCGTTATCCAACTGGCCAAATTTCCCACTATCCCATGCCTCCTTACTTTCTGCATAAGCCTACCATGGGGAACTTTATCAAATGCCTTACTAAAATCCATGTACACTACATCCACTGCTTTACTTTCATCCACATGCTTGGTCACCTCCTCAAAGAATTCAATAAGATTTGGAAGGCAAGACCTACCCCTCACAAATCCGTGCTGACTATCCCTAATCAAGCAGTGTCTTTCCAGATGCTCAGAAATCCTATCCTTCAGTACCCTTTCCATTACTTTGCCTACCACCGAAGTAAGACTAACTGGCCTGTAATTTCCAGGGTTATCCCTAGTCCCTTTTTTGAACAGGGGCATGACATTCGCCACTCTCCAATCCCCTGGTACCACCCCTGTTGACAGTGGGGGCGAAAAGATCATTGCCAACGGCTCTGCAATTTCATCTCTTGCTTCCCATAGAATCCTTGGATATATCCCGTCAGGCCCGGGGGACTTGTCTATCCTCAAGTTTTTCAAAATGCCCAACACATCTTCCTTCCTAACAAGTATTTCCTCGAGCTTACCAATCTGTTTCACACTGTCCTCTCCAACAATATCGCCCCTCTCATTTGTAAATACAGAAGAAAAGTACTCGTTCAAGACCTCTCCTATCTCTTCAGACTCAATACACAATCTCCCGCTACTGTCCTTGATCGGACCTACCCTCGCTCTAGTCATTCTCATATTTCTCACATATGTGTAAAAGGCCTTGGGGTTTTCCTTGATCCTACCCGCCAAAGATTGTTCATGCCCTCTCTTAGCTCTCCTAATCCCTTTCTTCAGTTCCCTCCAATGCCCTGTCTGAACCTTGTTTCCTCAGCCTTACATAAGTCACCTTTTTCCTCTTAACAAGACATTCAACCTCTCTTGTCAACCATGGTTCCCTCACTCGACCATCTCTTCCCTGCCTGACAGGGACATACATATCAAGGACACGTAGCACCTGTTCCTTGAACAAGTTCCACATTTCACTTGTGTCCTTCCCTGCCAGCCTATGTTCCCAACTTATGCACTTCAATTCTTGTCTGACAACATCGTATTTACCCTTCCCCCAATTGTAAACCTTGCCCTGTTGCACGTACCTATCCCTCTCCATTACTAAAGTGAAAGTCACAGAATTGTGGTCACTATCTCCAAAATGCTCCCCCACTAACAAATCTATCACTTGCCCTGGCTCATTACCCAGTACTAAATCCAATATTGCCCCTCCTCTGGTCGGACAATCTACATACTGTGTTAGAAAAGCTTCCTGGACACACTGCACAAACACCACCCCATCCAAACTATTTGATCTAAAGAGTTTCCACTCAATATTTGGGAAGTTAAAGTCGCCCATGACTACTACCCTATGACTTCTGCACCTTTCCAAAATCTGTTTCCCAATCTGTTCCTCCACATCTCTGCTACTATTGGGGGGCCTATAGAAAACTCCTAACAAGGTGACTGCTCCTTTACTATTTCTGACTTCAACCCATACTACCTCAATAGGGTGATACTCCTCGAACTGCCTTTCTGCAGCTGTTATACCATCTCTAATTAATAATGTCACCCCCCCCCCCCACCTCTTTTACCACCCTCCCTAATCTTATTGAAACATCTATAACCAGGGACCTCCAACAACCATTTCTGCCCCTCTTCTATCCAAGTTTCCGTGATGGCCACCACATCGTAGTCCCAAGTACCGATCCATGCCTTAAGTTCACCCACCTTATTCCTGATGCTTCTTGCGTTGAAGTATACACACTTCAACCCATCTCCGTGCCTGCAAGTACTCTCCCTTTGTCAGTGTTCCCTTCCCCACTGCCTCATTACACGCTTTGGCATCCTGAATATCGGCTACCTTAGTTGCTGGACTACAAATCCGGTTCCCATTCCCCTGCCAAATTAGTTTAAACCCTCCCGAAGAGTACTAGAAAACCTCCCTCCCAGGATATTGGTGCCCCTCTGGTTCAGATGCAACCCGTCCTGCTTGTACAGGTCCCACCTTCCCCAGAATGCGCTCCAATTATCCAAATACCTGAAGCCCTCCCTCCTACACCATTCCTGCAGCCACGTGTTCAACTGCACTCTCTCCCTATTCCTAGCCTCGCTATCACGTGGCACCAGCAACAAACCAGAGATGACAAATCTGTCTGTCCTGGCTTTTAACTTCCAGCCTAACTCCCTAAACTTGTTTATTACCTCCACACCCCTTTCCTACCTATGTCGTTGGTACCAATGTGCACCACGACTTCTGGCTGCTCACCCTCCCCCTTAAGGATCCTGAAGACACGATCCGAGACATCCCTGGCCCTGGCACCCGGGAGGCAACATACCTTCCGGGAGTCTCGCTCGCGACCACAGAATCTCCTATCTATTCCCCTCACCATTGAATCTCCTACAACTATTGCTTTTCTATTCTCCCCCCTTCCCTTCTGAGCCCCAGAGCCAGACTCTGTGCCAGAGACCTGGCCGCTAGGGCCTTCCCCCGGTAGGTCATCCCCCCCCCAACAGCATCCAAAACGGTATACTTGTTTTGAAGGGGAACGGCCACGAGGGATCCCTGCACTGTCTGCCTGTTTGTTTGTTTTTTTCCCCCTGACTGTAACCCAGCTATTCTTGTCCTGTACCTTGGGTGTGGTTACCTCCTTGTAACTCTTCTCAATCACCCCCTCTGCCTCCCGGATGATCCGAAGTTCATCCAGCTTCAGCTCCAGTTCCCTAACACGGTCTTTGAGGAGCTGAAGTTGGGTGCACTTCCCGCAGGTATAGTCAGTGGGGACACCGGTGGTATCCCTCACCACCTACATCCTACAGGAGGAGCATGTAACTGGCCTAGCCTCCATCCCCTCTTACCTGACAGAATATAGCTGCCCTGTGGACTAACTAGATCTCCGCCCTCCGACCCTGCTCCCAGTCAGCTTCACTTTCTGTAAACTCCTGGCTCTCTTCGCACTCTTTGCGGAAATGTCGGAAACAAAATGAAAGGAGCACCTTACTCCCTCCTCACCAAACTCTCACTATCGCACTCAAATGCACCAAATTCAGCACTCAGCGCAAACAAAGTCTGCACTGTAGGGGATCACTTTTATACTGTGAATCTAGCCTCTGAAAACTGGCCTAATCCAATTAACTAATTAACAAGCTCCAGCTGCAAGTGCCTACAAGTAGAAGCCTGTTTAAAGCTTATTGAAAATTCACCTTCTTCTAAACCAAACAGCAACTTTTAAGTTAATTAACTAAATAAAAGAAAGACTAAACTTTAGATAAAAATGAAGCCTTATACTCCCTCGGTCACCAAACTCTTACTATAGCACTCAAAAAGCACCAAATTCAGCACTCAGTGCAAAACCTTTGGTGACAGTGCAAGTTACACTCCTCAACATTGACTCTGGGCCCCATGAATTTTGCTGGTATCAGGCCGGACATGAGCAAGGAAACCGCTTGATGTTTACAATGTACTGCGTACCATCACCTCACCCCCATGCCCCACACCCCCACCACCAGCTGATTAATCAGTACTCCTCCATGTTGAATACAACTTGGGGAAAGCACTGAGGGTGGCAAGGGGAAAGAATGTACTCTGGGTGCGGGACTTCAATGCCCATCACCACGAGTGGCTCAGTAGCAACAGTACTGACCGAACTGGCTGGCTGGCTGGTAAAGGATATAAACTGAGTCTGAGGCAGGTGGTGAGGGGACCAACAAGAGGGAAAAACATACTTGATCTCATCCTCAACAAATATCTGCCACAGATGCGTCTGTCCATGACGGCATCGGTCGGAGTGACCAACACACATTCCTTATAGAGATGAAGTTTCGTCTTCATATTGAGGATGCCCTCCATGATGTTGTGTGGTGCTCCCACTGTGCTAAATGGGACAGATTTCGAAAAGGTAAGTACAAAATCTAACTTATACTCTAATGTTCTCAGCAAGCACGCAGTCCGTATAAACCAATATGTGATCTGTGGTCGGACACATCACACTCTAAACCTAAGTGATGGAATCCTCCCAGTGCAGACTCTAAGGGCCCCTCACCAACTCTCCTCAAGTGCTCATCTCACTGGAAGCCAACTAGTCTCACAGAAATTTCTTTCACATCAGGATTTTCAATCTCCACTCTCAGAAAAATCGCCTTGGAATCTTCTCCCAAATGACTTTCTTTCGGATGTCTTCCACATGGATCCTCCAGAGTTCCTGCAAGGGATTCTCTATCTGGTGCGGCGCACCCTTGGGATTCTCCGTCTCACCAGCCGGCCAATGGGGTTTCCCCATTGTGAGCAGCCCCATGACGTCGGGAAATCCCCAGGCGCCCGGCGCAATGGAGAGCCGCGACAGCAGAGAATCCAGCCCCCTATCTCTCCTTCCGATCCTCCACTCCAATGGATTGCCCCGCATATTTAAACTTCGCCTTCCGTGCACGTTCTCAAATACTCAGCTGTGCCAAGGAAACAATCACTACCTCAGAAGCGCACAGTAAGGTGTCACCAGCATTTTGTTGTCTTCTCAGATCTTCTGGCTTTTACCTTCAGTCTGCTTCCTGCAGCTTTCGCTCATTAATTTGGAGCCTTCTTCTCTGCCCCCTTCTTTAACTTCACTGGACAGGACCTGTATTCAAACTCTCACCTTGTTCCTTGACGTATCTGCCATCTTCGGGCCTTCCTTGTCCATTCCATAATTTTGGGACGTTCTTCTATAGCCTTGGACTTGCTCTCTGTTCCTTTCACATCCTACCCGCTCTGGCACTTTCTGTGGACTGGTGTATTCCTTCTGGGTCACCTCGTATATCTGTCAGTCGCTCTCTTACTCCCTATAGCTAAGCAATGGCACAATTTGTTTTCCCTACATTGTGTTTTGTTTAACCGCCCTTGGAAACACAAATCTTCAATTCGTAAAATCTCATTGAAAATGCATTCGTCAGGGGGTCACGGTGTGAGTTTAGAGTAGCTGCATTTTCACGAGCTCTGGCGCTACTCGTTTTACACCTTTTTTTTTTTAATGCTGATGCACATCCCATAATTATTTCTCTCTGGTGTATATGTCCTGTGCCCTGTTCCTGTAAGACCCTGGCTAGATTTTGTGATGAGCCGAGTTAAATCTCAAAATCCTTGTTTGATTGAGGCAGTTGGAGGTGGCCGGGTTTTGGTCCAGCTTGCGGTTTTGTTGGTGATTGGGCCGATGATTTTGTGGACAATGGTGTTGGTTCCTTGCCCCAGGTTGTTAGTGCTCACTTTGATGACATATGAAATGTCCTTGAGAGAATTGCTCAATAGGGCAGTCTCTTTGTTGAGGCCTCACCTTCAGTCCTTGGAAATCCTGTTGAATGGAATGTCAATTATCCAGGTCGATCCAGGGAGATTTACTGGACAGGGAGAGTTTGCCCAGTCTTCACGGCCACATTTGAAAGTTGTATCACATCGTCAAGTTGGAGACCCGACCACTGGTCTTACGCTGTCTTGCCCACAATGCTCGTTGAGAGGCGTTGGAAGCGGTTCGACATGTCGGGTCGCCGCCTCCCACCGGAGCCTGGGTTTCTTGCTGTCTGAGCTTGGGGCGGTGTGGTGGTGGAGCAGGCACTTGATGAAACTCTGGAGGGATCTGAATGCTGCTCAATGTTAGACGTTTAGCTGCTGTTGTATAAAGAGTCAACGGTTCTGCTGCTTTTCCACAAACCACCTTTAATTTCCTTCAACAGACTTTGCACAAAACTCTAACATCATATCACCTGACACAAGGGCCACCTGAAGCCCGTTTACATATCAGTGTCAATATTTGGATGCTTAACATAAATGAGACAACTAATTGGAATGTCTCTTAACCCATTACTTAACACTCGATAATCCTGTCATGTCTTTGGCCTTTCCAAGCTCCCTGGATGGACAGATAATGTATCCTAGAGAAGATTGGGTTCCTTGTGATCCTTCTTTGTGGTCTCTGGTGTTGTTGGAGTTGGGGAAAATGCGTGGTGGTGCGCGCCTAGTTGGGTCAGTTAATCCTTGTTTGACTTGTCTCCTTCCATATCCTCTTGGCCGCTTGACTGGTGGCAGTAGTCACTTGATCAGGTAAGTTAGGTCAGGAGTCTCTGTGTTTACCTGGGTTGGGCAGAGGGTGGGCTGGGTGGTGGAGTGAGTTTCCCTTCCCCGTGTTGTCCTGTTTTGGGGGCGCCTGTGTGGAATCCATAATATCCTGTTCTTTGGCGAAGGGCATGAGTTAGTGTGGAATCTATAATATCATGTCCCTGAGTGAATGACATAAGTCTGTGGAGACAGGACGATGGAGGTAGCCTTTTCAGGATTGCGCTTTTCTGTAAACTACCGTAACCTCCAAGGGCAAAGGGGAGATGATTACACAAAAGAAAGATTGAAAGACCTTGGTCTTCTATTGGTCAGTATGCCCTGTCTTCTATTGGCAAGAATTACTGTCCTTTCATTGGCCAAAAGTGAAGGTTTTACTGTGATATTATTGGTGTGTGACATGCAAATGACGGATTAGACTGCAACTGTAATTCTATTGATGAACTAAGCTATAAATGTTTCTGCTTCGCTGGACTCAGTCAGAGCAATGCAGTGAGCCCCAATGATGTTGCTCTCCTTGTGCACAAGTCAATAAAGATTAATCAAAGAGTACTCCCGTGTATGTCTTGCAATAACTTCGACACCTGGTCTGCCCTTCCTCTCAAGATAGGATTCTACTGGGGAGGTAGTAGCCTGTGAGCTGCAGGGTCTGAGTGAGAGTCTGAATGCTATGGATCGGCATTGTTGGGAGTCCTCCTTCAGATTGAGGGGAGGCTGGGTGGGGGATAGAACCGGCCTCCTCCCAAGTGGTCTTATACAGTGATTTCTGGATTGCCCTCCTTTTTGAAGCCTCTGCTCTTGGTAGTATTTCTTTATTCTGTCAGTGTTAGTGTGTTGGGAGACGTTGACCACAATAATTACTATCCGTAGTAACTTTGTGAATATTTGCTTGTCTTCTCTCGATAAATGTGCGTAATGATGATCACCCTGCACTGGGCGGATGTTTGGGTTATGTTACGTCTGGAGGTTATATGTAAAATATCCTCTCAATGACTTTTCAAATGGTTTATGTATTTTTTGTCTTTGTTATTTTGGGGTTAAAGAATCGACTGGTTCCTGCAAAGGTACTTTATCCGAGGTCTTTTATCCGAGAAAGGGGCATCAGAATGTGTCACAAAAACAGGAAATACAGGATAATCTCAGCTGGTCTGGCAGCATCATAATGTGTTATTGGTGCCTCTGGTCCGACTGGAGCTGGGGGAAATGTGTTCTGGTGCTCGCCAGAACATGGCACAAAGATCGTATCCTAAAATCTCGTGGGCCATGTATGCACTCACTACGTGGGAAGGTGTGCGCCATCTTACTTATCCTCCTATAATCCATTCTCGAGTGTATCCATTGATACATGTGGAGGCACCAGGTTTAGTAATTAAGCTGAACCAACTGTGTTGTTTCGTGTTGTTTTGTGTATTTTGTTTGTTGAGGCATTCATACTGTGCTGTGCGAATCTCGAGGAATCATTGTGTTACTTGTTAAAATCAAAAAACTTTAAGAAAAACATATATTTTTTAAAATGCATGTGTACAAACAGGGCTTAGACTTCTTGGCTTCATTTCACAGAACCGCAAGAATGAAACCAAATCCAGGATTCACCACACAAAATCTTTCAAAAAGTAACTTAAATTTCAATCTTTATCTTGTTCCGAACAGTAAACTCATGGCCCAACATATCCCCCAATCGACCAGTACCACAAAGTGAGTGGCTCAACATTGCTTCAATGCAGGGTGCAGGAGGGCATGCCAGGAGCAGCAACAGGCAGACCTAAAAATGATGTGTCGACCTGGTGAAGCTACAGCAGAAGACTAATTGCATGTCAAACAACAGAAACAGCATGAGATAGACAGAGATAAGCGATCCCACAACCAATGGAGCAGATCTCAGCTCTGCAGTCCTGTCATATCCAGTTATGAATGGTGGTGGACAATTAAATGACTCACTGGACGTGGAGGCTCCATAAACATTCTCATCCTCAATGATGGAGGAGCCCACACTTCAGCCAAAAATGCCAAGTGGAGATCTATCTCCAGCCCTTCCAGAAGTCCCCAGCATCATATATGCCGGTTTTCAGCCAATTGATTCACCCCACCTGATATCAAGAAACGGCTGAAGGCACTGGATACTGCAAAGGCTATGGGCCCTGACAATATTGACGTAATATTAATGAAGACTTGTGTTCCAGATATTGCGGCGCCCCTGGCCAAGATGTTCCAGTACTGCTACAACACTGGAAAATTGCCCGGGTATGGCTTACACACAAAAAACCAGGACAAGTCCAACCCAGCCAATCACATCAATCTACTATCAATCATCAATAAAGTGATGATGGAAGAGGTCATCACCTGTGCCATCAAGTACACTTGCTTACCAATAGCCTGCTGACTAATGCTCAGTTTGGGTTCTGTCAGGGTCTCTCAGCTGCTGATTTCATTACAGCCTTGGTTCAATCAGGAACAAAAGAGCTGAACAGGTCAGGAATGTTATGGAATACTGCCCACTTCCCTGGATGAGCGCAGCTCCAACAAAACACAAGTGGCTTGGCATCATCTAGAACAATGCAGCCCGCTTGATTGGCACCCCACCCACAAACATTCACTTCCTCCACCACCGATGCACGGTGACAACCATGTGCACCCTCTACAAGCTGACTGCAGAGACTCACAAAGGCTCCTGACATGGAATGCTGTTTCTTCACTGTGGCTGAGTCAAAATCCTGGATCTTCCTCACTAACAGCACTGTGGGTGTACCTACACCCTATGGACTGCAGCGGTTCAAGAAGGCGGCTCACCACCACCTTCTCAAAGGCAATTAGAGATGGATAATAAGTTTGGGCCTTGTCAGCGATGCCCATATGACATGAATGAACATTAAAAAAAGGAATATATCTGTATCTCTTCTCAGAAAAATACCTGCTCTTTATGGTGCGGAATGGGGTTTAACATTCTGACTTTGACATCTCCAAAAATTAAGCTCTGGCGCAGAGAGGTAAATGTCACCGGAATCTCTCTTTAGGCAGAAGCAAGAGCAGTGCATCACAGGATTCAGAGTTCTCAGAATGACCTCAGAAGCTTGGGGAGTCTGCAGTTCCCCTTCGTCTTGTCCATGACAATGCCTCGGCCAATCAAATTCAACTTGCCAACCAATCAGCATTTCTGTTCCTCTGCCGTATAAATTGTTGTGATCATTTGAAATTTGGCACCGTTGGGTTAGTCCTGATGAGTGCAAGATGATAAGCTTTGGCAGCATGCCTCCTTTCAGCAATATTCGTGTCTCGGATTAATAAATTGATTTTTGTTCCAGATATCAACGAGTGTGAGACAAACCCATGTGGTTTGAATGCAACATGCACCAACATGTTTGGAGGTTTTGAATGCACCTGCGATGATGGATTTGTGTCAACCACCGGGGAACGTACCTTTACCGATAAAACAAAGACCCGATGCCGAGGTAAAGACTATTCTGCTGGAGTGGAAACATCTAAAACTTTTATTTGTTTTTCACTTTCGATGCTGATAAATCTTTTCTTTGCAAGGAATAAAAACAGAAAATGCTGGCAGAGCTCAGCAGGTCTGGTAACATTTGTGGAGAGAAGACTTGACCTTCACACTGTGATGAATCCCAGAGCAATCGTGCTGTGGTTGTTCATTCTTTGTTCTGAACTGAACTTCCCAACATTGTTCACCTTGTATCAGATTATCATTTATGAGATTCCCCTTTCTGTATATTAGCTGTCTGTGCCAGAACAGCGTAGGCCTGAATTTCACACTTGGCGTGTGCACAGGGATATAGAACCCTCTCCCGTACAAGACCGACTCTCAACGCCATTTCACTCTGGGTGACCAACTAAGGTCCGACCAACATGAAACACATCTTTTGGTTGGCCTGCCATTGTGGGCGGGGGCGGGAACGGGTCAGACAATGGGTCTAATGGACTTTGGTAACTTCACTTAACCTCCAGTGGAAAAACAGACGAGGCTTACAACATGGGGTTAAGTTGTGGTGGTAATACTCTGGCTTTTCGGAAATTAACTGATCTTGTCTAAAACTTTCACAGACTCAAGTACATTTGTATATCTTCACTGAGAAATATGCTTTGAAAATCTACACGTTTGGTCCAGCATCTGCCACTTATTCAACTAAACTTTGTGGCAGCATTGAGGCTGTGTGTGGGGGGAGGGGGTAAAGCGTTTCGGGGATGGGAGGTTTCCTTCATCTACTTACAACAGTAAAGTAGGAAAAAGTAATGAACAAGCTTTTCTCCAGCAGCTTTCATAACTTCAGGGTATCACAGGACACCTCACTGCTTTTTGAACTATGGGGCGTCATTCTCCGACCCCCCAGAGGGTCGGAGAATGGCCGTTGGCCGCCGTGAATCCCGCCCCCGCCGGTTGCCGAAGTCTCCGAAGGGAGAAAAGTCGGCGGGGCGTTAATGTCACCGCTGCCGTCGGAGAATGGCACGGGTCTGCGCAAGGCAGCCGATTTTCGGCCTGCCGATATTCTCCCTTCCGGATGGGCCGAAGTCCCGTCGACGTGATGACCGTTCACGTCGACGTAAATTAAACCTCCTTTTCATCGTCGTGACCCTGTGCTCCAGGTTCACGCCAACCAGCGTGGAGGTGAGTGACGGCCTGGGGGGGTTAGCTCTGGGCAGGCGATGGCGTGGCCGCAGTCTGAATGTGTGAGGAGAGGTGTGTCTCGGGTTGTGTGTGTGTGTGTGCGGCGGGGGGGGGGGGGGGTGGTTAGAGTGGGCTGGGCTCCGGGGGAGTGCCGGGAGGGGGGTCCGTGCCGGGGAGGGGGATGGGGGGTCCGTGTCGGGGAGGAGGTTGGGGGGGTCCGTTCCGGGGAGGGGGATGGGGGGTCCGTGCCGGGGAGGGGGATGGGGGGTCCGTGCCGGGGAGGGGGATGGGGGGTCCGTGCCGGGGAGGAGGTTGGGGTCCGTGCCGGGGAGGAGATTGGGGTCCGTGCCGGGTAGGGGGATGCGAGGGCAAGTGAGTTGGTCCACCTGGCCAGGTGCCAGCCTCCAACAGTTGGACCCATGCGGTCCATGCCACCTGGCTGGGGGGAGGAGGGGATATGGGCAATGATGACATGTCGTCGTTCCCCTCCCCCCCCCCCCCCCCCCCCACCAGGCCGTCATGTTTTCTGATCATCCAGCGATGTTGGCCGCCGTGGCGGCAGCCGCTAATGTCTATGTTGCCCTGGATGAGGAGGAGGAGGAGGAGGAGCGTGCCAGAGAGGCGGCGCAGGCTGCCGCAGAGGGACAGGCGGCAGCCGCCCAGGCTGGAGGGACACCTGCCCGACAGGACAAGGAGGGGGAGGAGGACGTCGCGGCCCCACGGCAACGGAGGCACCCGAGGGCGCCCCGTGTGTACCGGCCCCGGCAGTCATACCAGGACCTCACGGACCGGGAATGCAGGAGGAGACTCCGGATGAGGCGGGAAACCGTGGCACACATCTGCCACCTGCTGGCACACCTGTCACCGCGTGGCACTGGCGGGGGACACCCTCTCCCCGTGTCCGTCAAGGTTACGGTGGCCCTGAACTTTTATGCAACGGGGTCATTCCAGGCACCGAGTGGAGACCTGTCCGGCATATCGCAGACATCGGTGCATCGGTGCATCCGGGTAGTGACAGATGCCCTATATGCCATGGCGCAACGCTACATCCGCTTCCCTGTGGACCGGGCCAGCCAAGATGCCCGGGCCGTGGGCTTCTCTGCCGTGGCCGGGTTCCCCATGGTCCAGGGCGCGATTGATGGGATGCACGTCGCCGTGCGGCCACCTGCAGATAACAGGGCCGTGTTCACCAATAGGAAGGGGACCTATTCGATGAACATACAGGTGGTCTGCGACCACCGCATGATGATCCTGCACGCCTGCGCCCGTTACCCAGGCAGTGTACACAACTCATACGTGTTGTCGCGGTCATCCATCCCCGACAGGTACGAGGGACGCCATCCCCGGCTGAGGGGCAGGTTGCTGGGCGACAGGGGCTACCCATTGCAATCGTGGCTGATGACGCCTATACGGAGGCCACGCAATGAGGCGGAGAACCGCTACAATGATGCCCATGTAGCGACAAGGAGAGTGATAGAGAGGTGCTTTGGTGTGCTGAAGATGCGTTTCAGGTGCCTGGACCTCTCTGGGGGCGCCCTCCAGTATCGGTCAGATAGGGTCGGCCGCATCACTGTGGTGTGCTGCGTCCTGCACAACATAGCCCAGCAGAGGGGCGATGTGCCGCAGGCAGAGGAGGGCGGAGTGGAGGAGCAGCAGGAAGAGGCGCAGTCCTCCCCAGATGAGGGGGATGGGGGTAATGGTCAGGTCGACGGGGTAGACACAGGCGGGTGGCTGTCCACCGTTACCGGCTGGCCCAGCGGGCACGGGACAGACTGATAGCCGCCCGCTTCACTGACTAGATGGGCGTGGGAATCGGTTAGTATGGCCACAGACCGCACACCATGGCAACAGCCGACCACCCACACCCCCCACTCATCCACCCACCCAGCACCCTCACCCCCTCCCCAACCCCACCCACCCCACCCGCATGCACACCATCCCCCCCCATTGCCGATCCACCTGCGGCACAACGGGCCAGGCTCACACAGTTGCGGGTGGACGCGTGTCTATTGCAGGCCATGGAGGATGATGACAACCCGCCCTGCGGTGAGCTCCTGGCTCCACATCGTTGGACTATGTCTGACCCATGGCCACAGTACCACCATCCACCCGGACCATCCCTGCATGCGGCTGTGACACTGCAGCGCACGGTCCCGTCCTCTGCCCGGGGGGATGTTGATGGCGGCCCAGGGGGAACGGGTCAGACTCACCTGGGGCTGAGGTAACACCACCCCTCACACACACACTTGCGCTCAACGTACATGACACCCCCGCACGCTTTGGACAGAGCACAAAGGCAGCTTCTGTAGGTGTAACATTGACTTTAATAACCAAAGGAGTTCATGCACGTGCCCTAGCCCCTAAAACTCATCTGTGCCCTGCACCCGTGCCAACTTACTCAGTGTCTAATTGTTTGGCCTTACGGGCCCTTTGACTACATCTATGTGGTTCCCCAGACGGTACAGCAGAACTGGAGGTGGACTCCTGTGATTCCTGCCCTCTGACACTGGATTCCTTTGGCGGCCGTTTCCTGGGGCGTCCTGGCCTAGATGGGCCAGGCTGCGGCCCGGGCGACTGGGATGGCGAGCTGCCAGCCTGCCCTGCCCGTTGCCCACCCGATGCACCTGGGACGGAAGGGGGGGAGTCCGAGGTGTTGCGGTGTTCCGGGACCTCCCCTACAGGGGGAGCCGGGACGGACTACAGCACCTCCTCCTCCCTCGGGGTGCCCGATGGCCCCCAGGCCTCTACATGGGTGGGGGATGCAGACGGACTGGCCATCCGACGCCCCCCCGACATCTGGCGCTGCCAGTCCTGGAGGCCCATGCTGGTATCGACAGGGGTCTGCAGGTTTGCAGCCATGGAGCCCAGGGGGTTGACAAACCCTGTCTGTGACAGTGCAACGCCGGCTCGCACATGGCCACTGGCGCCGATGCCCTCAGCGATGGCCTGCAAAGACTGGGCCATGGCCTGCTGAGACTGGGCCATGGCCTGCAGAGACTGGGCTATGGCGTTGAGCGCCTCTGCCATCTGGCGCTGGCACTGGCTCATGGCCTCCTGTGAGAGGGCAGCCATGTCCTGGGCCACAGACGCCGCCTGCACGGAAAGCCCCAGGCCTCGCAAACCGTTCCCCATGTCTGACACCGTCGCACCCATTGCCTCCACTGCGGACGCCACCCGTGCGGTGTCAGCCTGGGTGGCACGCATGACCGGCACCACTCCCAGCTCCTGGACGCGGGTGGACTCCTCCACCTGCGACTGCAGCCGCCGCAAGCCGGCCGTCACCCTCTTCGCTCGTCTCCGCGTCGGTGGTTGCATCGGATCTATGTGTGGGTGTGGTACCTCCAGGAACCCGGGATCCATCTGGGCGGCACATGTTCGCTTGGGCTGGGCTGCCCTCCGACCGCCCGGCCCCTCTGCTGCTCCTACCTCCACCTGCTGTACCGGGACGGCTGTGTTGTGCGCACCAGTGAGAGTAGCAGACGCCTCATCACTAAAGTGCCCAACCGAGGTGAGTGTTTCTGCGATGGTGGAGGGTGTTGATGACAGCAGTGGCGTTGTGTCGTGCTCTTCGTCCCACTCTGAGTCCATGGCACTTTGGGGTGGGGGTTCGTCTCCACCCATCCACTCTGTGTCACTGTCCGGTATTTCGTCTTCCTGGGTAGTGCTGTCCCGGGTAGGGGTGTCCTGGGCAGTGCTGTCCCGGGTAGAGGTGTCCTGGGTAGTGGTGTCCTGGGTAGTGGTGTCCTGGCTCGGATGTGACGAGGACCTGTGGCTGCCCCCCTCATCGCTGGGTGGTCGCTCCCGCACGTGACGGGGGTGTCGTCTCCCTGTTGCTCCAGGTCTCTCCGTCTCCGGTGGTGTGCGAGGGGCATCCTGCGGGCGTCGCATGCTGGAGGGTCCGGGTCTCTCTGTCTCCCGTGGCCTCCGAGGGGCATCCTGCGGGCGTCGCATGCTGGAGGGTACGGGTCTCTCTGTCTCCCGTGGCCTCCGAGGGGCATCCTGCGGGCGTCGCATGCTGGAGGGTCCGGGTCTCTCTGTCTCCCGTGGCCTCCGAGGGGCATCCTGCGGGCGCCGCATGCTGGAGGGTACGGGTCTCTCTGTCTCCCGTGGCCTCCGAGGGGCATCCTGGGGGCGTCGCATGCTGGAGGGTCCGGGTCTCTCCGTCTCCCGTGGTGTGCGAGGGGCATCCTGCGGGCGTCGCATGCTGGAGGGTCCGGGTCTCTCTGTCTCCCGTGGCCTCCGAGGGGCATCCTGCGGGCGTCGCATGCTGGAGGGTCCGGGTCTCTCTGTCTCCCGTGGCTTCCGAGGGGCATCCTGCGAGCGTCGCATGCTGGAGGGTCCGGGTCTCTCTCTCTCCCGTGGCCTCCGAGGGGCAAGCTGCGGGCGGTCTGCATCTGCGGGGATGGGTGCCTGGACGTTTGGTCCTGCGATACACAATGAAGCATGCATGGTTAGACATCAGGCAGTGATCAGGTGATACGGGGGAGGGGGATATAGGGGAGGTGGGATATGGGGACGGGCTGTCGGTGGCTCACTTGCTGATGGGCCCCCGACCTCTGCATCAGCAACCTCCCGGTCCTCAGGTCCGCCAGCCAGTTCCAGGGCCCTTTTTTTCGTGTACGGTCAGTGGCCTCTCATCAGCGGGCCCTCCTCCAGTCCTCACATGCTCCCTATTGTTGTGTGCGCGCTTCTCCTGTGGGGGGGGGTGGGGGGGTGGTGGCAGGGGTAAAAGGCAACACTGTTAGGCAGGTATACGAATGCACGCCATCGGTTGCGCTTGCATTGCAGAGGTTAAGGTTAGGGTTGGATTCACTTGGGGATATGGGGGAGGGGGATATGGGGGAGGGGGGATATGGGGGAGGGGGATATGGGGGACATGGGGGAGGGGGGATATGGGGGAGGGGGGATATGGGGGATATGGGGGAGGGGGGATATGGGGGATATGGGGAGGGGGGATATGGGGGAGGGGGGAATGTGGGGGAGGGGGGATATGGGGGAGGGGGGATATGGGGATATGGGGAGGGGGGATATGGGGAGGGGGGATATGGCGGATATGGGGGAGGGGGGATATGGGGGAGGGGGGATATGGGGGATATGGGGAAGGGGGGATATGGGGAGGGGGGATATGGGGGATATGGGGGAGGGGGGATATGGGGGATATGGGGGAGGGGGGATATGGGGGAGGGGGGATATGGGGGAGGGGGGATATGGGGAGGGGGGATATGGGGAGGGGGATATGGGGGAGGGGGGATATGGGGGAGGGGGGATATGGGGATATGGGGGAGGCGGGATATGGGGGATATGGGGAGGCTCACCCTGCCTGCTCTGACGAGGTCGTTCACCTTCTTGTGGCACTGGGTGACTGTCCGTGGTGTCAGGGCCGCAGCGGTGACGGCATCTGCCACTTCCCTCCACAGGCGCTGGCTGTGGCGTGGGGCAACCCTGCGGCCGTGCCCGGGATACAGGGCGTCCCTCCTCTGCTCCATCGCGTCCAGGAGCGCCTCCACATCCCGTGACTCGAACCGCGGGGTTGAGCGGCGGCCAGCCATCCAGTCGGGTGTTCCGGTCGGGTGTTCCGGTCGGGTGGGGGGGAGCAGCGCGGCCTTATTAGTCGTCACGCCGTGCGGCGCGTATGACGCTGCACGGCGTGAGCCACGTGTGCAATCGCGGATCCCGTTACGTCGCTGCTAGCCCATTTCAGGCCGGAGACTTTTGACCCATTTTTCCGACGTGACGCAAGTCGGATTTGCGCCGTTTTTTGCGCCGATCGGTGGACTTTCCGCCGATAACGGAGAATTTCGCCCATGGTAACTGATATAATGTGGAGAATGTGGCAGCCAGCCAATTTGCACACAGCAGGCTCCCATAGACGGCAATTTGAACTTTTTACATCCATCTGAGAGGGTAGATGCGGTCTCGGGTTCATATCACGCTTGAGCACTGGCCCCACAGACAGTGCAGCACTCTCTCAGCACTGTGCTGGGTCTGGAGGCCTACACGCTCAATTCTCTGAAGTGGGGCTTGAACCCATAACCTACTGAACTCCAGAGAGCAGAATGCTCCAACGTGGTGGACACCCATGCCAGCACGGGTGCATGTTGTCTACCTGCTTTTGCAGTGGGTCTGAACTGCCCAGCTTAGGTGACACAGCTGGGGTTAATGGCCGTGGGTGGGGGGTGGTTGCAAAGTGAGGAAGGGGGTGCCATGGGCTGCAAACAAAGTGCGGTTGTCACCTTTTGTAGGGGAACACTTTCTTAAAAACTCTTTTTAACACTGCAGAGATCCTGTCATATTCTACATCTACTGCTGGGTCAGTCGGGACACTTCCAATGACAAATTTGCAGTATTTGTATGTTGGGTCATCCTGAAGGCATGGGTCATGTGGGGGGGGGGGAGGGGGCCTGACGTTCATAGAGCCCCTACCCTCAGATCAACAATGCTCACTCCCTCCCCATATAATTACAGTCGCATTGTGCCAAATGGCCATGGATTTAGGAGGCCAATATCTTTTGTAAAAGTCCATGTTCCACACAGTTTGGACCGACTGATCTATTTTGTTGGAACTTTGACACCGATTTGTAAGTGAACCAGTTTTGACAGCAAGCACAATCAAAAGGAAATCTGACAAAACTCTCAAATATGACAGCAGCAAAATCACAAATAAAATAGGAGTCCTTCTGCTCCGAGGGTCTTTTATCCCACCCTCGGGAGACAAATTGTTCAAAACATTAACGCCCGGCTGCCTTTTTTTGCCCGTACGACGAGCGCTAAATCGCACGGGCAAAGTAAAACCTGTGTTAAAAGACTTTTTAATGGACTCCATTGGCCTTTAATTGTCGGTGGGTGTGGCTGCAACTCCTGTAAGTGCCTGCCGTCCTCAATATTACACGCGTGTGCAATGGCATTGAGATGTACGCCCAATGTCATTTTGCGTGTGCCGGACGTCGAAACACAAACTTCAGGCCATAGTCGATTGTGCGTTGGAGAAAAATTCAACACTTGTGGAGGGTAGCACAAACATAATGAGCAACGGAGAGGAGAGTTAAAGGCCGGAATTCTCCAGCCGTTGCGACTCACCATTCCTGCCAGCACTCCCGCTTGCAGGTTTCCCGGCGGCTTAGGGTGGTTACAATGGGAAATCCTGTTGACAATTGCAGGATGATTGAATCCAGCCAATGGCGCGCAGCCGAGAAGCACGCGGGTGGCAGACCGGAGAATACTGCCCGTTGGGTCCTTTTGCAATGTGAAGCAGTTATCTTTCATAACGAGATTCAGCGTGGTTTTTTTTAATAAACATTTTATTGAGATATTTTTTGGCATTGCAACAGCAGCAATATAAACATTGTACATAAAATATTAACATAGTGCAAAAAGGCCTCCCTCTCCCATTACTTGTCTACACTAACCTAACCCCCCGCCCCCCCCCCATTACTGCTGACGGTTAATTATCTGCAAAGCAGTCGATGAATGGTTGCCAGTTCCGGGCGAACCCTAACAATGACCCTCTCATGGCAAACTTAATTTTCTCCAGGCAGAGAAAGCCAGCCGTGTCCGATAGCCAGGTCTCCGACTTCGGGGGCTTCGTGTCCCTCCATGCTAGTAATATCCGTCTCCAGGCTACCAGGGAAGCAAAGGCCAGAACGTCTGCCTCTTTCTCCTCCTAGATTCCCGGATCCTGCGACACCCCGAAAATCGCCACCTCTGGACTCAATGCCACCCTTGTTTTTAATGCCTTGGACATGATGTCAGCAAACCCCTGCCAATCTCCCCTCAGTTTTGGACATGCCCAGAACATGTGGACATGGTTCGCTGGCCCTCCCGCACATTTTGCACACCTGTTCACCACCCCAAAGAATCTGCCCATCCGGGCCACCGTCATGTGAGCTCGGTGCACGACTTTGAATTGAATCAGGCTGAGCCTGGCACATGTTGCGGTCGCGTTGACTCTACTCAACGCGTCCGCCCTAAGGCCCTCCTCTATCTCTCTCCCCAGCTCCTCCTCCCACTTTTTCTTCAGCTCCTCGCTGTCCGTCTCCTCCGATCCCATAAGCTCTTTATATATGTCCGAAACGCTCCCCTCTCCTATACATCCTCTAGAAACCACCCTATCCTGAATCCCCCTTAGCGGCAGGAGTGGGAAGGTTGGTACCTGCCTCCGCAGAAAGTCCCGCACCTGCAGATATCGAAAGTCGTTTCCCCCCGCCAATGCAAACATCTTCTCCAGCACCCTCATCCTCGGAAAGCTCCCCACTATAAACAAATCCCCCATCTTCTCAATCCCCGCTCTCCGCCAAATTCGGAACCCCCCCGTCCATCCTCCCCAGGGCAAACCGGTGATTATCGCAGATTGGGGACCATACCGATGCCCCCTCTGCTCCCACATGTCTCCTCCACTGCCCCCAGACTCTCAGGGCCGCCAGTACCACTGGACTGGTGGAGTTCTGCGCTGGTGGGAATGGCAGAGGCGCAATTACCAATGCCCCCAGACTTGTGCCCTTACAAGAAGCCGGCTCCATACGCACTCATGCCGACCACCCCCCCCCCCCCCCCTCCACCCCCCACTCCCACCAGCCACTTCCTAACCATGGATATATTAGCTGCCCAGTAATAATTGGTAACATTCGGCAGCGCCAGCCCGCCCGCTCCCCGACTCCGCTCCAGCATTACCCTCCTCACTCGCGGGGACTTGCCCCCCCAATCGAAGCCCGCAATAACTTTATTGACCCGCTTAAAAAAGAAGATAGGAGACATTGGAAAACGAATAGGAATCTCGGGAGGACCGTCATTTTCACCATTTGAACTCTGCCCACCAGAGACAACAGGAGCGCATCCCATCTCCGGAAATCCTCCTTCGTCTGATCCACCAACCGGGCCAAGTTAAATTTCTGTAGCCGGTCTCAATCCCTTGCCACTTGGATACTGTGATGAACGGTTACTGCCTTATCATCATGTAAGGTGATGTCCCCTTTAAGACCGGGCTAGGAACCCTGGGGACTCCGCCTCTGGCTCCGCCCATCTGGGAGCCATACATAAAGGCCTGCCTCATGGTCTGTATAGCACTCAGCTCTCGTCCATAGCTGTAGCATAGTTATTAGTCTAATAATGCCTTCTTTACAGTTTAATCTCTAAGCATCATTATTGAGGGTACCTCAATTTATTAGGCTAAACTAGATTCAGGATGGACACAGGCCTAAAACCAGAGAAGCTCAATCTGGAAGCACGAACGCCGGAGGCAAAGGAATTTTTTTAATACTGGCTGCGGTGCTTCGAGGCCTACCTGGACTCTGCAGAGACTCCCATCCTGGGGCCACGCAAGCTGCGTCTACTCCACGCCCGGGTGAGTCACAGAATCTCCGCCACACTTGAAAAGGCGACGACTTATGAGGAAGCGATTGAGTTGCTCCGCAAGCGGTTTGTCAAACCCGTCAATGAGGTGCACGCCCGGCATCTGCTCTCTACCTGCCGGCAGCGCTCGGGGGAATCGCTCGACGAGTTTGTTGAGAAACTCACCGCGCTTGCCAGGGACTGTGACCATCAGGATGTGACAGGGGAAGTCCATATGAACCTGCACATGAGGGATGCTTTCGTGTCCGGAATCCGCTCGACCTACATGCGGCAGCGGCTGCTCGAAAACGGGGCAAAAGACCTCCAGGAGACGCTAACGCTCGCCTCCTCGCTGGAGGTGGCCCGACATAACTTGGGTACGTACCCCGCGGACTCTGCCAGCCCCCCCCGGACTTCCTCAAACTCACCCGTATTACAGGCCTGCGCCACGCGGCGACCCGCTCACCATGGGGGCACACCTTGCTACTTCTGCGGGCAGGGCCAGCACCCACGCCCACGCTGCCCAGCCCGCTCCGCGATCTGCAGCGACTGTTTGTGCTGGCTATAGAGCAGCTGGCAATTGCTCTGAGGGCCTCGAGGGGTTGGAAGGGACTGCTCCGGGGAGTGGAGCACACCGCTTAGTCCGCCAATAGTCCTACATCCAACCTCCATTGCAGGCGCTGCTTGCTATTCATACTAACCTGCAGGTCAACCCAGTGCAGAGCATGGTCCGAGATCATAATCGCCGAATACCCCGTGTCCACCACCCCTGCCAGCAAGGCCCTACCCAAGACAAAGAAGTCAATTCGAGAGTACACCTTATGTACGTGGGAGTAGAAAGAAAACTCCTTCGCCCTCAGCTGCCTAAATCTCCATGGATCTACCCCCCCATCTGCTCCATGAACCCTTTCAGTTCCTTTGCCATTGCTGGCACCCTGCCCGTTCTCGAGCATGGCCAATCCAGACCGGGATCAATAACTGTATTAAAGTCCCCTCCCATGATCAGCTTGTGCGAGTTCAGGTCCGGTATCTTCCCTAGCATCCTCTTTATAAATTCTACGTCATCCCAATTTGGCACATATACATTAACCAGCACTACCTTCATCCCCTGCAGCTTACCACTCACCATAATATATCGACCTCCCACATCCGAAACTATTCTGCCCACCTCAAATGTTACCCACTTATTGATCAAGATCGCAACCCCTCTAGTCTTTGTATCCAACCGCGAGTGGAAAACCTGACTGATCCAGCCTTTCCTCAATCTGACCTGGTCCACTACTCTAAGGTGCGTCTCCTGCAACATTACTACGTCCACAATCAGTCCCCTCAGGTGCGCGAACACATTTAACCCTCGAACATTCCAGGTGATCAGTCTAGTTGGGGAGGGGGGCAAAGTGCCCCCCCCCCGGTCGATCAGCCATCCGATTCCTTGGGCCCGCCTCCAGCCCCTGCCCCACACCTCCTCCAGCCCGCCCCTCGGCGGCTCCCGCCACCGTCCTCCTCACTGTCCCTCCACCGAAGTCCCTCCCTCATCAGAAGAACCACTCCCCCCTCCCCCCTTAGCAACACTACTCTAAAACCTAACCCACCTAATGAACTAAACATATGCACAACCCCCACTGCGCTTCCGTGAGCTAGCTCACCCAGCTAGCTTGGTGGCCCCTTCCCCCGGTGCCAAAAGGTCTCCCACCTATTGTTCCCTCGCTCCCCTCCACCCGCTCGTACAAACAAATTCCCTCATCTAACAATCCCCACACAAACACCCAGCAGCAAGAAAAAACACCACCCATCAAAACTCAAACAAGCACATCTCCACCCCACCAAAGTGCACATCAACAAAAAAGACATTGCCAACATCCATCGAAAAAAGAACCCGAAAACGAAAAAGAAACTTTCCCCACCCCCACTCTCTTAAACAGAACTCAGAAATAGAAACGAAATAGAGATCTCTCTGCTCATCCACACTGCCAAGAATCTTACCATTAGCCCAGTACGCTGTCTTCCTGTTATTCTTTCCAAAATGAATCACCTCACACTTTTCTGCATTAAACTCCATTTGCCAACTCTCAGCCCAGCGCTACAGCTTATCTATGTCCCTCTGTAACTTGTCACATCCTTCCGCATTGTCCACAACTCCACCGACTTTAGTGCGTCTGCAAATTTACTCACCCATCCTTCTACGCCCTCCTCCAGGTCATTTATAAAAATGTCAAACAGCAGTGGTCCCAAAACAGATACTTGTGGTACACCACTAGTAACTGGACTCCAGTCTGAACATTTCCCATCAACCACCACCCTTTGTCTTCTTCCAGCTAGCCAATTTCTGATCCAAACTGCTAAATCACCCTGAATCCCATGCCTCCGTATTTTCTGCAGTAGCCTACCGTGGGGAACCTTATCAAACGCTTTACTGAAATCCATACACACCACATCAACTGCTTTACCCTCATCCACCTGTTTGGTCACCTTCTCAAAGAACTCAATAAGGTTTGTGAGGCATGACCTACCCTTCACAAAACCATGTTGACTATCTCTAATCAAATTATTCCTTTCCAGATGATTATACATCCTATCTCTTATAAACCTTTCCAAGATTTTGCCCACAACAGAAGTAAGGCTCACTAGTCTATAGTTACCAGGGTTGTCTCTACTTCCCTTCTTGAACAAGGGAACGACATTTGCTATCCTCCAGTCTTCTGGCACTATTCCTGTAGACAAAGATGACTTAAAGATCAAAGCCAAAGGCTCAGCAATCTCCTCCCTAGCTTCCCAGAGAATCCTAGGATAAATATCATCCGGCTCAGGGGACTTATCTATTTTCACACTTTCCAGAATTGCTAACACCTACTCCTTATGCACCTCAAGCCCTTCTGGTCTAGTAGCCTAAATCTCAGTATTCTCCTCGACAACACTATCTTTTTCCTATGTGAATACTAACAAAAAATATTCATTTAGCACCTCTCCTATCTCCTCGGACTCCACGCACATCTTCCCGCTACTGTCCTTGACTGGCCCTACTCTTGCCCTAGTCATTCTTTTATTCCTGACATATCTATAGAAAGCTTTAGGGTTATCCTTGATCCTACCTGCCAAAGACTTCTCATGTCATCTCCTGGCTCTTCTTAGCTCTCTCTTTAGGTCCTTCCTAGCTAACTTGTAACTCTCGAGTGCCCTAACTGAACCTTCATGTCTCATCTTTACAGAAGCCTCCTTCTTCCTCTTGACAAGTGTTTCGACTGCTTTAGTAAACCATGTTTCCTTTGCTCAACCACTTCCTCCCTGCCTGACAGGTACATACTTATCAAGGACACGCAGTAGCTGTTCCTTGAATAAGCTCCACATTTCCATTGTGCCCATCCCCTGCAGTTTTCCTCTCCATCCGATGCATCTTAAGTCTTGCCTCATCGCATCATAATTACCTTTCCCCCAGATATAACTCTTGCCCTGCGGTATATACCTATCCCTTTCCATCACTAAAGTAAACGTAATCGAATTGTGGTCACTATCACCAAAGTGCTCACCTACCTCCAAATCTAACACCTGTCCTGGTTCATTACCCAGTACCAAATCCAAAATGGCCTCGCCTCTCGTTGGCCTATCTACATACTGTGTCAGGAAACCCTCCTGCACACATTGGACAAAAACGGACCCATCTAAAGTACTCGAACTATAGCGTTTCCAGTCAATATTTGGAAAGTTAAAGTCCCCCATAACAACTACCCTGTTGCTTTCGCTCCTATCCAGAAGCATCTTTGCAATCCTTTCCTCTACATGTCTGGAACTTTTCGGAGGCCTATAGAAAACCCCTAACAGGGTGACCTCTCCTTTCCTGTTTCTAACCTCAGTCCTTACTACCTCAGTCGACGAGTCCTCATCAAACATCCTTTCTGCCACCGTAATACTGTCATTGACTAACAATGCCGCCCCTCCCCCTATTTTACCACCTTCCCTGAGCTGACTGAAATATCTAAACCCCGGCACCTGCAACAACCATTCCTGTCTCTGCTCTATCCATGTCTCTGAAATGGCCACAACATCGAAGTCACATGTACCAACCCATGCCGCAAGTTCACCTACCTTATTCCGGATGCTCCTGGCATTGAAGAAGGCACACTTTAAACCACCTTCCTGCCTGCCGGTACACTCCTGCAACTTTGAAACCTTACTCATGACCTCACTACTCTCAACCTCCTGTATACTGGAGCTACAATTCAGGTTCCCAAGCCCCTGCTGAACTAGTGTAAACTCTCCAGAAGAGCATTCGCAAATTTCCCCCCGAGGATATTGGTACCCCTCTGGTCCAGGTGTAGACCATCCCGTTTGTAGAGGTCCCACTGACCCCAGAATGAGCCCCAATTATCCAGAAAGCTGAAACCCTCCCTCCTGCACCATCCCTGTAGCCACATGTTCAACTCCTCTCTCTCCCTATTCCTCATCTCGCTAGCACGTGGCATGGGTAACAACCCCAAAGATAATAACTCTGTTTGTCCTAGATCTAAGTTTCCACCCTAGCTCCCTGAATTCCTGCCTTACATCCCTATCCCTTTTCCTACCTATGTCATTGGTACCTATGTGGACCACGAGTTGGGGCTGCTCCCCCTCCCCCTTAAGGATCCCGAAAACACGATCTGAGACATCATGATCCGAGACAAGATGGCGGAGGATGGGCTGCCTGGGCGGGGCCGCACTGCTTACGGCACAGAAGATGACTGAGGTGATGTCCTTGGATTTGGAGAAGCAGTTTGCGAAGCATATGGAGATGTTGAGGAAGGAGATGGCGGTGGCTTTGAAGGCATCGGTGGAGAAGGCAATTGCCTCGATGGGGGATGAGCTGCGGAAGATGGTCAAGACCAATAAGGGGTTTCGAGCAAAGCTGGAGGACTTGGAGAACCACTCGTGGTGGCAAAGGTTGAGGATTGTGGGCCTGCCCGAGGGGGTGGAGGGCTCGAGGCCGACGGAATACTTTGCCAGGATGTTGGCGGAACTGATTGGGGAGGGAGAGGAGCCCCCTCGGTATGAACTGGACCAAGCCCATCGGTCGCTGAGGCCGAAGCCAAAGTAAAATGAGCCGCCAAGGGCAGTGATCACCTGATTCCACAGCTACCGCATGAAGAAGAAGGTTTGTAACTGGGCAAAGCAGAAACGGGAGGTGCATGTGCAGTGGGCTGGTGCTGGTGTCCGTATTTACCAGGACCTGACGGTGGAGCTGGAAAAGAGGCGAGCTGCTTTCGGCCGAGTGAAGACGGCATTGTACAACAGCGATGCTGAGGGTGACCTAAAACGCCAGAGATTTCTACTTCGAGATTGTGGAGGCGGCGGAGGCGTTCATGAAGGCAGAAGGCCTGGGACAGAAATGAAGAATGGAACTGAAGATGGGTTAAGGACCGTGGAAGGAGAGTTGGGAGAGTGTACAAATTTAGTTATGACCAAGACTGTTATTTTTTACTTCACGCTGTTACAGAGGTTAAGGGATTTTTGTTTTTTTGATTATTATTCTTTGTTGTGTCGGTTTTATTTTGTTGAGATGTTTGGGTTTGATTGTTTTCCTGGGACTGGGTGGGAGGAGAGGGAAAGACTTTGGTGGGGGCCCCCGCACTAGCTAACTTAAGTCGGCTAGTGAACGGAGGTGTAGTGGGGGGAGGGGCTGCAGATATTGGAGCCTGGTGAGCAGGTTTTGATGGGCCTAAGAGGTGTGAAAAGTCGGGGGGGGGGGGGGGGGGGGGGGACTGATACTGGGTGAGGGTTTTTCGAGAGGAAGTGCAGGGGGGATTCTGGGAAGGGATTCAATGTTAATAATGGATAGGGGCGAGTCAGGCAGGGCCCTGAGTCATGATTATGGTGGATAGGAAGGGTGGGTGGGTGAGAGGCCCCCAGTTAGGATAGTTACTTGGAACGTGAGGGGACTGAGAGGCCCAGTCAAGGGTGCTGGCGCATCTGAAAAGTTTGAAGGCCATTGTGGCGATGCTGCAGGAGACTCATTATAGGGTGAAGGACCAGATGCAGCTCAGGAAGGGCTGGGTTAGCCATGTGTTTCACTCGCGATTTGACGGCAGGGTTGGAGGGGTAATGGTCCTGGTAAGCAAATGTGTACGGTTCCAGATAAAGAAAGTGGTTGCGGACCAGGGAGGTAGGTATATGGTAGTGACAGGGACATTGGAGGGGAGGCTGGTGACGCTGGTAAGTGTGTATGGTCCCAACTGGGATGATGTAAGGTTTGTAAAGAAAGTGTGTGGGGCCATCCCCAACCTAGACTCACACAAATTAATAGAGGGTGGAAACTGGAACTTGGTGCAGGAGCCAAGATTGGACAGGTCACGGCCGCACTTGCTTGTCCTGTCGGCAGCGGGGGGGGGGGAGGGGGGGGGGGGGCATTGGCTGGACTAATGATGGAAATGAGAGGGGTGGACCCTTGGAGATTTCTGTACCCAGGTGACCAGGAGTATTCTTTTATCTCTGCGGTCCATAAGGTCTATTCGCAGATTGACTTTTTTGTCTGCGCTGTTGGCTGGCGTCAAGTGGTCAGAATATCCGTCAATTGCGATATTGGATCATGAGCCACATTGGGTGTACATGGTGTTGGAGATGGGATCAGTGCAGAGGCCAGGGTGGAGATTAGACGTGGGGCCATTGGGAGACCGAGAGTTCTGTGATAAGGTTGGGAAAGTAATTGAGGAGTACGTGGGGTTTAATTGTACAGGGGAGGTTTTGTAGGCGGTTGTTTAAGTTCTACGAGAGGTTTGTAGGTCGAAGCCACCGAGCGAGGATCGGGACATGCAGGAATTCCTGGATGGTTTGGAATACCCGAGGTTGGGGCAGGAGGACAGGGCTATATTGGAGGGGACGATAGTGGAGCAGGAGATAAAAGATGAGATTGGGAGGATGCAATCGGGGAAGGTAGCAATGCCAGATGGGTTTCCGGTGGAGTACTACAAGAAATTTAAAGTTAAGTTGGCACCGCTGATGGCAGGGATGTTTGAGGAGACAATAGGGGACGAGGTGTTGCCTCAGACTTTGCAGCAGGCATTGATCTCCCTGTTGCTCAAGAAGGATAAGGATCCAACAGAATGTGGGTCGTATAGGCCCATATCACTTTTGAATGTGGATGCAAAGGTATTGGCGAACGTATTGGCGGGTAGGTTGGAGGAGTGCCTCCCAAAGGTGATAGGGGAAGATCCGACTTTTTTGTGAAGGTGTTTGTGAGAGTACCCTTTAAGAAATGAGTGTTTAAGAAATGTACCTTTAAGAAATGGAGCTGCTCATGTTACTGGAGTGATGTCAGAGTGTGGGTGGAGCTGAGCTCCACTTTTGCTTTTTAGTTTCCATTTAAGAAAGCGCTTGGGTGTGTCTGTGTTTTTCAGTGAGCTGCATCTGCTATGATCTCTGCCATCCAAAGACTATCTATGGATCATTTGGCGAACTCAGAATTGTAAAAAGGTCTCAGTATTAAATGTAAACCTAATGTGCTCCTGTTTGAAGGTTTGTTGAGTCTTTTGGGTGTAAAAGGACAGCATACAGGTTACTTACTGTTGTATTCTTTGGGGGGTGTATTTGATTTACTGGTTGCTAAGATATACACTGTTTGTTTTAACAAGGTTAACTTGAGTTCATAGAATAAACATTGTTTTGTTTTAAAAACTACTGGTCCATTTTCTGCTATACCATACCTGTAGAGTGAGCCGTGTGCTCCCCATACCACAATCTATTAAAAGTTGTGGGTCAGGTGAACTCCATGATACACTTTGGGATTCTCTAAATCCTGGCCCATAACAATTGGGGGCTCATCCGGGATGAAAGTCTATCTATTGGATTTGCTTAGTGAACTTAAAGACAGTGAGGGGGTGAGTATATTGCGGTTGCTTTTCAGGTGTGGTATTTAAGTTTAAGTAGGGTGTGTGTTGTGGACAATGGCTCTTTCAGAGGCTCAGAAGTGTTTTGGGGTGGAGACGGTCACACGCAGTACCTTACGGACAGAGACTAAAAGTAGATTGTTAGATTTGGCAAAAACATTGCAGTTAACAATACCTGACAAAATGCGAAAAGATGAGGTAATTATGGCAGTGGCTAAGCATTTAAAGTTGCCTGAGATACAGTCTGACTCATTAGAAATGGCAAAGATCCAATTGAAGATTAAGCAACTTGAACATGAAAAAGACTTAAAGCAGCTTGGATATGAAATGAGAGAAAAAGAAAAGGAGAAAGAAGAAATAAACAAAGAAAGAATAGCCCTAGCACATCAAAAAGAAAGAGATAGAGAAGAAAGGGAAAAAGAAAAGTGGGCAGATGTTCATCAAAATAGTATTGCCGGTAGGGTATAGAAACGAGGTGTTGCGAGTTGCACATGAGGTAGCAGTGGGAGGTCATTTTGGAATAAGGAAAACGCAAGCTAAAATCCAGAAACATTTTCATTGGCCTGGACTACATAAAGATGTAATTAAATTTTGTCAATCATGTCACACATGTCAAGTGATAGGGAAACCTCAAGCAGTGATAAAACCAGCGCCCTTAATACCCATTCCAGCATTTGAGGAACCTTTTACAAGGGTCCTAATTGACTGCGTAGGACCGCTTCCGAAAACAAATGAAATGAAAAAGTGGGAATCAATATCTTTTGACTATAATGGATGTGTCTACTAAGTTTCCAGAGGCCATTCCAGTATGTAATATTACAGCTAAAAAGATTGTGGAGGAGTTACTTAAATTCTTTACTAGAGATGGACTACCCACAGAAATAATATCGGATCAAGGATCAAATTTTACCTCAAGGTTATTCAAAGAAGTAATGGATAGTTTAGGAATAAAACAATTTAAATCAAATCACAGGGAACGTTAGAAAGGTGGCATCAGACATTAAAGACAATGTTGAGGGCTTATTACCAAGATTATCCAGAGGATTGGGATAAAGGAATTCCATTCGTACTGTTTGCAATTCGGGATGCTCCTAATGAGTCAACCAAATTTAATCCTTTTGAACTAATGTTTGGTCATGAGGTAAGAGGACCACTTAAATTGAGAAAAAATTGGTGAGTGAGAAATCGGAAATTATATTATTGGATAATGTGTCAAATTTTAGGGAACAATTAAATAGAGCCAGCGAATTGGCTAGGCAATATTTGAAAGTTGCACAAAATGTAATGGAGCGGGTAGCGGACAAGAAATCCAAAGTTCGTAGTTTGCCAGTGGAGATAAAGTTTTGGTATTGTTACCAGTGGTAGGTGAACCTTTAAAAGCTAGGTTTTGTGGACCTTATCAGATTGAAAGGAAATTAAGCGAGGTGGATTATGTGGTAAAAACACCAGATAGAAGGAAGAATCACCGAGTGTGTCATGTGAATATGCTTTATCCGAAAGGGCGGAGATTTCAGCTTTTGTGACTCCAGATGGTATATACCAATTCAAAGTTATGCCATTTGGCATGAAAAACGCACCAGCCACATTTCAACGATTGCCTAACAATGTTGTTTCAGGATTACCCAATTGTGCGGTATACATCCACGATCTGGTAATTTTCAGCCAGACGTGGACAGAACATTTAAAACATCTGATGGAGTTATTCGATCGACTTCAGGAGGCGGGTTTGGTGATAAACCTAGCCAAAAGTGAATTTGGAAAAGCCCAAATCATTTTCCTTGAGGAGTTTTCAATACCTTCGAGACAAAGGGAAATAATGCGATTTCTTGGCATGAGTGGATTTGATCGAACATTTGTGCAAACGTTTTGTAGCATGATTGCTCCACTGATGGATTTGCTGAAGACACGTCAAAAATTTCAATGGACAGTGGACTTTCGACAGGCATTTGACTGCCTGAATGCTGTGATAACCAATGCTCCTGTGTTGGGAGAATTGCAGGGGACTCTATGATCAGATTGAACTAAAGTATCTAACTTTAAAGAGAAATGCTGAGGCGTAGAGCAATGGATGGATCGTGCAGAGACCTTCTTCTTCAAAGAGACTGTTAATTGAGAAGGATTTCAGTTGGAGGAAGGAGAACAAAAATAGACTATATTATTGTACCTGTTTGCGTGTGTTGCCTTTTGAAACGATAAAGTACATTTACTGTGTGCATTTCTTAAAGGATGGTGAAAAGGTGAAATATGAAACCATCTTGAATGGCGCCGATCCTCCGCTCCTCGGAGAATCGCCTGCCGGCGTCAGACTGGTGCCGCGGGAAAAAATGGCGCGAACGGCGATTCTCCCATATGGCGCGGCATGGGGGAATCAAGCCCGGTATTCCACTGGGAGGTAGTAGCCTGTGAGCTGCAGGGTCTGAGTGAGAGTCTGAATGCTATGGATCGGCATTGTTGGGAGTCCTCCTTCAGATTGAGGGGAGGCTGGGTGGGGGATAGAACCGGCCTCCTCCATGTGGTCTTATACAGTGATTTCCAGATTGCCCTCATTTTTGAAGCCTCTGCTCTCGATAGTATTTCTTTATTCTGTCAGTGTTAGTGTGTTGGGAGACGATGACCACAATGATTACTATCCGTAGTAACTGTGTGAATATTTGCTTGTCTTCTCTGCATAAATGCGAAGAATGATGATCACCCTGTACTGGGCGAGAGTTTGGGGATATGTTACATCTGGTGGTTGTTTAGTTATGCTCTTGACGTAGCATAAGCTGCTTCCTTGATGTGCACTCTGACAAAGGAAGGATCCGACGTGGAGATAGCTTTAACACGTTTATTACTGTTACCGATTCTCCCACTTGGATTCGACGTTACTGTTAATCCCGCTATAGCTACTCAGACTGACGAACCAGTCTGCTACAATCCACGTGGTGGGTGTGATGTTCAATCAACCCTGTGTCTGTACTCACTGAGTGTCTCCGCTGGAAAGAGGAAGATCATGTGTGCTGTGTCCTTTTATTTTGGTTGGTGTAATGCCCCCCTGTGATAGTGCCACCTCTGTGTGTATCGTGACTGCCCATTGGTCGTGTCCTATCTTACTGACCTATTGGTCGAATGTCTGTGTGTCATGTCTCTGGTGCTCCCTCTAGTGTCTATCTAGGCTACATGTATTTACATTAACCCCTTGTGTATTTACAGTGATGCATATCACCACAGTGGTTATGTGTGAAATGTCCTCTCAGATCTGCAAAAGTCCATGTTCCACACTGTTTGTACAGACTGATCAATTTTGTTGGAACTTTGTCACATATTTGTTGGGGAATCAGTTTTGACAGCAAGCACAATCAAAAGGAAATCTGAGAATCTCTCAAATGTGACAGCAGCAAAATCACTAATAAAATAGAAGTCATTCTGCTCCAAGGGCCTTTTATCCCATCCTTCTTTTGCCCGTGCGACGAGCGCAAAATTGTACGTGCGCAGTAAAACCTGTGTTAAAAGCTTTTTAATGAACTCCGTTGGCCGTTAATTGTCAGTGGGCATGGCTGCAACTCCTGTAAGCGCCTGCCAACCTCTTAAATGCCTTCTGAAACCAGGTGTATCAAACAGGCTACAGAAAATTGGATACAGAATGAAACAGGATAAACCACCCAGCATGGAACTAGGTGCCAGAAAGGACAATGCCAAACTCAGCCCTGTCCACCATGCAAATTCCTCCAGACTAACATCTGGGGGCTTGTGCTGTTTCAGAGACCAGCAAAGAACATAAGAACATAGGAACTAGGAGCAGGAGTAGGCCATCTGGCCTCTCGAGCCTGCTCCGTCATTCAATAAGATCATGGCTGATCTTTTTGTGGACTCAGCTCCACTTACCCGCCCGCTCACCAAAGCAACAGCCTGACATAATTTTCCACAGGACAAGAAATCATACGAAGACACCAACATGACCATCCATGGTATGTCTTGTCCCACCCACAGTCCAGACCCAGCAGAGTTGGTGACAGTGCAAGTTACACTCCTCAACATTGACTCTGGGCCCCATGAATTTTGCTGGTATCAGGCCGGACATGAGCAAGGAAACCGCTTGATGTTTACAATGTACTGCGTACCATCACCTCACCCCCATACCCCACACCCCCACCACCATCTGATTTTTCGGTACTCCTCAATGTTGAATGCAGCTTGGGGGAAGCACTGAGGGTGGCAAGGGGAAAGAATGTACTCTGGGTGCGGGACTTCAATGTCCATCACCACGAGTGGCTCAGTAGCAACAGTACTGACCGAACTGGCTGGCTGGCTGGTAAAGGATATAAACTGAGTCTGAGGCAGGTGGTGAGGGGACCAACAAGAGGGAAAAACATACTTGATCTCATCCTCAACAAATATCTGCCACAGATGCGTCTGTCCATGACGGCATCGGTCGGAGTGACCAACACACATTTCTTGAAGAGATGAAGTTTCATCTTCATATTGAGGATACCCTCCATCATGTTGTGTGGTGCTCCCACTGTGCTAAATGGGACAGATTTTGATCAGGTCTAGCATCTCAAGACTGGGAATCTATGAGGTGCCACAGGCTATCAGCAGCAGCGAACAGCAATCTTCAAAGTATTACGGGCCAGGGTTTAGAGAACCCCAAAGTGTATCGGGGAGTTCACCTGACCCATAACTTTAAATAGATTTTGATATGGGGAGCACAAGGGCCCACTTTACAGGTGTGATGCAACAGAGATCTAAAGTATGTTTAAACAAAAACAATGTTTATTCTATGAATCTAGTTAACATTTTTAAACACACAGTAAACATCTTAGCAACTATCAACTCAAATACTCCCCCCAAAGAATACAGTACTCCATAAGTAACCCTTAATCTTTCCTTGCAACATCCATAAGACAAATACCCTCTTCAACACAGACATCAGGTTTAAATTCTCTACTGAGAGCAGTTATCACTTTTAAATTAGCAAGTGAGTTGAAGACATTCCTTTCATACAGAGAGAGACCAGAATTACACCTCATTTCTCTGGATGCAGCTCCCAATCTGCAAACCAAAACCAAACACACCCAGTAGCTGACAGTCCAAAGCGAAAGTAAAAAATACAGACAGCCCAGTTCCACCCACACTCTGGCATCACTGCATCTATTTGACAAACACCCATTTCTTAAAGGTACACTCAATACAGATATTTGATAAACACCTATTTCTTAAAGGTACTCTCACATGACAAACTGTTACAATCCCAGCAGGTATTACTATTGGTCAAGTCAAGTCCCAGAGTGGAAACTAACTTGACAGGTCCTAACTTTTATTTTACATTTAGAAACATGGAGGGTGGCAACTGAACAGAGTCACAGGAGCCTGCTGGTGAGACATTTATTGAACAAGAAAAGTTGAACTGTCACACACACACCCAACTATACCTTTACAGATATACATACAAATCCATATATTCAAAGAATAACACAAGTACAAAATCTAACTTATACTCTAATGTTCTCAGCAAGCACGCAGTCCGTATAAACCAATATGTGATCTGTGGTCGGACACATCACACTCTAAACCTAAGTGATGGAATCCTCCCAGTGCAGACTCTTAGGGCCCCTCACCGACTCTCCTCAAGTGCTCATCTCACTGGGAGCCAACTAGTCTCACAGAAATTTCTTTCACATCAGGATTTTCAATCTCTACTCTCAGAAAAATCGCCTTGGAATCTTCTCCCAAATGACTGTTTCTTTCGGACGTCTTCCACATGAATCCACCTCCAGAGTTCCTGCAAGGGATTCTCTATCTGGTGCGGCGCACCCCTGGGATTCTCCGTCTCACCAGCCGGCCAATGGGGTTTTCCCATTGTGCCCCACGCCGTCGGGAAATCCCCAGGCTCCCGGCGCAATGGAGAGTCGCGACAGCAGAGAATCCAGCCCCCTATCGCTCCTTCCGATGCTCCACTTCCATGGATTGCCCCGTATATTTAGACTTCGCCTTCCGTGCACGTTCTCAAATACTCAGTTGTGCCAAGGAAACAATCACTACCTCAGAAGTGCACAGTAAGGTGTCACCAGCATTTTGTTGTCTTCTCAGATCTTCTGGCTTTTACCTT
This sequence comes from Scyliorhinus torazame, assembly GCF_047496885.1. Taxonomy (NCBI): domain Eukaryota; kingdom Metazoa; phylum Chordata; class Chondrichthyes; order Carcharhiniformes; family Scyliorhinidae; genus Scyliorhinus; species Scyliorhinus torazame. The sequence goes on along the minus strand of NC_092733.1, from coordinate 24,352,700 downwards.
CAGTCTGCTTCCTGCAGCTTTCGCTCATTAATTTGGAGCCTTCTTCTCTGCCCCCTTCTTTAACTTCACTGGACAGGACCTGTATTCAAACTCTCACCTTGTTCCTTGACGTATCTGCCATCCTCGGGCCTTCCTTGTCCATTCCATAATTTTGGGACGTTCTTCTTGGACTTGCTCTCTGTTCCTTTCACATCCTACCCGCTCTGGCACTTTCTGTGGACTGGTGTATTCCTTCTGGGTCACCTCGTATATCTGTCAGTCCCTCTTTGACTCCCTATAGCTAAGCAATGGCACAATTTGTTTTCCCTACATTGTGTTTTGTTTAACCTCCCTGTACTACTTGGAAACACAAATCTTCAATTCGTAAAATCTCATTGAAAATGCATTCGTCAGGGGGTCACGGTGTGAGCTTGGAGCAGCTGCATTTTCACGAGCTCTGGCGCTACTCGTTTTACACCTTTTTTTTTTAATGCTGATGCACATCCCATAATTATTTCTCTCTGGTGTATATGTCCTGTGCCGTGTTCCTGTAAGATCCTGGCTAGATTTTGTGATGAGCCGAGTTAAATCTCAAAATCCTTGTTTGATTGAGGCAGTTGGAGGTGGCCGAGGTTTGGCCCAGGTTTCCGTGGCGGTTTTGTTGGTGATTGGGCCGATGCTTCAGCGATGCTGTCAGCATCGAGATGATGACCGTCAGTGTGAATAATTTTGTGGACAATGGTGTTGGTTCCTTGCCCCAGGTTGTTAGTGCTCACTTTGATGAATTATGAAATGTCCTTGAGAGAATTGCTCAATAGGGCAGTCTCTTTGTTGAGGCCTCGCCTTCAGTCCTTGGAAATCCTGTTGTATGGAATGTCAATTATCCGGGTCGATCCAGGGAGATGGGACTGGACAGGGAGAGTTTGCGTACCCAGTCTTCATGGCCACATTTGAAAGTTGTATCCCATCGTCAAGTTGGAGACCCGACCACTGGTCTTACGCTGTCTTGCCCACAATGCTCGTTGAGAGGCGTTGGAAGCGGTTCGACATGTCGGGTCGCCGCCTCCCACCGGAGCCTGGGTTTCTTGCTGTCTGGGCTTGGGGCGGTGTGGTGGTGGAGCAGGCACTTGATGAAACTCTGGAGGGATCTGAATGCTGCTCAATGTTAGACGTTTAGCTGCTGTTGTATAAAGAGTCAACGGTTCTGCTGCTTTTCCACAAACCACCTTTAATTTCCTTCAACAGACTTTGCACAAAACTCTAACATCACATCACCTGACACAAGGGACACCTGAAGCCCGTTTACATATCAGTGTCAATATTTGGATGCTTAACATAAATGAGACAACTAATTGGAATGTGTCTTAACCCATTACTTAACACTCGATAATCCTGTCATGTCTTTGGCCTTTCCAAGCTCCCTGGATGGACAGATAATGTATCCTAGAGAAGATTGGGTTCCTTGTGATCCTTCTTTGTGGTCTCTGGAGTTGTTGGAGTTGGGGAAAATGTATGGTGGCGCGCGCCTAGTTGGGTCAGTTAATCCTTGTTTGACTTGTCTCCTTCTATATCCTCTTGGCCGCTTGACTGGTGGCAGTAGTCACTTGATCAGGTAAGTTAGGTCAGGAGTCTCTGTGTTTACCTGGGTTGGGCAGAGGGTGGGCTGGGTGGTAGAGTGAGTTTCCCTTCCCCGTGTTGTCCTGTTTTGGGGGCGCCTGTGTGGAATCCATAATATCCTGTTCCTTGGCGAAGGGCATGAGTTAGTGTGGAATCTATAATATCATGTTCCTGAGTGAATGACATAAGTCTGTGGAGACAGGACGATGGAGGTAGCCTTTTCAGGATTGCGCTTTTCTGTAAACTACCGTAACCTCCAAGGGCAAAGGGGAGATGATTACACAAAAGAAAGATTGAAAGACCTTGGTCTTCTATTGGTCAGTTTGCCCTGTCTTCTATTGGCAAGAATTACTGTCCTTTCATTGGCCAAAAATGAAGGTTTTACTGTGATAATATTGATGTGTGACATGCAAATGAAGGATTAGACTGCAACTGTAATTCTATTGATGAATTAAGCTATAAATGTTTCTGCTTCGCTGGACTTAGTCAGAGCAATGCAGTGAGCCCCAATGATGTTGCTCTCCTTGTGCACAAGTCAATAAAGATTAAACAAAGAGTACTCCCGTGTATGTCTTGCAATAACTTCAACACCTGGTCTGCCCTTCCTCTCAAGATAGGATTCTACTGGGGAGGTAGTAGCCTGTGAGCTGCAGGGTCTGAGTGAGAGTCTGAATGCTATGGATCGGCATTGTTGGGAGTCCTCCTTCAGATTGAGGGGAGGCTGGGTGGGGGATAGAACCGGCCTCCTCCCAAGTGGTCTTATACAGTGATTTCTGGATTGCCCTCCTTTTTGAAGCCTCTGCCCTCGGTAGTATTTCTTTATTCTGTCAGTGTTAGTGTGTTGGGAGACGTTGACCACAATAATTACTATCCGTAGTAACTTTGTGAATATTTGCTTCTCTTCTCTGCATAAATGTGCGGAATGATGATCACCCTGCACTGGGCGGATGTTTGGGTTATGTTACGTCTGGTGGTTATATGTAAAATATCCTCTCAGTGACTTCGCAAATGGTTTATGTGTTTTTTTGTCTTTATTATCTTGGGGTTAAAGAATCGACTGGTTCCTGCAAAGGTACTTTATCCGAGGTCTTTTATCCGAGAAAGGGGCATCAGAATGTGTCACAAACACAGGAAATACAGGATAATCTCAGCTGGTCTGGCAGCATCATAATGTGTTATTGGTGCCTCTGGTCTGACTGGAGCTGGGGGAAATGTGTTCTGGTGCTCGCGAGAATATGGCACAAAGATCGTATCCTAGAATCTCGTGGGCCATGTATGCACTCACTACGTGGGAAGGTGTGCGCCATCTTACTTATCCTCCTATAATCCATTCTCGAGTGTATCCATTGATACATGTGGAAGCACCAGGTTTAGTAATTAAGCTGAACCAATTGTGTTGTTTCGTGTTGTTTTGTGTATTTTGTTTGTTGAGGCATTCATACTGTGCTGTGCGAATCTCGAGGAATCATTGTGTTATTTGTTAAAATCAAAAAACTTTAAGAAAAACATATATTTTTTAAAATGCATGTGTACAAACAGGGCTTAGACTTCTTGGCTTCATTTCACAGAACCGCAAGAATGAAACCAAATCCAGGATTCACCACACAAAATCTTTCAAAAAGTAACTTAAATTTAAATCTATATCTTGTTCCGAACAGTAAATTCATGGCCCAACATATCCCCCAATCGACCAGTACCACAAAGTGAGTGGCTCAACATTGCTTCAATGCAGGGTGCAGGAGGGCATGTCAGGAGCAGCAACAGGCAGACCTAAAAATGATGTGACAACCTGGTGAAGCTACAGCACAAGACTAATTGCATGTCAAACAACAGGAACAGCATGAGATAGACAGGGATAAGCGATCCCACAACCAATGGAGCAGATCTCAGCTCTGCAGTCCTGTCATATCCAGTTATGAATGGTGGTGGACAATTAAATGACTCACTGGACGTGGAGGCTCCATAAACATTCTCATCCTCAATGATGGAGGAGCCCACACTTCAGCCAAAAATGCCAAGTGGAGATCTATCTCCAGCCCTTCCGGAAGTCCCCAGCATCATATATGTCGGTCTTCAGCCAATTGATTCACCCCACCTGATATCAAGAAACAGCTGAAGGCACTGCATACTGCAAAGGCTATGGGCCCTGACAATATTGACGTAATATTAATGAAGACTTGTGTTCCAGATATTGCGGCGCCCCTGGCCAACCGAGAGGTCCAACCCAGCCAATCACATCAATCAACGCAGCCAATCGATCATCAATAAAGTGATGATGGAAGAGGTCATCAACTGTGCCATCAAGTACACTTGCTTACCAATAGCCTGCTGACTAATGCTCAGTTTGGGTCCTGTCAGGGTCTCTCAGCTGCTGATTTCATTACAGCCTTGGTTCAATCAGGAACAAAAGAGCTGAACAGGTCAGGAATGTTATGGAATACTGCCCACTTCCCTGGATGAGCGCAGCTCCAACAAAACACAAGTGGCTTGGCATCATCTAGAACAATGCAGCCTGCTTGATTGGCACCCCACCCACAAACATTCACTTCCTCCACCACCGATGCAGGGTGACAACCATGTGCACCCTCTACAAGCTGACTGCAGAGACTCACAAAGGCTCCTGACATGGAATGCTGTTTCTTCACTGTGGCTGAGTCAAAATCCTGGATCTTCCTCACTAACAGCACTGTGGGTGTACCTACACCCTGTGGACTGCAGCGGTTCAAGAAGGCGGCTCACCACCACCTTCTCAAAGGCAATTAGAGATGGATAATAAGTTTGGGCCTTGTCAGCGATGCCCATATGACATGAATGAACATTAAAAAAAGGAATATATCTGTATCTCTTCTCAGCAAAATACCTGCTCTTTATGGTTCGGAATGGGGTTTAACATTCTGACTTTGACATCTCCAAAAATTAAGCTCTGACGCAGAGAGGTAAATGTCACCGGAATCTCTCTTTAGGCAGAAGCAAGAGCAGTGCATCACAGGATTCAGAGTTCTCAGAATGACCTCAGAAGCTTGGGGAGTCTGCAGTTCCCCTTCGTCTTGTCCATGACAATGCCTCGGCCAATCAAATTCAACTTGCCAACCAATCAGCATTTCTGTTCCTCTGCCGTATAAATTGTTGTGATCATTTGAAATTTGGCACCGTTGGGTTAGTCCTGATGAGTGCAAGATGATAAGCTTTGGCAGCATGCCTCCTTTCAGCAATATTCGTGTCTCGGATTAATAAATTGATTTTTGTTCCAGATATCAACGAGTGTGAGACAAACCCATGTGGTTTGAATGCAACATGCACCAACATGTTTGGAGGTTTTGAATGCACCTGCGATGATGGATTTGTGTCAACCACCGGGGAACGTACCTTTACCGATAAAACAAAGACCCGATGCCGAGGTAAAGACTATTCTGCTGGAGTGGAAACATCTAAAACTTTTATTTGTTTTTCACTTTCGATGCTGATAAATCTTTTCTTTGCAAGGAATAAAAACAGAAAATGCTGGCAGAGCTCAGCAGGTCTGGTAACATTTGTGGAGAGAAGACTTGACCTTCACACTGTGATGAATCCCAGAGCAATCGTGCTGTGGTTGTTCATTCTTTGTTCTGAACTGAACTTCCCAACATTGTTCACCTTGTATCAGATTATCATTTATGAGATTCCCCTTTCTGTATATTAGCTGTCTGTGCCAGAACAGCGTAGGCCTGAATTTCACACTTGGCGTGTGCACAGGGATATAGAACCCTCTCCCGTACAAGACCGACTCTCAACGCCATTTCACTCTGGGTGACCAACTAAGGTCCGACCAACATGAAACACATCTTTTGGTTGGCCTGCCATTGTGGGCGGGGGCGGGAACGGGTCAGACAATGGGTCTAATGGACTTTGGTAACTTCACTTAACCTCCAGTGGAAAAACAGACGAGGCTTACAACATGGGGTTAAGTTGTGGTGGTAATACTCTGGCTTTTCGGAAATTAACTGATCTTGTCTAAAACTTTCACAGACTCAAGTACATTTGTATATCTTCACTGAGAAATATGCTTTGAAAATCTACACGTTTGGTCCAGCATCTGCCACTTATTCAACTAAACTTTGTGGCAGCATTGAGGCTGTGTGTGGGGGGAGGGGGTAAAGCGTTTCGGGGATGGGAGGTTTCCTTCATCTACTTACAACAGTAAAGTAGGAAAAAGTAATGAACAAGCTTTTCTCCAGCAGCTTTCATAACTTCAGGGTATCACAGGACACCTCACTGCTTTTTGAACTATGGGGCGTCATTCTCCGACCCCCCAGAGGGTCGGAGAATGGCCGTTGGCCGCCGTGAATCCCGCCCCCGCCGGTTGCCGAAGTCTCCGAAGGGAGAAAAGTCGGCGGGGCGTTAATGTCACCGCTGCCGTCGGAGAATGGCACGGGTCTGCGCAAGGCAGCCGATTTTCGGCCTGCCGATATTCTCCCTTCCGGATGGGCCGAAGTCCCGTCGACGTGATGACCGTTCACGTCGACGTAAATTAAACCTCCTTTTCATCGTCGTGACCCTGTGCTCCAGGTTCACGCCAACCAGCGTGGAGGTGAGTGATGACCTGGGAGGTTGGCTCTGGGCAGGCGATGGCGTGGCCGCAGTCTGAATGTGTGAGGAGAGGTGTGTCTCGGGTTGTGTGTGTGTGTGTGCGGCGGGGGGGGGGGGGGGGGTGGTTAGAGTGGGCTGGGCTCCGGGGGAGTGCCGGGAGGGGGGTCCGTGCCGGGGAGGGGGATGGGGGGTCCGTGTCGGGGAGGAGGTTGGGGGGGTCCGTTCCGGGGAGGGGGATGGGGGGTCCGTGCCGGGGAGGGGGATGGGGGGTCCGTGCCGGGGAGGGGGATGGGGGGTCCGTGCCGGGGAGGAGGTTGGGGTCCGTGCCGGGGAGGAGATTGGGGTCCGTGCCGGGTAGGGGGATGCGAGGGCAAGTGAGTTGGTCCACCTGGCCAGGTGCCAGCCTCCAACAGTTGGACCCATGCGGTCCATGCCACCTGGCTGGGGGGAGGAGGGGATATGGGCAATGATGACATGTCGTCGTTCCCCTCCCCCCCCCCCCCCCCCCCCCACCAGGCCGTCATGTTTTCTGATCATCCAGCGATGTTGGCCGCCGTGGCGGCAGCCGCTAATGTCTATGTTGCCCTGGATGAGGAGGAGGAGGAGGAGGAGCAGGAGGAGGAGCGTGCCAGAGAGGCGGCGCAGGCTGCCGCAGAGGGACAGGCGGCAGCCGCCCAGGCTGGAGGGACACCTGCCCGACAGGACAAGGAGGGGGAGGAGGACGTCGCGGCCCCACGGCAACGGAGGCACCCGAGGGCGCCCCGTGTGTACCGGCCCCGGCAGTCATACCAGGACCTCACGGACCGGGAATGCAGGAGGAGACTCCGGATGAGGCGGGAAACCGTGGCACACATCTGCCACCTGCTGGCACACCTGTCACCGCGTGGCACTGGCGGGGGACACCCTCTCCCCGTGTCCGTCAAGGTTACGGTGGCCCTGAACTTTTATGCAACGGGGTCATTCCAGGCACCGAGTGGAGACCTGTCCGGCATATCGCAGACATCGGTGCATCGGTGCATCCGGGTAGTGACAGATGCCCTATATGCCATGGCGCAACGCTACATCCGCTTCCCTGTGGACCGGGCCAGCCAAGATGCCCGGGCCGTGGGCTTCTCTGCCGTGGCCGGGTTCTCCAGGGCGCGATTGATGGGATGCACGTCGCCGTGCGGCCACCTGCAGATAACAGGGCCGTGTTCACCAATAGGAAGGGGACCTATTCGATGAACATACAGGTGGTCTGCGACCACCGCATGATGATCCTGCACGCCTGCGCCCGTTACCCAGGCAGTGTACACAACTCATACGTGTTGTCGCGGTCATCCATCCCCGACAGGTACGAGGGACGCCATCCCCGGCTGAGGGGCAGGTTGCTGGGCGACAGGGGCTACCCATTGCAATCGTGGCTGATGACGCCTATACGGAGGCCACGCAATGAGGCGGAGAACCGCTACAATGATGCCCATGTAGCGACAAGGAGAGTGATAGAGAGGTGCTTTGGTGTGCTGAAGATGCGTTTCAGGTGCCTGGACCTCTCTGGGGGCGCCCTCCAGTATCGGTCAGATAGGGTCGGCCGCATCACTGTGGTGTGCTGCGTCCTGCACAACATAGCCCAGCAGAGGGGCGATGTGCCGCAGGCAGAGGAGGGCGGAGTGGAGGAGCAGCAGGAAGAGGCGCAGTCCTCCCCAGATGAGGGGGATGGGGGTAATGGTCAGGTCGACGGGGTAGACACAGGCGGGTGGCTGTCCACCGTTACCGGCTGGCCCAGCGGGCACGGGACAGACTGATAGCCGCCCGCTTCACTGACTAGATGGGCGTGGGAATCGGTTAGTATGGCCACAGACCGCACACCATGGCAACAGCCGACCACCCACACCCCCCACTCATCCACCCACCCAGCACCCTCACCCCCTCCCCAACCCCACCCACCCCACCCGCATGCACACCATCCCCCCCCATTGCCGATCCACCTGCGGCACAACGGGCCAGGCTCACACAGTTGCGGGTGGACGCGTGTCTATTGCAGGCCATGGAGGATGATGACAACCCGCCCTGCGGTGAGCTCCTGGCTCCACATCGTTGGACTATGTCTGACCCATGGCCACAGTACCACCATCCACCCGGACCATCCCTGCATGCGGCTGTGACACTGCAGCGCACGGTCCCGTCCTCTGCCCGGGGGGATGTTGATGGCGGCCCAGGGGGAACGGGTCAGACTCACCTGGGGCTGAGGTAACACCACCCCTCACACACACACTTGCGCTCAACGTACATGACACCCCCGCACGCTTTGGACAGAGCACAAAGGCAGCTTCTGTAGGTGTAACATTGACTTTAATAACCAAAGGAGTTCATGCACGTGCCCTAGCCCCTAAAACTCATCTGTGCCCTGCACCCGTGCCAACTTACTCAGTGTCTAATTGTTTGGCCTTACGGGCCCTTTGACTACATCTACGTGGTTCCCCAGACGGTACAGCAGAACTGGAGGTGGACTCCTGTGATTCCTGCCCTCTGACACTGGATTCCTTTGGCGGCCGTTTCCTGGGGCGTCCTGGCCTAGATGGGCCAGGCTGCGGCCCGGGCGACTGGGATGGCGAGCTGCCAGCCTGCCCTGCCCGTTGCCCACCCGATGCACCTGGGACGGAAGGGGGGGAGTCCGAGGTGTTGCGGTGTTCCGGGACCTCCCCTACAGGGGGAGCCGGGACGGACCACAGCACCTCCTCCTCCCTCGGGGTGCCCGATGGCCCCCAGGCCTCTACATGGGTGGGGGATGCAGACGGACTGGCCATCCGACGCCCCCCCGACATCTGGCGCTGCCAGTCCTGGAGGCCCATGCTGGTATCGACAGGGGTCTGCAGGTTTGCAGCCATGGAGCCCAGGGGGTTGACAAACCCTGTCTGTGACAGTGCAACGCCGGCTCGCACATGGCCACTGGCGCCGATGCCCTCAGCGATGGCCTGCAAAGACTGGGCCATGGCCTGCTGAGACTGGGCCATGGCCTGCAGAGACTGGGCTATGGCGTTGAGCGCCTCTGCCATCTGGCGCTGGCACTGGCTCATGGCCTCCTGTGAGAGGGCAGCCATGTCCTGGGCCACAGACGCCGCCTGCACGGAAAGCCCCAGGCCTCGCAAACCGTTCCCCATGTCTGACACCGTCGCACCCATTGCCTCCACTGCGGACGCCACCCGTGCGGTGTCAGCCTGGGTGGCACGCATGACCGGCACCACTCCCAGCTCCTGGACGCGGGTGGACTCCTCCACCTGCGACTGCAGCCGCCGCAAGCCGGCCGTCACCGTCTTCGCTTGTCTCCGCGTCGGTGGTTGCATCGGATCTATGTGTGGGTGTGGTAACTCCAGGAACCCGGGATCCATCTGGGCGGCACATGTTCGCTTGGGCTGGGCTGCCCTCCGACCGCCCGGCCCCTCTGCTGCTCCTACCTCCACCTGCTGTACCGGGACGGCTCTGTTGTGCGCACCAGTGAGAGTAGCAGACGCCTCATCACTAAAGTGCCCAACCGAGGTGAGTGTTTCTGCGATGGTGGAGGGTGTTGATGACAGCAGTGGCGTTGTGTCGTGCTCTTCGTCCCACTCTGAGTCCATGGCACTTTGGGGTGGGGGTTCGTCTCCACCCATCCACTCTGTGTCACTGTCCGGTATTTCGTCTTCCTGGGTAGTGCTGTCCCGGGTAGGGGTGTCCTGGGCAGTGCTGTCCCGGGTAGAGGTGTCCTGGGTAGTGGTGTCCTGGGTAGTGGTGTCCTGGCTCGGATGTGACGAGGACCTGTGGCTGCCCCCCTCATCGCTGGGTGGTCGCTCCCGCACGTGACGGGGGTGTCGTCTCCCTGTTGCTCCAGGTCTCTCCGTCTCCGGTGGTGTGCGAGGGGCATCCTGCGGGCGTCGCATGCTGGAGGGTCCGGGTCTCTCTGTCTCCCGTGGCCTCCGAGGGGCATCCTGCGGGCGCCGCATGCTGGAGGGTACGGGTCTCTCTGTCTCCCGTGGCCTCCGAGGGGCATCCTGGGGGCGTCGCATGCTGGAGGGTCCGGGTCTCTCCGTCTCCCGTGGTGTGCGAGGGGCATCCTGCGGGCGTCGCATGCTGGAGGGTCCGGGTCTCTCTGTCTCCCGTGGCCTCCGAGGGGCATCCTGCGGGCGTCGCATGCTGGAGGGTCCGGGTCTCTCTGTCTCCCGTGGCTTCCGAGGGGCATCCTGCGAGCGTCGCATGCTGGAGGGTCCGGGTCTCTCTCTCTCCCGTGGCCTCCGAGGGGCAAGCTGCGGGCGGTCTGCATCTGCGGGGATGGGTGCCTGGACGTTTGGTCCTGCGATACACAATGAAGCATGCATGGTTAGACATCAGGCAGTGATCAGGTGATACGGGGGAGGGGGATATAGGGGAGGTGGGATATGGGGACGGGCTGTCGGTGGCTCACTTGCTGATGGGCCCCCGACCTCTGCATCAGCAACCTCCCGGTCCTCAGGTCCGCCAGCCAGTTCCAGGGCCCTTTTTTTCGTGTACGGTCAGTGGCCTCTCATCAGCGGGCCCTCCTCCAGTCCTCACATGCTCCCTATTGTTGTGTGCGCGCTTCTCCTGTGGGGGGGGGGTGGGGGGGTGGTGGCAGGGGTAAAAGGCAACACTGTTAGGCAGGTATACGAATGCACGCCATCGGTTGCGCTTGCATTGCAGAGGTTAAGGTTAGGGTTGGATTCACTTGGGGATATGGGGGAGGGGGATATGGGGGAGGGGGGATATGGGGGAGGGGGATATGGGGGACATGGGGGAGGGGGGGATATGGGGGAGGGGGGATATGGGGGATATGGGGGAGGGGGGATATGGGGGATATGGGGAGGGGGGATATGGGGGAGGAGGGAATGTGGGGGAGGGGGGATATGGGGGAGGGGGGATATGGGGATATGGGGAGGGGGATATGGGGAGGGGGGATATGGGGGATATGGGGGAGGGGGGATATGGGGGAGGGGGGATATGGGGGATATGGGGAAGGGGGGATATGGGGAGGGGGGATATGGGGGATATGGGGGAGGGGGGATATGGGGGATATGGGGGAGGGGGGATATGGGGGATATGGGGAGGCTCACCCTGCCTGCTCTGACGAGGTCGTTCACCTTCTTGTGGCACTGGGTGCCTGTCCGTGGTGTCAGGGCCGCAGCGGTGACGGCATCTGCCACTTCCCTCCACAGGCGCTGGCTGTGGCGTGGGGCAACCCTGCGGCCGTGCCCGGGATACAGGGCGTCCCTCCTCTGCTCCATCGCGTCCAGGAGCGCCTCCACATCCCGTGACTCGAACCGCGGGGTTGAGCGGCGGCCAGCCATCCAGTCGGGTGTTCCGGTCGGGTGTTCCGGTCGGGTGGGGGGGAGCAGCGCGGCCTTATTAGTCGTCACGCCGTGCAGCGCGTATGACGCTGCACGGCGTGAGCCACGTGTGCAATCGCGGATCCCGTTACGTCGCTGCTAGCCCATTTCAGGCCGGAGACTTTTGACCCATTTTTCCGACGTGACGCAAGTCGGATTTGCGCCGTTTTTTGCGCCGATCGGTGGACTTTCCGCCGATAACGGAGAATTTCGCCCATGGTAACTGATATAATGTGGAGAATGTGGCAGCCAGCCAATTTGCACACAGCAGGCTCCCATAGACGGCAATTTGAACTTTTTACATCCATCTGAGAGGGTAGATGCGGTCTCGGGTTCATATCACGCTTGAGCACTGGCCCCACAGACAGTGCAGCACTCTCTCAGCACTGTGCTGGGTCTGGAGGCCTACACGCTCAATTCTCCGAAGTGGGGCTTGAACCCATAACCTACTGAACTCCAGAGAGCAGAATGCTCCAACGTGGTGGACACCCATGCCAGCACGGGTGCATGTTGTCTACCTGCTTTTGCAGTGGGTCTGAACTGCCCAGCTTAGGTGACACAGCTGGGGTTAATGGCCGTGGGTGGGGGGTGGTTGCAAAGTGAGGAAGGGGGTGCCATGGGCTGCAAACAAAGTGCGGTTGTCACCTTTTGTAGGGGAACACTTTCTTAAAAACTCTTTTTAACACTGCAGAGATCCTGTCATATTCTACATCTACTGCTGGGTCAGTCGGGACACTTCCAATGACAAATTTGCAGTATTTGTATGTTGGGTCATCCTGAAGGCATGGGTCATGTGGGGGGGGGAGGGGGCCTGACGTTCATACAGCTCCTACCCTCAGATCAACAATGCTCACTCCCTCCCCATATAATTACAGTCGCATTGTGCCAAATGGCCATGGATTTAGGAGGCCAATATCTTTTGTAAAAGTCCATGTTCCACACAGTTTGGACCGACTGATCTATTTTGTTGGAACTTTGACACCGATTTGTAAGTGAACCAGTTTTGACAGCAAGCACAATCAAAAGGAAATCTGACAAAACTCTCAAATATGACAGCAGCAAAATCACAAATAAAATAGGAGTCCTTCTGCTCCGAGGGTCTTTTATCCCACCCTTGGGAGACAAATTGTTCAAACCGTTAACGCCCGGCTGCCTTTTTTTGCCCGTACGACGAGCGCTAAATCGCACGGGCAAAGTAAAACCTGTGTTAAAAGACCTTTTAATGGACTCCATTGGCCTTTAATTGTCGGTGGGTGTGGCTGCAACTCCTGTAAGTGCCTGCCGTCCTCAATATTACACGCGTGTGCAATGGCATTGAGATGTACGCCCAATGTCATTTTGCGTGTGCCGGACGTCGAAACACAAACTTCAGGCCATAGTCGATTGTGCGTTGGAGAAAAATTCAACACTTGTGGAGGGTAGCACAAACATAATGAGCAACGGAGAGGAGAGTTAAAGGCCGGAATTCTCCAGCCGTTGCGACTCACCATTCCTGCCAGCACTCCCGCTTGCAGGTTTCCCGGCGGCTTAGGGTGGTTACAATGGGAAATCCTGTTGACAATTGGCAGGATGATTGAACCCAGCCAATGGCGCGCAGCCGAGAAGCACGCGGGTGGCAGACCGGAGAATACTGCCCGTTGGGTCCTTTTGCAATGTGAAGCAGTTATCTTTCATAACGAGATTCAGCGTGGTTTTTTTTAATAAACATTTTATTGAGGTATTTTTTGGCATTGCAACAGCAGCAATATAAACATTGTACATTAACTATTAACATAGTGCAAAAAGGCCTCCCTCTCCCATTACTTGTCTACACTAACCTAACCCCTCCCCACCCCCCCC